>NC_086107.1:60863830-61171296 GCF_963921235.1 Mobula hypostoma
GGAGTAAGGGGAATTATGAGGCTATCAGGCAGGAACTTGGAAGCTTAAATTGGGAACAGATGTTCTCAGGGAAAGGTACAGAAGAAATGTGGTAAATGTTCGGGGGATATTTGTGTGGAGTTCTGCATAGGTACATTCCAATGAGACAGGGAAGTTATGGTAGGGTACAGGAACCGTGGTGTACAAAGGCTGTAGTAAATCTAGTCAAGAAGAAAAGAAAAGCTTATGAAAGGTTCAGAGAGCTAGGTAATGTTAGAGATCTAGAAGATTATAAGGCTAACAGGAAGGAGCTTAAGAAGGAAATTAGGAGATCCAGAAGGGGCCATGAGAAGGCCTTGGTGGGCAGGATTAAGGAAAACCCCAAGGCATTCTACAAGTATGTGAAGAGCAAGAGGATAAGACGTGAAAGAATAGGACCTATCAAGTGTGACAGTGGAAAAGTGTGTCTGGAACTGGAGGAAATAGCAGAGGTACTTAATGAATACTTTAATTCAGTATTCACCATGGAAAAGGATCTTGGTGATTGTAGTCAAGAAGAATTCTGCAGATGCTGGAAATTCAAGCAACACTCAAGGTTGCTGGTGAACGCAGCAGGCCAGGCAGCATCTCTAGGAAGAGGTACAGTCGACGTTTCAAGCCGAGACCCTTCATCAGGACTAACTGAAAGAAGAGCTAGTAAGAGATTTGAAAGTGGGAGGGGTAGAGGGGGAGATCCAAAATGATAGAAGACAGGAGGGGGAGGGATGGAGCCAAGAGCTGGACAGTTGATTGACGAAAGGGATATGAGAGGATCATGGGACAGGAGGCCCAGTGAGAAAGAAAAGGGGGAGGGGGGGAAAAACCCAGAGGATGGGCAAGGGTATAGTGAGAGGGACAGAGGGAGAAAAAGGAGAGAGAGAGAAAGAATGTGTGTACATAAATAAATAAGGGATGGGGTACGAGGGGGAGGTGGGGCATTAGCAGAAGTTTGAGAAGTCAATGTTCATGCCATCAGGTTGGAGGCTACCCAGACGGAATATAAGGTTTGTTCCTCCAACCTGAGTGTGGCTTCATCTTTACAGTAGAGGAGGCCATAGATAGACATATCAGAATGGGAATGGGACGTGGAACTAAAATGTGTGGCCACTGGGAGATCCTGCTTTCTCTGGCGGACAGAGCGTAGGTTTTCAGTGAAAATATCTCCCAGTCTGCGTCGGGTCTCGCCAATATATAGAAGGCCACATCGGGAGCACCGGACGCAGTATATCACCCCAGCCGTCTCACAGGTGAAGTGTCGCCTCACCTGGAGGGACTGTCTGGGGCCCTGAATGGTGGTAAGGGAGGAAGTGTAAGGGCATGTGTAGCACTTGTTCTGCTTACAAGGATAAGTGCCAGGAGGGAGATCGGTGGGGAGGGATGGGGGGGACAAATGGACAAGGGAGTCGCATAGGGAGTGATCCCTGCAGAAAGCGGGGGCGGGAGGGAAAGATATGCTTAGTGGCGGGATCCCGTTGGAGGTGGCAGAAGTTACGGAGAATAATATGTTTCTCAAACGCATCTCCCCCATTTCACACACATCTGCTCTCACTCCATCCTCCTGCCACCTACCACCCCACCAGCCACCGGGTCCAACATATTATTCTCCGTAACTTTCGCCATCTCCAACAGGATCCCACCACTAAGCACATCTTTCCCTCCCCCCACCTCTGCTTTCCGCAGGGATCGCTCCCTACGCGACTCCCTTGTCCATTCGTCCCCCCCATCCCTCCCCACCGATCTCTCTCCCAGCACTTATCCTTGTAAGCGGAATAAGTGCTACACATGCCCTTACACTTCCTCCCTTACCACCATTCAGGGCTCCAGACAGTCCTTCCAAGTGAGGCGACACTTCACCTGTGAGTCGGCTGGGGTGATATACTGCGTCTGGTGCTCCCAATGTGGCCTTCTATATATTGGCGAGACCCAATGCAGACTGGGCGATTGTTTCGCTGAACACCTACGCTCTGTCCACCAGAGAAAGCAGGATCTCCCAATGGCCACACATTTTAATTCTACGTCCAATTCCCATTCTGATATGTCTATGCACGGCCTCCTCTACTGTAAAGATGAAGCCACACTCAGGTTGGAGGAACAACATCTTATATTCCGTCTGGGTAGCCTCCAACCTGATGGCATGAACATTGACTTCTCAAACTTCCGCTAATGCCCCACCTCCCCCTCGTACTCCATCCGTTATTTATATATATATACACACATTCTTTCTCTCTCTCCCTCTCTCTCTCCTTTTTCTGCCCCTGTCCCTCTGACTATACCCCTTGCCCATCCTCTGGGTTTTCCCCCCTTCCCCCTTTTCTTTCTCCCTGGGCCTCCTGTCCCATGATCCTCTCATATCCCTTTCGCCAATCAACTGTCCAGCTCTTGGCTCCATCCCTCCCCCTCCTGTCTTCACCTATCCCTTTGGATCTCCCCCTCCCCCTCCCACTTTCAAATCTCTTACTAGCTCTTCTTTCAGTTAGTCCTGACGAAGGGTCTCGGCCTGAAATGTCGACTGTACTTCTTCCTAGAGATGCTGCCTGGCCTGCTCCGTTCACCAACAACTTTGATGTGTGTTGGCAATTGTAGGGATGACTTGCAGCAGACTGAAAAGCTTGAGCATGTAGCTATTAAGAAAGAGGATGTGCTGGAGCTTTTGAAAAACATCAAGTTGGACAAGTCACCAGGACCGAATGAGATGTACCCCAGGCTACTGTCGGAGGCGAGGGAGGAGATTGCTGAGCCTCTGGCGATGATCTTTGCATCATCAATGGGGACGGGAGAGGTCTTGGAGGATTGGAGGATTGTGGATATTATTCCCTTATTCAAGAAAGGGAGTAGAGATAGCCCAGGAAATTATAGACCAGTGAGTCTTACTTCAGTGTTGATAAGTTGATGGAGAAGATCCTGAGAGGCAAGATTTATGAACATTTGGAGAGGTATAATATGATTAGAAATAGTCAGCATGGCTTTATCAAGGGCAGGTCGTGCCTTACAAGCCTGATTGAATTTTTTGAGGATGTGACTAAACACGTTGATGAAGGAAGAACAGTCGATGTAGTGTATATGGATTTCAGCAGGGCATTTGATAAGGTACCCCATGCAAGGCTTATTGAGAAAGTAAGGAGGCTTTCAAGGGGAAATTGCTTTGTGGATCCAGAACTGGTTTGCCCACAGAAGGCAAAGAGTGGTTGTAGACGGGTCATATTCTGCATGGAGGTCGGTGACCAGTGGTGTGCCTCAGGGATCTGTTCTGGGACCCTTACTCTTCGTGATTTTTATAAATGACCTGGATGAGGAAGTGGAGGGATGGGTTAGTAAGTCTGTTGATGACACAAAGGTTGGGGGTGTTGTGGATAGTCTGGAGGGCTGTCAGAGGTTACAGCAGGACATTGATAGGATGCAAAACTGGGCTGAGAAGTGGCAGATTGAGTTCAACCCAGATAGGTGTGAAGTGGTTCATTTTGGTAGGTGAAATATGATGGCAGAATATAGTATTAATGGTAAAACTCTTGGCAGTGTGGGAGGATCAGAGGGATCTTGGGGTCCGCGTCCATAGGACGCTCAAAGCAGCTGCGCAGGTTGACTGGTTAAGAAGGCATACGGTGTATTGGTCTTCATCAATTGTGGAATTGAATTCAGGATCCGAGAGGTAATGTTGCAGCTATAAAGGACCCTGGTCAGACCCCACTTGGAGTACTGTGCTCGGTTCTGGTCGCCTCACTACAGGAAGGATGTGGAAACCATAGAAAGGGTGCAGAGGAGATTTACAAGGATGTTGCCTGGATTGGGGAGCATGCGTTACGAAAACAGGTTGAGTGAACTCGGCCTTTTCTCCTTGGAGCGACGGAGGATGAGAGGTGACCTGATAGAGGTGTATAAGATGATGAGAGGCATTGATTGTGTGGATAGTGCTTTTTCCCAGGGCTGAAATGGCTGCCAGAAGAGGGCACAGGTTTAAGGTGCTGGGGAGTAGGTACGGAGGAGATGCTAGGGTTAAGTTTTTTAATGCAGAGAGTGGTGAGTGCGTGGAATGGGCTGCCAGCAACGGTGGTGGAGGTGGATACAATAAGGTCTTTTAAGAGACTTCTGGATAGGTACATGGAGCTTAGAAAAATAGAGGGCTATGGGTAACTCTAGTAATTTCTAAGGTAGGGACATGTTCGGCACAACTTTGTGGGCCGAAGGGCCTGTATTGTGCTGTAGGTTTTCTATGTTTCTATGATAGAGCTTACTAATTTTACAAATTTCTGCAACTTATTTCAGTCCTGTGCAGAAGCCTCCCCATGCCAAACAGTGATGCAACCAGTTAGAATGCTCTCCATGGTATATTTGCAGAGGTTTTTGAGTGTTTTAGTTAACAAACAAAATCTCCTCAAACTCCTAATGAAATATAGCTGCTGTCTTGCCTTCTTTATAGCTGCATCAACATGTTGTGTCCAGGTTAGGTCCTCAGAGATACTGACACCCAGGAAATTGAAATTCTTCACCCTCTCTACTTCCGAACCCTCTTTGAGGATGGTTTCTGTTCCCTCATCTTACCCTTCCTGAAGTTCACATTCAGTTTTTTGGCCTTGATGACGGTGAGTGCCAAGCTGTTGCTGCGACGTCACTCTAGTAACTGGTATATCTCGCTCCTGTACACCCTTCCGTCACCATCTGAAATTCTGCCAACAATGGCTGTATCATCAGCAAATTTATAGATGGTATTTGAGCTATGCCTAGCCATAGACTCATGGGTATAGAGAGAGTAGACTAAGCACAGACGCCTCAGGTGCACCAGTTTTGATTGAGCCATTGAGATCATGTCTGCTGGAGACCTATTGTGGCATAGGGAAATTACAGTGGGTCCAGGTCCGTCCTGAGACAGGTGTTGATGTTAGCCATGATCAACCACTCAAAAGCATTGCATCACCATAAGTACGAGTGCTACTGGATGATAGTTGTTGAGGCAGCTCATGCTGCTCTTCTTGGGCACTGGTATAATTGTTGCCCTTTTGAAGCAGGTGGAAACTTCCGACTGTAGCAGTGAGAGACTGAAAATGTCTTTGATCACCCCTGCCAGTTGGTTGGCACAAGTTTTCAGAGTCTTACCAGGTACTGTATCAAGTGCTGCCATCTTGTAAGGATTCACCCTCTTGAAATACAGCCTGACTACTTCAGCCTCCGAGACAGAGATCACTGGGTCGTCAGATGCTGCAGGGATCCGCATAGCTGTGGTTTTATTCTCCCTTTCAAAGCGAACATGAAAGGCATTGAGCTTGTCTGCTAGGGAAGCATCACTGCTATTCATGATGCTGGGTTTTGCTTTGTGGGAAGTAATGGCGTACAAACCCTACCAGAGTTGACGTGCATTCGATGTCACCTCTAACCTCTCCCAGAATTGTTTCTTGGCTCTTGAAATAGCCATCCGCAAATCATATCTGGTTTTCTTATACAGACTTCGATTGCCGAACTTAAATGCCACAGATCTAGCTCTCAGCAGACTACAAACTGTCTGGTTCATCCACGGCTTTTGGTTTTGGGAATGTATAATAAGTTTTCATCGGCATATACTCACCCACACAGATTTTAATTATGTCAGTGACAATTGTGGCATACTCATCTAGGCTTGAAGATGACTCCCTGAAATCAGTCCAGTCCACTGATTCAAAGCTGTCCTGTAAGCGCGCCTATGCTTCCCTTGACCATACCTTTGGTCCTCACTACTGGAGCTGCAGACTGCAATCTGGGCCTGTACTTAGGGAGTAGAACTACAGCCAGATGATCAGAATTTGTGAAGTGTGGGCGTGCAATAGCACGGTAGGCATTCTTGATCTTAGTATAACAATGGTCCAGTGTTACTTTCTATGGTACTAGAGGTGACTTGTTGATAATAATTATTTAGTGACATTATCAAACTCGCCTGGTTAAAATCTCCCAAAATTATGGGGAAGGCATCATGATATGCTGTTTCATGCCTGTTGATTACATCGCTCAGTTCGTCTAGAGCCTGGTTGACATTAGCTTGAAGTAGAATGTACACTACTACCAAAATGATCACTGAAATCTGCTGGAGCAGGTAAAATGGCTGGCATTTAATTATGAGGCATTTGAATCTGGTGAGCAACATTGGAATGATGTCACTGACACAATAGTACACCACAAGGAGTTGGTCATGAGCCATACACCTCCACCGCTGCTTTTAAGAGAATTGACTGACCTATCTTGACGATGTATTGTGAACCCGTCTATTCGAATCACTGCATTTGGCACGGAAGGGGTTAACCAAGATTCCATAAAATAAAGGATGCATGCGATTCTAACATCCTTTTAATACAGCACCCTAGCTCTGAGATCGCCAGTTTTATTTTCCAGAGACTGTATGTTTGCCAGCAAGATATTTGGTTTTGGGACTTGAAAACATCATTTTACAAACTTGATTTGCCCTGAATTCCATATCTAGCTCTTTTCTAACTTCTGGATCTTTGCTTTGATTCTCAAACTGCTGCAAGTCATTTTAAGCAGACCTCTATGGCAGCAGGAAATCCAGCAGTGAAGATTCTGGTCCTGATTGTGTTGAGGTGTCAAAATCAGATTCCGATGCATTTATCTATCACTTGTACATCGAAACATACAGTGAAATGCATTGTTTGTGTTTGGATGTGCTGGGGCAGCCCACAAGTGTTGCCACATATTCGGTGCCAACATAGCACACCCACCATGTTCAGTTAAACAGCACAAACAAAACAAAACAAATCAGCAACAGCAAAGCAAGCTTAATTCCCACTCACTATCTAACTAAAAAACACACTCACACGCACACACACAAACCCTCCAAGCTTCTGACTACTAGTCCTTGGCTTCAGCCTTTGGGTCTTGACATCTGGACTTGCTGACTTGGGTTTTTAACCTTGAGGCAGCAGATCCTTTGCAAATTACAGCTTCTGTAATCTCTCCTTTCTAGCAAGTGCATTTCTTATGCGTGATGACCTTTTCATGTTAATCTGTTGACCAACTTGCTTTTCCTTGCTCTTGTATTGTTTAATATCGTTTGTTCACTTTGAGTATTAATCTTTTCAAATTTGCCATCATTATTTTTCTGCTAAACAGATCAGCCCTTTGTACTTCACAGTCTTGAAACTCCTTTTTCTAGCAACAACTGATTACCTTAGACATTTCTCCTGTGATCATAAGACCCTGTTGGGCATTGATAATATAAAATGCTGCAAGTCCATTTCCCTTGATAATTGGTGAGACAGAAGGCGGGGGAGCTGTGTGGCCTTGGGTCATAGCAAGGACTAGGCCTCAAGCTGCAGGCTTGCCTGTTGCAGCAGTCCAGGAGTGGAAGTACTGGAGGTGGGATACTGTGGCATCCAAGCTGGGTTGGCACTTGCCTCTTCCCTCGGTGCTGCCCTTCAGTGTTCAAATGGTAGAATGACAGTCTGGATTGTGTCCATGGACGCCACATTACACCGCCTCCGGTTAACTGAGGACTGCTGAGATCTGCATGTTCTTGTCGATAACACCAGTACACCATCAATTTACAAGCATGTCACTCAGGAACTTAGGCTATATATTATATATTTTTTTTGTGTTACTGTATGTTATCTTTTATATGTGCCTTGTGTTATGTATGACTGTTGGTATTGGGTTTTTCACCTTGGCCCCGGAGGAATGGTGTTTTGTTTGACTGTATTCATGTATAGTTGAATGATAATTAAACTTGAACTTGAGCTTTCCATTCCTTGAAGGTGCTCTTCCAATATTTGAATCTATCCAATGAAGCATGCACAAATATTGTAGTAGCAATATCCCTCTTACCACAATGACATAGCTAATCCATCCATTCTCATCAACTTCGACCGCTCTGCAATCTTCACTGATCTGCATTGCCTTCCAGTTAAACAGGCCCTCAGTTTTGATTCTTCTATTTTCTCATTTTTTCTAAACTTCCTATTGTTATGCTCTTTCACATCTCAATTGTTTTCTCCAGTTTGCAAGATATTTATGCCACATATTTAATCATGGGCATTCCATATTTAATTATTTATAACCATATAACCATATAACAATTACAGCACGGAAACAGGCCATCTCGGCCCTTTGAGTCCGTGCCGAACTCTTACTCTCACCTAGTCCCACCGACCTGCACTCAGCCCATAACCCTCCATTCCTTCCCTGTCCATATAGCTATCCAATTTAACTTTAAATGACAATATCAAACCTGCCTCAACTACTTCTGCTGGAAGCTCGTTCCACACAGCTATCACTCTCTGAGTAAAGAAGTTCCCCCTCATGTTACCTCTAAACTTTTGCCCTTTAATACTCAACTCATGTCCTCTTGTTTGAATCTCCCCCACTCTCGATGGAAAAAGCCTAATCACGTCAACTCTATCTATCCCCCTCATAATTTTAAATACCTCTATCAAGTCCCCCCTCAACCTTCTACGCTCCAAAGAATAAAGACCTAACTTGTTCAACCTTTCTCTGTAACTTAGTAGATGAAACCCAGGCAGCATTTTAGTAAATCTCCTCTGTAGTCTCTCAGTTTTATTGACATCTTTCTTATAATTCGGTGACCAGTACTGTACACAATACAGGTGTCCCCCGCTTTTCGAACGTTCGGTTTACAAAACCTCACTGTTACGAAAGACCTACATTAGTACCCTGTTTTCGCTTTCAGAAGGTGTTTTCACTGTTACGAAAAAAAAACTCAGGGCGTGATAGAAAAGCAGTGCGCGATAAAAGGCAGCGCACCTCGAGCAGCAGCTGTCCCCCGGATTCTTGCCAGCATTGCTTAAACACGAGCCTGTGAGCAGCCATTTGCAAGATGAGTTCTATGGTATCGGAAAAGCCTGAAAGAGCTTGTAAGGGTGTTACACTTACGGTAAAACTAGACATAATTAAGCATTTTGATCGTGGTGAACAAAGTAAGGACAACGTGAGTTTGGCTTCTGGAAGTTGACGAAGATGATGTTGAAGAGGTTTTGGCGTCCCATCACCAAGAACTGACAGATGAAGAGCTGATGCAATTGGAAGAAAAAAGGATAACAATCGAAACCGAATGAGTAATGATAAAGTACGACTTTAATTTTGAAAGGGTACGTCAGTTTAGGGGATATTTGCAGGATGGTTTGAGTCCTTACTAAAGAACTGTGTGATAGAAAAATACGCGAGGCTCAGCAGTCGAGCAAGCCTTCCACATCAGCCACAGCAGACGACGAACCTCCACCTTCGACTTCGAGGCGGGCAGAGATAGAAGAAGATGAGCTGCCTGCTCTAATGGAAATAGGCGATGAGATGACACCCCAACCCCCAGGCCACGGACAGATACCGATTCGCGGATAATGCAAAGGTAGCTGGGAGGCATACAGCACATCTTTAAGAATAAAGCCGAAATAAACATGCTAATTAAGTAGGTGCCGCCGACACGTAATTGTTGGCCCAGATCAGAGACGACGCAATCAGAAATCGGCACTGATCTGGGCGGACAATTACGGGCAGCACTAATTAATTAGCACGTTTGTTTCGGCTTTTTTCTTAAAGATGTGCTGTGTACATCCTGGCTACCGCTGGACCCCTATGTTCTTCGCGGCAATGTATCGCTCAGCGGCCTGGAGGTTGGTGCGCCACTGCACCACCCAAACTCTGACAACTCAGTCTAACATACCATCATCAGTGTGCTCGGCGCTGTCCCAATTCCCGTAAATGATACTACACTGTAATACATTATTTCTACTTTATATCGGCTGTGTATTTTTACGTGTTATCTGGTATGATTTGGCAGCTTCATAGCTTAAAGGTTACTGGAGAGCGCTTGCGCATGTTTTTGCCAACAGCACTTGCGTGAGATTTTCGCTCCGGAGAACAGTTCAGTAATGATTGTGGAAAAGTATTTCTACTTTATATAGGCTGTGTATTTATCATATCATTCCTGCTTTTACTATATGTTACTGTTATTTTAGGTTTTATGTGTTATTTGGCATGATTTGGTAGGTTATTTTTGGGTCTGCAAACGCTCACAAAATTTTCCCATATAAATAAATGGTAATTGCTTCTTCGCTTTACGATATTTCGGCTTACGAACCGTTTCATAGGAATGCTCTACCTTCGGATGGTGGGGGAAACCTGTACTCCAAATTTGGCCTCACCAATGCCTTATACAATTTCAACATTACATCCCAACTCCTATACTCAATGCTCTGATTTATAAAAGCCGGCATACCAAAAGCTTTCTTCACCACCCTATCCACATGAGATTCAACCTTCAGGGAACTATGCACCATTATTCCTAGATCCCTCTGTTGTACTGCATTCTTCAATGCCCTACCATTTACCATGTATGTCCTATTTTGTTTAGTCTTACCAAAATGTAGCACCTCACATTTATCATTAAACTCCATCTGCCATTTTTCAACCCGCTCTTTTAAGTGGCCTAAATCTCTCTGCAAGCTTTGAAAACCTACTTCATTATCCACAACTCCACCTATCTTAGTATCATCTGCATACTTACTAATCCAATTTACCACCCCATCATCCAGATCATTAATATAAATGACAAACAACATTGGACCCAGTACAGATCCCTGAGGCACACCGCTACACACCGTCCTCCCATCTGACACACAGTTATCCACCACTACTCTCTGGCGTCTCCCATCTAGCCACTGCTGAATCCATTTTATTACTTCCATATTAATGCTTAACGATTGAACCTTCCTAACTAACCTTCCATGTGGAACCTTGTCAAAGGCCTTACTGAAGTCCATATAGACAACATCCACCGCTTTACCCTCGTCAACTTTCCTAGTAACCTCATCAAAAAATTCAATAAGATTTGTCAAACATAACCATCCACACACAAATCCATGTTGACTGTTCCTAATCAGACCCTGTCTATCCAGATAATTATATATACCATCTCTAAGAATACTTTCCATCAATTTACCCACCACTGATGTCAAACTCACAGGCTGATAATGGCTAGGTTTACTCTTAGAACCCTTTTTAAACAATGGAACCACATGAGCAATACGCCAATCCTCCAGCACCATTCCCGTTTCTAATGACATTTGAAATATTTCTGTCAGAGCCCCTGCTATTTACACACTAACTTCCCTCAAGGTCCTAGGGAATATCCTGTCCGGGCCCGGAGACTTATCCACTTTTATATTCCCTAAAAGCGCCAGTACTTCCTCTTCTTTAATCATCATACTTTCCATAACTACCCTTCTTGTTTCCTTTACCTTACGCAATTTAATATCCTTCCCCTTAGTGAATACCGAAGAAAAAAAATTATTCAAGATCTCCCCCATCTCTTTTCGCTCCGCACATAGCCGTCCACTCTGATTCTCGAAGGGACCAATTTTATCCCTCACTATCCTTTTGCTATTAATATAACTGTAGAAACCCTTTGGATTTATTTTCACCTTACTTGCCAAAGCAGCCTCATAGCTTCTTTTAGCTTTTCTAATTTCTTAAGATTCTTTTTACATTCTTTATATTGCTCGAGCACCTCATTTACTCCAAGCTGCCGATATTTATTGTAGATCCCTCTCTTTTTCCGAACCAAGTTTCCAATATCCCTTGAAAACCATGGCTCTCTCAAACTTTTAACCTTTCCTTTCAACCAACAGGAACATAAAGATCCTGTACCCTCAAAATTTCACCTTTAAATGACCTCCATTTCTCTATTACATCCGTCCCATAAAACAAATTGTCCCAATCCACTCCTTCTAAATCCTTTCGCATCTCCTCAAAGTTAGCCTTTCTCCAATCAAAAATCTCAACCCTGGGTCCAGTCCTATTCTTCTCCATAATTATATTGAAACTGATGGTATTGTGATCACTGGACCCGAAGTGCTCCCCAACACATACCTCTGTCACCTGCCCTGTCTCATTCCCTGGCAGCATCTCTAGGAAGAGGTACAGTCGACGTTTCAGGCCGAGACCGACCAGCAACTTTGATGTGTGTTGCTTGAATTTCCAGCATCTGCAGAATTCCTGTTGTTGTTTGTTGTTATCTCATTCCCTAACAGGAGATCCAACACTGCCCCTTCTCTAGTTGGTACCTCTATGTATTGCTGCAAAAAACTATCTTGCACACATTTTACAAACTCCAAACCATCCAGCCCTTTTACAGAATGGGCTTCCCAGTCAATGTGTGGAAAATTACAATCACAACCTTGTGCTTACTGCAAATATCTGCTATCTCCTCACAAATTTGCTCCTCCATTTCTCGCTCCCCATTAGGTGGTGTATAATACACTCCTATAAGCATCACTACACCTTTCCCATTCCTCAATTCCACCCAAATAGCCTCCCTAGACTATTCTGCCAGAGCACCGCTGTAATATTTTCTCTGACAAGCAATGCAACACCTCCCCCTCTTGCCCCTCCTATTCTTTCACACCTGAAACAACGAAATCCAGGAATATCCAGGAATATTTCAGCATTGACGGCTGGTCATTCAGCAGTAGCACCTAAGTTCTTGAATCTCCTGCCAAAGTTGACCTCCCTTTCTACATTTTCACTTTAATTCTATCCTTTTGCAGACATTTTCTCAGTCTACCTAAGAAGAACTTGGAGAAGCATGGGAAAATGAACATAATGTCCATTTTTGATTGCAAGATTGTTCCATTCTTGGGTTAAGCTGAAGTATTGCTGGATATGGGATTGTATGAATCTGTTTTGACACATGAAGATCTTCAGGTCCAATCAAATAAAGCCAAAAATATAATGAGATGAATTCTTTGATTGATTTTAATTGTGATATCATGACTTGTGCTGCTTCTGTTTTAGGTGAGGTTCAAATAGTTGCAAAGCACATTCAAGCTCTGACTGAGGCTGGTGTCTATCCGAAGGATATTGCTGTCATAACGCCATACAATTTGCAGGTACTGTGCCTTATTTTTTTTCCCCTTGAAGTTCTATACAGGCAATACAGGTATTCGGTACTTAATTTTTAATACTGAAATACTATTACAGCAATCAAATTTTAAAAGTTCAGACATTCTGATAGAGATGGTAATTCCAAAGTGTAGGTATGAATCTATTGGCAAATATTACTTTGTTTATTGACTGCTGAAATGTAAATTCTATCATTTGAAGATGTTGCCTGTGAGGGTGATGGTGCTTTATTGGCCACTGCACATCACTATCCTTGCAGATAAATAGGTTGGAGTCAGACCTCTGGCCACATCCCAAATGTTCCAGCATGCGTGGCAGATATTGTTTGCATTCAACATCGAGTCTGCACAAGGTGATGTAGCCAATTTTTATGTAATTTTTTTAGTTTACAGGGAAAGTTCATGATGCTGCTAAAAGAGCAGCTGCTTCATGTCTTCAGTGACCTGGGTTCTGTCTTGACTTACTAACTCTGTAGAGGTTGTAGATTCTCCTCAAAGGTTTCCTCTTAATGTTCTGGTTTCTAGGAGAAGGTGCAATGTTCAAAGTACATTTATTATCAAAGTATATATACGTTAAACAACTTTTGAGATTTGTTTCCTAACAGGCAGCCATGAAACAAAGAAACCTAAAAAAAATTTAATAAAAGCGACTGTCAAATATCCAAGTGTAGAGAAAAAAAACACAAATCGTGCAAACAATAAATGCAAGCAAATAGCGTTCTGAACTGAAGTCCGCAACGAGAGTCCTCAGATCAGTGCAGTGCGAAGGAGTGAGCTGAACCAGCCCATCCCTTACCTTGGGCCCCAACATCCTGACATTTTCAATCTGGCCTGCACCTAAATCCAAACAGCAGGTTCAGTTGCTTTGATATGCTCTGGGGCCTGGACCCCACCGACTCGATTCGACCCAGCACTTAATTCGATCGAACCACCGGTCCCCCTTGCTCTAGGTAATGGATCCTGCTGCCTCACCTCGCCTTAGTTCTGCCCCATTGAAATGCCTCCAAGTCCAAATGGAAGTTACAGACTTAGTTGGTAGTTGTTTTCCTTGTTTCATTAGGCAGTAGCCTGAAGTTGCTGAGATTCAGCAGCACCACCTTAAACTGGAGGATCAGGTTTCCAGAATGCTTTCTGCTTTGAAAGCTCTAGTAACCTCATTCCAAGCTGGCATTTCTGACTCTTTGTAGTTTTAGAAAAAGTACATTTAAGAGCCTGTGCACCAATTTATCCAAGTGAATTTTAAGGGCTTTCCTTTGTCTAAGCCAATCTTCCTAGTTCCATGTATAAGAAGTGCTGCATAGTTCACTTAATTTCCTTTAAGTATCAAGCAAGTGCTCAGTTTAGCAGAATTTGTTTTCATTTCTGGTAAGTTGAGAATGTTGTAGCAGAGATATAACTTGAGAAAGATAAGTGGGACAGAAGTAAGACAAATTAGAATGAATCTTGGCACAAGATATAGAAGCTGTAGTTTAATTTAGTTGTGTTTATTTTTTGTATTGAAAAATGATATTTCTTGTTAAATAGGTACAACTCCTGAGAAAAGAACTCTCCAGCAAGTACCCAGAGCTGGAAATTAAGTCTGTAGATGGGTTTCAAGGAAGAGAAAAAGAGGCTGTTGTTTTATCCCTTGTGAGATCCAACAGAAGAGGTATGTACTGAGGCTCATGTAGTACAAAGCAGGTGCCTGTCATTCAGTAAGTCAAACAATGTTTTGAATCAGTGACCTTTGAGCACATTGAAACGTTGCTTGAATTCACTTATTGACATTGCAGTTTTTTGTTTGGAATCGTAAGTACTATGTATGTACCTTCCTATGCGAAATAAGACGGTAGAGTGTTCAGGAGAAAAAGTTTAAGTATTCGCAGCAAGAAGTGAGCTGCCGTACCCTTGTGTGGTGGGAGGAGATGCTTGCAGGAGTGAAGAAAGGCCTAGCAGTTACACATAAAGTGAGATTTGGAGAGGAATCTCAGTCCTGATGAGGTAATTAAATTGAACAGATTTATTTGCTCAACCAAATGCACACCTCCAGGTTCTTCGTATGAATTCCATGTGACTTCCTATTACCATGACCAGTTCACTGATAACCTCCTACACCCAACAACTTTTATCCTATCAAACTCCGGTAATTTTTGCATTATACGCAACCCTCTTAATGTGCTCCTAAATTTGTCCAGGTGTTGACATATACCACAAGAACCTGGGACGGGGGTTGTTGGATCTTGTCACGCCCTGTTGTTAAATGTGCTTTGCATAGCTGTTCTTAATGTTACTTTCCCAAATAATGTCTATTTATTTTGCTAAATCCCTGTTCACTGCCTTTCTAAATGACAATGTATGCTGGCCTCTGGAACTTCTTCCAATAACTTGCCCATCACTGGGATTGGAGTGACTAACCTTTAATTACTTTGAAACAATAATAGCATATTAGTATCCAAACAAAATGGAAGATGGACATCAGATCCACCAGCTTGTCTCTTGTTACTTCTAATAGCCTGAAATTGTTCAATTTATGTATTGGTTTACTTTCTGTGCTAAACTTTGTAGTATTTTCCCACAGTATGTTTATCTCATCCATTATGTCATATACCTCCTACTGATGTGAGAGCAATATTGGCTCCGCACACCAGATGCTTCTTCTGTATTTTCCAACTTTATGTATTTATAAATCCTTCTGCTGTGCTTTTTTTTAAGCCCTATTATTTTCCTTTATTTTGCTCATCCTTTTATTGGAATTGATTTATTATTGTTACAAGTACAGTGAAAAGCTTGTGTTGCATATTGTTCGTACAGATCAAATCATTACACAGTGCATCGAGGTAGAACAAGGTAAAACAATAACAATGCAGAATAAAGTGTAAAAGCTTCAGAGAAAGTGCATTGCAGGTAAACAATAAAGTGCAAGATCATTACAAGGTTGATTGTGCTGTCCATTTTATCGTATAAGAAATCTATTTAAGAGTCTGATAGCCAGGATTAAAAGTAGTCCTTGAGCTTAGTGGTACATGCTTTTAGGCTGTTGTATAATTGGCCCAATTGGAGAGGGGAAAAGACAGAATGTTCAGAGTGGGTCTGCTCTCTATAATTATTACTTACTGCAGTACTTAGCTCTTGGCATAAAACAAACTTTTCCTTCTTTTGTTGCATGCGGACCTCCACATCTGAGGTCTTGTACTTTATGTGTAAGCATGTTTCCATTTTTGCCTGGTGGTGAAAACTGATTTGGTGGCTTCGTGACTCAAATAGCCAGCTGATTTAACCATGAGAACAGAAGTATCAGCTTTTGTGTGGGTAGACGCAAAGAAAAGATAAAGTACTCGAAGTCCGCTGCTAGTAACCTCATTTCATTATTTAGCATGTTTCCTGCTATACCATAATAACTGTTGAAGAATTTATACTAAATCAAAATATTGGCAGTCATTGGATAGCTCAAAAAGCACATTTACAGTGTTGAGATCTGTAATGGTGAAATTAGGTCATGGTAGAGTGGGAGAACGCCCTGGTTCTATGCACACCTTGCATGAAGAAGATTGCACATGATATATCTGGAAGAGATGGGACATGAACAATAATGTCAGAAAGTTCATAAATCCTACTCTTACATGTGTTTACTACATCCAGCATAATGGTCTTTGTTCAGCCGGATTCCTATGTCTCAGAATGAATCTAATGCACGATGAACCTTCAGTCAGTTTGCTACAAACATACTTTGATAACAATGGTAAATTTCAATCCCCCAGCACAGGGTAGTAAATCAGGATTATTTATTTCTCCAGAGATCAGCTCTCATTGCACAGTATTGATTATTGTAGATTCACTGGCAAAACTGAATTGTAAGCAAGCAAGACCCTGGGCTGCTAGTCAGAAGAAAAATAGCTTGTGGGAAGAAATAAAAGTTTTAAAATATGGTTTGAATTGGAATGGTGAATGAATTTTTTGAATATATTTTGTAGTTTTGTTAGATGTATTTGCTGTAAATAATATGCATTGTGCATTTAAAATTACAGATAGCAATGATTTTTGAATGAAGAATGTCAAATATCACAGCAAAAATCTAGTCATCATCTTAACAAAGTTCCAATGATTATCTTCTTTTTAATTGCTTATCTTCACTTTTTCAATGCATGTTGGTTCTGTGAATTAACTGGCAACTGTTCAGATACATGTCAACTTTGACAATGTGTTCTGAATCCTCCGGTACTGCCTGACTTAGCAAAAGTTAGCATAAAGTCTCATACTTGGCTTATGTGGGCAGTGAGCAATATTTTGAAGTGACTTAAATACTTCTTCTGAATATGATTGAGGTAGAGTCTTTAAGTAAACTGGAGTTAATATAATAAAGGTAATATAAATTGTAAGTAACTGATAATAAATAAAAAATAAGTTGTTTCCTTAGGCAAGTAAGTTGTTAATCAGCAGACTTAGATGAGCTAATGGTATTCAAAAATGTATTGTCAAAAAGCAGCAGAAGCAGATTCTGGCATAATTTTCACGGGGACCTGGAGATATTCTAGTGAAGGAAATATTTGCACAGCTAGTGACTTTAAGGCTTGTTAGAGAGCAGGTACAGACAATATAGGTTTAATGGCCATCTCTTGTACTCTATTATTCTATTACTTGTAATATTTGGACTTCAATAGAAATTTATTGCTTTGACATGCATTTTCTAGGTGATTTATTCCAGAGATTAATCAATCAAAGAACTGGGGCCTATTAAATTTATTTCAGCTGAAGTTGTCCATTGCAGGTGTTTCAGGTGTTGCCCTTTTTCATTTCTCCCCATTGTGTTTGACCATGAGATCTCTGCAGTCAAAGAATAATACAGCATGGTGACAGACTCTGTATCCTAAATCGTCCACGCCAACTGAGGTGCCCTCCTGTCCAAATGTCTTCTGAATGATACTTTCCCTGCCTAAGCTCCTTCCTGGCAACTCATTCCATGTATGCATCTGCCTCTGCATGAAGAAGTTGCCCCTAATTATTCTTTAAAAATGTCCTCCTCATCTTAAACCTATGCCTTCTAATTTTTGCTTCCCTTTTCTCGGAAGGAAGACTGTAACATTCACACTGTTTACAGTATTTCTTTATGGTCCACCTACAATCTGCTACATTCCAAGGAATGAATTCTAGCCTACCAAACCTCTCCCTTTAACTCAGGCCCTCGAGTCTTGGCACTATTCTAATAAATCTACTTTGGAGTCTTACCAGCTTAATGATATTGCGGAGTTGAAGTTAATCTGGGTTGCAATGTTGAGGAACCGTGCAAGGTTGAAAAGCCATAAAATGAGTGATATTCTATCAATTACATGTTACAAATTCAGACCAAGATTCACTTCCACTGCCTTCAATAGAATTGACTTTTGGGTAAGAATTGTACTCAACTGTTCCAGAGAAGCTGTCCATTCTGAGTAACCAATGTCAGTTTCTACGCTGTTTTGTTATGGTTGCATCACTCCCTTAAGAGTATTAGCATTTTGATCCATTTTTCAGGTGAAGTGGGCTTTCTGGCTGAAGACCGAAGAACAAATGTAGCAGTAACTCGTGCGCGACGCCACTTGATGGTGGTTTGTGATGCAGTCACGGTCAGCACTCACCCATTTTTGAAAACCCTGGTCGACTACATCACAAAACATGGGGAAGTACGGACTGCCTTTGAATACTGTGATGACATTGTGTCAGAACACTACTCATATCCAGTCCTTCCAGATGAACAAAACAAAACAAAAGAGTATTTAGTGCAAAAAAGCGGCAAGGGCTCAAATAGCAACAAAAGTGTGATGGTCTCAAAAGTAAATAAAGATTCAGCAAACCATAGCAGTCAAAAAGTGGAAATTAGAAAGAAGAATGCAGATCAGGAAAGTTGCAAAATACAGAAAGAGAATGTCATTTCAGAAACAATAGAGAAAAATACCAAGACTATAAATGTAAAAGATAACTCTGGGAAGCTTAAAGAGCAAATAATGCAATTTATAGAGGATAATGCAACAAGTAAATTTGAATTTCCTTCATCACTCAATTCTCATGACCGTTTGTTAGTGCACCAGATAGCAGAAGAGCTTGGTCTTGATCACTTTAGTGTGGGTGAAAACAGAGACAGGTTTATTGTTGTGGCTAAATCAGGTTTCATGGAAAGGCAAAAACAGCTCCACAGTCAGGTAGACCAAAAGTGGGTGGATGTGCCTCCCAAACAGAGTGATTGTGTCCCTCAGATTTCTGTGGAAAATGAAAAAGAACAGATTCTTGTCGAGAAGGAAGGACCACAGGACATTAGTTCTTGTGCTTCTCAATCTAAGCTGGATCTAAAGACACTGCATATTGAAAGGATGCAGTGGGAACAAGCCAAGAGAGAGCAGCAAGCAAGGCAGAAGCAGAATTCTACTAACACTGCTTCTCTGAAATCAAAAAATAAAAAACATGGTATGTATTTGTATTGCTTCTTAAAGAAAAATCAGGCTGCTGATCTTGCTTTAAAAATTATGTTTTAAGGACTAATGCAGTAGAGTTTATAGAGTGAAAGCCTTACCTCTGATAAATAGGGTTGAATATTTAGTTCTATCAAAATTCTTACCATATATTTTTGATATTTATTACTGCTTTGTTCTTGCCAAATTATGTATTTCTTTTACAACTTGGTCCCGTTCTTGAAATGCAGTCCTTAATATTCTTTTTAAATTGATTTAAAGGTATCTTATTAATCTATGAACAGATTTAGTAGGATTTGTATTGACCATGGTGGGTTTGCATAACCTAGTACTTCGCAAACCTTCAGTCTACTCTGTTCATTGTTAATATATAACAAATCACTGGTCTTGCATAAGCCAGAATTTATCCAATGTAGAATCTGTTAGTATAGAACTATTCTTTAAAGTAATTTTATATATTGAAGAAAATAGTTCATTTCAGTAACATTAAAGAATTTTCATTTGCAAAAGTAACTACTTGATAGTGTGATATAATGTTAAAAAACATGTTTTATTCTATTAATTAGTATTTGCTTTAGTTACTGTCTATTGTCTTGTCCGCAGTTAAATTTGATGAGCAGTACGTTAACCTCATTGAAAAATACCTACAATATTCTAAGTGACTGTGTTGTGGGAACACTTAATTTTTTTTTATGACCAAACTATCTGAAATATGAAATGTCATTTTGGTTTAGCAGTGAAACTTGGCATTGTAACTGCAACAATTTGGGTATGTTTTTTCACTATTTTACTGTAGATCAAATAAAAGGAATCCTTCATTCCTAACTGCTTGTTTCATAGGGAAAACCAAAGATGGCCTTGCAAGTGGTGTAGAAGAGGACTTCGATGCGCTTATTGCTGCAACAATAAAAGCAGACGGTATTTGTGCTTATTTAAAGTGCAATGGGAGTATTCGTACCATTGGCCAACATTGTATCCACTGTAACAAACACTACTGCCTCAGCCATCACATCCCTGAGGTAAGAGCTTATCATTAAAAGCAAATATTAACTCTTTCACCAGTGTATTGAATTAAATTATGAGTCAGATAGTTGAATTGGATATTTCTGTATCATATCAAAATGACTCACTCCTATTCATTCTTAGTTATTTCAGTACTTCAAAATTTAATATTTGTGAATATTTGCATCAATGTCAATCTCACATTTGTCATTTAGTCCAGATTATCCTTGAGAAAGAGGTGATATGTAAGAACATAATAAACAGGTGTATAGTTGGCCATGAGCTTTCTTTGCCCTGGCTGATTTGACAATGTTCTTTGCTCCATTTTCTTGCCTATTTCCCATTGCCCTTGGTTCCCTTACAGATAGATCAAAGGTCTTTTTATGGTGATCTTTACTTCAGCACCCCCCCCCCACTGTTCTGAAGATTCGCCACCCTCCAAGAGAAGGAATTCTTTGTCAATTTTGTCTTAAATTGATGATTCTTTATTCTGAAACTATGCCTTCTAATTTTATATTCCTTCAAAAGGGAAGACATCTCAGCATCTATCTTGCTATACCTCCTCAGAAATCTATATATGCTTTAATAAGATCATCTCTCTCTTGCATAAACACCAATGATTATAGCAGATTATGCTTAAATTTTCCTCCAAGATAGCTCCTTTCATCCCAGGAATAAATCTAGTAAATCTCTGAATTGCCTCCTGTGCAAGTTAAATCCCTTCTTAAAAACCTGTGGCAAAGACACTCTTGTGGACAAAGTGGGAGGAGCCAACATTCTGCCTAAGGTTTCAAAATATAAGAGAAATGTATATAATATACATCCTGAAATTCTTTTTCTTCGCAAACATCCACAAAAACAGAGGAGTGCCCCAAAGAATGAATGACAGTTAAAACTTTCGAACCCCAAAGCCCCCCCACCAATTCATCCTCTCACGCACAAGCAGCAGAAAGGCAATGACCTCCCCCCCCCACCAGCAGAAAAGCATCAGTGCCCTCCACCGAGCACTCAAGTGTGCAGCAAGCATCAATAAAGACACAGATTTGCAGTACCCCAAAAGCTGCTCATTTACCCGATAATTCCTCATACCACAGGCTGTCTCTCCCTGATAAGGGAAAAAGAGGTGTCCCCGTTTCACAGCGAGAGGGGAGATATAACAAGCAACTTGCTGATTTACGATGTTAAAAGTTTGTGACGTCGCTTTTTCTGAGCTCTGCGCCCAGAGAGTTGGTCGCAGAAAGGCACAGCTTTCTGGACACACAACCCACACAGCTGCTACTCCGATGTTCCGTGTTCTTCCGCAACACTTCAGTCAGGGCCACCGGCCTAGAATCAGCCTGTCTCTAGAGCCACGAAAATCTGGCACCCTGAAGGCGCTCGAGCCTTCCAGGCTGCGTCCTTGGGACATCAAAAAGCACCCGGTCATGTGGCCCTGAGAACGGGTCCCATTCCCGCAAAGAACCAAAGTCACAGTGTAATTCCAGGTCAGGATCTTCAAAAGAACCTTGAAAAGGAAAAAAAAAGAGATATCAAAGGGCTGTTTCCGAAGATTCAAGCAAAGGAGTTACTGCTTAGCTCCACCCTTGTACATGCACACACCTTTTGCTACTAGTGCGCAGAGGAATTTAAACTGCGCACAAAAGGTTGTCACCCTCTACCTTGTTGGCATGTTAAGTATATTTCACGAATGTACATAATCCCATTTCCTTTTTCAGTTTCTGATGCGGACGGTGTTTGCAATCATGGAGTTTGCAATGATTTGTTTACAGATTTTAGAAATGGCTTTTTTATACTGTTTTATTAAAGAAATTATGGATTCATTATTTTGAATTCCGAAGAAGCAAAGGGCATGAAGCATAAAAGATCTTTTTGCTCATTTAAAGCGGAATGGCTTAATGGAACAGTAGAAATGGCTACACTGGAAGCTCATGGGGTCAGGAACGTGCAGCTACGAGAAATATTTATGTACAATACAGAAACTGGTGTTACTTGTGTGTATTGTCACAATGCAAAAGTTGCTGGAGAATTTGCAAGTGAGAAGAAGTGGAGTGATATTTGCAAACTTGACTGTTTAAAGCATCATTTAGCAAGCAAATCACATATGGACGGTGGTCAAAAGCTCTGGCAAGAAAGTCCTTTGTTACCCGCTACAGGCCTGCTACATATGTTTTGTAAGAGTGCAAATGAACGAGAGTGAAAACAATCAAACCGAGAATAGATCAAAGTTCTTATTGACAGTATTTTGCTAGCTGTTAAAATGAGTATCTCTATATATAAAATTCAGAGCACACATGTTGCTGTCACTGGGCAAAAAAATTGCATAGCACA
This sequence comes from Mobula hypostoma, assembly GCF_963921235.1. Classification (NCBI taxonomy): domain Eukaryota; kingdom Metazoa; phylum Chordata; class Chondrichthyes; order Myliobatiformes; family Myliobatidae; genus Mobula; species Mobula hypostoma. The sequence continues at coordinate 60,886,482 of NC_086107.1, forward strand.
AGACTTTTGCACACGCTGGCCATTGCTTCTGGTCAAGATAGAGGGAGCATTGGGAGGAACCAAAGGAAAAGTTGTCGAGGGTGAGGACCAATTCTGCCAGACGGCGGAGTGTAGTGATGGAGGGAACTGGTTGGTTCTTTTATTGAGGGAAAAAAGGGAGAGCTTTAAAGCCTTTGTGATAGGGGATAAAAGTATATAGGGACTGAGCATCCATGGTGAAAATAAGGTGGTCAGGATCAGTGAATTGAAAGATACTAAGGAGATTGAAGAGCGTGAGAAGTATTGTGGATGTAGGTGGGAAGGGACTGTACCAAGGAGGTTAGAATGGAGTCGAGGTGTTAGGACATGAGTTCATTGGAGCAGGAGCAGGCGCAGGCAGAATCATTGGGCCCACCCAGACAGTCAGGTTTGTAGATAATAGGTAGGAGGTAGAAGCAAACTATGAGTTTGGTGGCAGTGGACAGGAGTTTGCCAGAGTTGATGAGGTCAGTGATGGTGTTGGAGGCAGTTTTCTGATGGTCTGAAGTGGGATCCTCTTCAAGGGGTCTGAGACTTGCCACCTGGCCTCAGGAAGGTAGAGGTCAGTCTGCCACACTACAACAGCACCCCTTTTATCTGCAGGACAATGTATATTGTCTTCTTGCAGGCAGCCACAAAACAAAGAAGCACAATAGTATTCAGGAAAAAAACCCATACCAAAATGACAGTCAAACATACAGCGTGCGGAGAAATCATACAAACAATAAAAAAAGAGCAATCAAGCAATCCACAGAACATGAACAGCAGAGTCCCTGAAAGGAAGTCCACAGATACTTAGCCAGTTCAGTGCTGCAGCTGGTCCAGGAGCCCGATGGCTGCAGGCCACAGCCATGGAGCTAGGTTCAGCGCTGAGGCAAGTAAAGCCTCACAGAGTAGTCCTTTGCCCTCAGCCTCGAAACCTTAAACTTTTTAAACTGGCTCGGTGCTTAAGTCGGCCAAAGATAGGTTCATTACCTGCTCTCGGGTTTGGGCCCAGGCCTTCACTCAGTCTGGCCCCAAAATCCACTCCAGCAATGGCCGCCCCGGCTGTAACTGTATTCTCGAGAGTCCAGTTCGCCAAACCCTACAGGATACCACAACACCACCAGGTCATGCAGACTGTTCAAAAGCACCCCTCCCAACAGCAAATGAAAGGCTGCGGATTAAAGTGATCGTAGCCCTGAGAAAGTGTATTAGTAGAATTGTCAGTAGTTTGTTAACTGTCTGCAAAGCACTGGTGTGTCTCACCAGCACCATCTTCGCCAGGAAAATCCAGTGGTGCAGTAGACAAGAAATAGTGATGATGTACTGATTCAAATCAACAGTAATTTGAACCAGTGTGTTATTGGTGGAATTCCTATGCAATCACTGCCCTCTTCCCTCTTGGTGACAGTGCTTAGGTTTGAAAAAGTAGATAACAAATTGACATACTACATGTTGTGGATAGAACCCACTGCAGCTATAATATTCATATTTCAGAAGGAGGAATTAAAATTTAAGATTACAGAAGTGTTTGGAACTCTTTATCTCCTTCCTTTCCAACAATATACAGTGTAGTTGTATGGAAACAGGCCCCTTGGCCTATCTGGTCCATGATAACCAAAATGTCTATCCAAGCTGGTCCCATTTTCCTTCATATTAGCACATAACTTCTTCATCTTTCCTCATTCAGGTACCTATTCAGTTGTTGAGGCCTCCATTGGTCAGAATTAACCATGGATATTGTGTCCTAGCTGTTGAGATACTCAAACCTGAGCAGTACGATATGGAGAGCCAGCTGTCGCCAATTTAGCAAGACCCCCCCACCACACACATTTGATGAACCCAAAGGAATGGCAGAGACTGATACGGTTTGGTACCAGCAATGTTGGAGCAGTTGCCAATCAGCTTTGAACTCAATGTAGGACTCCCTTGGGGACTCCAGCTCCAGAGTTTTCCCTCAGGGTTCACTCCTGAAGTGTTCCCCATGAGTGAGGATAGCCACAAGGTAGCAGTGGTTTGAGATCAGAGTTTTCCTTCTCCTAGGTGAGCTGCCAACCACGGCTGATGAGCCCCATCTGCCTGAAGCGACTTGTTTTAAGGCGCCCGTAACTTGCCTTCGCCTCTTCTCCTGTCAGTGGAAACGGTTCCACCTGACTTAGTAGCTAAACCATACATGAAGGGCAGGAGCTGGACCTGGTTGTCAGAGGCTATTTGAGATGCATGCCATTGGGAGCATTTAATAGGTAGTGGGAGCTTATCCCCATTCCCAGCCCTGGCTATAACAACTTTAAGGAACCTATTCAACTGTCTTTTAAAAGTTGTTACTTTACCAGCCTCATCCACTTTTTCTGACAGGTCATTCCACATAAATATCATCCTTTGTGGGGGGAAAAAAAGTTGCCCTTCAAGTCCCTATTAAATATTTCCCCTCTCACCTTAAACTTATGCCCCCTTCTAGTTCTTGATTTGCCAATGCTGAGGACAAAGAATTGAGTTCATTCACTCTATCTACTGTATGCCCCTCATAATTTTATACATCTCGATAAGATCGCTTCACAGTCTTTTACGCTCCAAGGAATAAAACCCTAGCCTGACCAACATCTCCCTGTAACTCAATCCCTCAAGTCTTCGGAACACCCTTGTAAACTTTTCTGCAATCTTTCCACTGCTATGTAATTTTTTTTGTCATCACCTACCGTGGTATCGTTGTAGAATTATGATGTGCAGCATTTGTTAATATTACTTTATTTTCCTCTTGTGGGTGATGCCTGATCAGTGTTTTTATATTCCCATCACTCATATTGTTTTTAGTGAAGATTTTCATTTGTGAAATTTGGATGACCACTTAGGATTTGATCTTCTCAATACTTCTCAAGCAAGATTCTTAGGCTTGTATGGCTTTCATTGTTTTCCTTTTCTTGATTATGCAGCCATTTCTGTCCTCAATGTTATGAATAGTGTAAAATTCTCTCATCTTTGTTGTCCTTCTAGGTTCATGGATGTAGTGCACATGCCAAAGCACACGCCCGAAAACTCATCAGCAGAGAAGGTATCCTATACGCAGGCAGCGGCTCTAAGGACAAAACATTAGATCCAGTGAAGAGGGCTCATCTACAGAGAAAACTGGGAAAGAAAATTGATCAGCTAGCTAGCCAACGAAGTGCCAAAAAGGAAAGTAAAAATTGAAGTATGATGCTGTACCATAAATTTAATTAAGAACCTATTTATTTCACATTTTCTAACATTATCAACGTAACTTCTAGGAAACAGTAATAAATATTTTTGATTACACTAAAATAATTATGAAAAGTAACTTTGATGGCTTTGCTGTGAATGTTACGGATTGTATAGTAATGGGCATTGTTGAGGCACAATTTCTCATTCTTTTAGTGGCAACTGATGTTGGGAAAGCCAGCAAAAACTACAAGTAATAATCCAGGCATCAATTCCAATGTGATGGATAGCAATCATCTGTAGCAATCAGGTGGTCATTATTGATCATTTAACTGTGTTTGAAAACATCTGTAACATAATGGAAATTGATAGATTGGGACTACTTATTTCCAAATGTTTTACTGATCAGTAAAAGTATTATAAATATTTGTCAATATCTACAGAACTATTTTCTATTTCCCCAATTTAAAAATAAACTTAATTAATTTCTGACTGAACTTTCCTAGATGTGCAAGCTATTAATACACCTCCAGACTTGCATGGTTCCACAGTTGTTCTAAGAGATAACATTGACTATGAGGAGAACTTGAACAGGGGTCTTAAAGGATAGGTACCCAAGTTCAGATATTTCAAACTTCTAAGGAAGTAGATGTGCTTTCCTCATAATTGCACTAATGTGCTTGGCCCAGGACAGATTCTCCGAAATGCTTAACACTGAGCTATTTAAAGTTGCTAAGCCTCTCCACCTCTCTGATGCTCCAATGAGGACTGGCTCATGGACCTCTGATTTCCTCTTCCTGAAGTCAGTAATCAGCTCTTTGGTTTTGCTGACGTTGAGTGAGAGGTTGTTGTTATGGCACCACTCAGCCAGATTTTCAGTCTCCCTCCTGTATGCCGATCTGTCACCACCTTTGATTCAGCCAATGACAGTGATGGCTTCAGCAAACTTAAATATGGCATTGCAGCAGTGCTTAGCCTCACAGTCAAAAGTATAAAATGAGTATAGCAGGGAACTAAGTACACAGCCTTGTGATGCCCTTGTTCTGATTGAGATTGTGGAGGAGATGTTGCAAATCCAAACTGACTAGGGTCTGCAAGTGAGGAAATCGAGGATCCAGTTGCTAAGGTTTTGAAGCTTATAGAACCATAGAACCATATGCAATCTGTTGTCAATAGGGGTAGACAGTCCTGGTGAGTATGTGGGTCCTTGTGAATAGGTCAGTCCCTGTGTCTGTGTGGGTCTGCATAGTCCTGTTGTGGCTATGTGCTAGATAGTTCCTTTCTGTCTGTGATTCTAGAGACTCATTGTGCCTGTGCATGTGGACAGTCCTGAGTGTGTATCTGAGTGTGTAGGTCGATGTAGATAGTCACTTTGGTTCTTTGGGTGTGGACTGCCCAGAGCATCTGTGGGTGTAAACATTTCCGACGTGTCTGTGGAGTTGTCTTATCCTGGTCTATCTGTGGATATAGATGGTAATGCATGTAGGCTAACCGGTTGTGTTTGTGGATGTGAACTATCCTGGTGTTTCTGTGGGTGTGGATGGTCCTGGTGTTCCTGTGGATATTATCCTGGTGTGGATAGTCCCGGTATGTCTGTGGGTTTTGACACTCCAGGCCTCTTTAGGCATGAACGGTCTCAGTGTGTCTTTGGTTGTGAGTGGCCCTGGCTGGATGTAGACAGTCAGGTGTCTGTGGGTGCAGATGGTCCCAGGTGGTTGTCCCCTGTATGTCTGCAGGGGTGAACTGTCCTGGTGTGTGTGCGTAAACAGTCCAGGCCCATCTCTGACACCTCTCTCTCCTCTCTTGATCTCAGTCTCCATCTCTGTCTACATCTACCAACACCCACTGACTCTCACCTGGCATTTGCAAAAATGTTATTCCCTTCTCTCAGTTCCTCTGCATCACTCGATCTGTTCTGAGGATGAGGCTGTCTATGCCAGAACAACTAAGATGTCCTCTTTCAAAAACTGTTTCCTCTCCACCACTATCGATGCTGCCAGTTAAGATGGCGCCAGCGAACAAAGATTGCTTGGGCAACCTCTTCCAAATAATTTCTTCAATTATTTCACTTTCTCCATGTCTTCTGCTTGTTCTTTTTGCTTTGATTGTGTAATGGAAATGGTTAGAGCCTGTGAAGTGCAGTTCGATTGGAATTCGATTGAATGACCTTGCACTCTGCTGTGCCTGGAGAGAACCGAGAACACAAGCTGCCTTGTGGAGAAGACCACAGGCAGGGTCCTGAAGTGGACAACGATCACAAGCTGCCTCTTGGAACAACTCCATCTCGAAGTGGTGAGGAAGATTGAAGCATCGAGGTGAATGCAGAGGAGGTGAACAGTCGCTCACAATGGAGGCCATGGGGTCGGTAGCATTAGCGTTTGGACCCGGTGTGCAGTTGCTCTTCACAGAAGGACTTAGTTCACGTCGTTGTGGACATGTCTTTGTGGAGGCGTTGTGGACAGCGAGGAAGGCTGGAGGGGTGGGCCAGAAAGTGGCAGATGGAATTTAATGCAGACAAGTGTGAGGTGTTGCATTTTGGAAGGACAAATCAAGGTAGGACTTACACAGTAAATGGTAGGACACTGAGGAGTGCAGAGGAACAAAGAGATCTGGGAATTCAGATACATAATTCCCTGAAAGTGGCATCGCAGGTAGACAGGGTTGTAAAGAAGGCTTTTGGCATTCTGGCATTCAAAGTATGGAATATAGGAGTTGGGATGTTATGGGGAGGTTGTGTAAGACATTGGAGTATTGTGTACAGTTCTGGTCACCTAACTATAGGAAGAATAGCAATAAGATTGAAAGAGTGCAGAGAAGATTTACTATGATGTTGCCGGTTCTTCAGGAGTTGAGTTACAGGGAAAGATTGAACAGGTTAGGACTTTATTCCTTGGAGTGTAGAAGAATGAGGTATTTGATAGAGGTTTACAAAATTATGAGGGGTATAGACAGAGTAATGTGAATAGGCTCTTTCCACTTAGATTAGGAGAGATAAATACGAGAGGACATGGCTTTAGGGTGAAAGGGGAAAGGTTTAGGGGAACATTAGGGGGAACTTCTTCACTCAGAGATTGGTGGGAGTGTGGAACGAGCTGCCATCTGACGTGGTAAATGCGGGCTCACTCTTAAGTTTTAAGAATGTATTGGATAAATACGTGGATGGGAGAGGTCTGGAGGGTTATGGACTCGGTGCAGGTCAATGGGACTAGCGGAATAATGTTTCGGCACAGACTAGATGGGCCGAATGGCCTGTTTTCTGTACTGTAGTGTTCTATGGTTCTAATTGCTAAGGTTTTGAAGCTTATTGATTAGTTTTAAGGAGGAAATAGTATTGAATACCAAGCTTTGTCGATAAAGAGCATCCTGATGTATGCATCTTTGCCATCAGTCCAGGGTTGAGTGAAGAGACAATGAAATGGCATCTGCTTTGCAAATATAAAATATATAAAGTTTACTTAAAATAATTCCATTTTGCTAACCAATGCTTCAATGAAATGTATGGATTTTGAAACAAAGGCATGGATGTCGTAGTTGAAATGGTAATTAATGTCCGTTGCATGGTCTTTACACTGTTAGAAGGATAGCAACTTCTGAAGTACTGTATGAACATGTGGAATGAAAGCTGTAAGTTATTGCCTATGATTTTCTGATCTCTTCTCCACCCCCCAAGTGTGTTGTTTTGCAAAAATTTCAGAAATCTAATTTTACTTGAGAATTGTAATTCCCTCATTTCAAATATTCCTGTAAAATTATTTTTTGTTGAATTGATATCTCAACTATCGTAGTTATATTTATTTTGAATATTATGAACTGTTTAAAAAATTGACTCAACTTGCCCTTTCTCAAATTGCGCTGGTTGCAGTCTGTGTGAGTTTAATCAGATTGCTGATAGCAACTTGTATCATTAAAGAGAAATGCTTTCTGTTGAAGTTAGCACCATCACTTCAGTCATGACTGCAAAATTTGGACTAGAATCTCTTGCTCTAGGAACAAAATGCTGGCTTGCCTATTATTCTGGACATTGATTAATGAAAATAAATGCAGAGCAAATTATTCTTTATGGTGACTCAGTGTCAATATGGCTTAATGCCCAATAATTTATAAGTGTAAACGGTATCATCAGTCTTTTTCGATAGTAAGCAGTTAAGGAAGCTTAAATCATTTGAGAAAACCAGAGCCTACCAACATAAAATTATTCAACAAGACTTCTAGTGATGTTTTGAATTATTCCCATGCTCTTCCTTCATGAGCAGTTAAAAGGAGAAATGACAAGGGTTTGATTATGGAGGACATACAGTATACCTTTTCCCTGAATTCTTGGCTTGATTACTAATATCCTGGGTGATGCATATGAAGTTTAATGGAACTTTTTGCATATGACTTGCAAGACACTCCAATGGTATGCAATGAAGTGGTTGAATTTTCCTACATAATAACAAGAAAATGATTGTGTAATTTCACAACAAAGTGCTTTTTTTATGTACATCCAGCTGCACTATCCCATGTTACATATAAAGTACAGATTACAGTTTGGTCTGACAGTCCACATATTTTATTGCTCCTGTGAAATGTATTCAACCTAAAACTCAATTAGATTAGATGTTAAGCATCTTAAATAATCAATGGTTGTAACATATAGGGGAAAGGGATAAATCATGTATTAGAAGATCAACAGCTTTCCAAATAGGTCATGCCACATCCTTATATGAAAAACACAAGGATAATGACCAGGGCTCATTGACAATTCACTAACCCACTGTTCTGAATCAGCAAATTTATATCATGGACTTGGGCAGGATTTTGAAAGGCTGCTGGGGAATTTCCATGTGTTATATATGGAACCACGAAGTTGTCGCCATTACAGAGATTTGGCTGTCTCAAGGCCAGGAATAGGTGCTGGACCTTCAGGGGTTTTGATGTTCTAAAAGTGACAGAAAGGGAGGAAAAAGTGGCGGGGGTGGCATTTCTAATCAAGGATACTCTCACAGCTGCAGAAAGGAACAACATCCTGGAGGGATTGTCTACTGAGTCAGTGTGGGTGGAAGTCATAAAGAGGAAGGGAGCAATCACTCCATTAAGAGTATTCTTTAGACCACCCAATATCATTAGACATTGAAGAACAGATCAGGAGGCATATTTTGGAAAGCTGCAAAACTAACAGGGTTGTTGTCATGGGTAATTTCATCTTCCCTAATATGGATCGGTACTTCCTTAGCGCAAAAGGTTAGATGGGGCAGAATTTGTCAGGTGCATCCAGGAAGGATTGCTGACACAATATGTAGACAGGCCAAATAAAGGAGAGGTCATACTGGAACTGGTTCTAGGCAATGAACCAGGTCAAGTGTCCTATCTCTCAATGGGTCACCATTTTGGAAACAGTGACCACAACTCCCTGACCTTTTATCATAGTATTGGACAAGGATAGGAACAGATGATATAGGAAAGTACTACGATGCTATTAGGCAGACATTTGGGAGTGTAAATTAGGAATTAATGTACACAGGGAAATGCAGAACAGAAATGTAGAGATTGTTTAGTGAACACTTGCATAGGGTTCTAGTTAGGTTATCCCATTGAAGCAGGGAAGGCATGGTGGGGTGAAGGAACTATGGTTGACAAGATATGGAACATCTAGTCAAGAGGAAGAAACAAGCTTACTTAAGGTTCAGGAAGCAATGATCAGAGGGGGATCTGGAAAGTTACAAGGTAGCCAGGAAGGAGCTGAAGAATGGAATTAGAGCTAGAAGAGGACGTGAGAGGGCCATGGCAAATAGCATTAAGGAAAACACTGGGGTGTTCCGCACAAAAGTGAAGAATGGAAGGATGGCTAGAGTGAGGGTAGGGCTGATCAGAGATATAAGAGGAAACTTGTGCCTCAAGTAAAAGGATGTAGATAAGGACCTTAACAAATACTTTACTTAAACATTCACCAGTAGGAGAGACCTTGACGTTTGTAAGGATGGTGTAAAACAGGCTGATATGCTTGAACATGTCAACTTTAAGAAAGAAGATGTGCTGGAACTTCTGAAAATCATTAGGATAGATAATTCACCAAGGTTGGACGGGACATACCCCAGGTTACAATGGAAGCGAGGAAAGAGATTGCTGTGCCTTTGATTTGAGTTCATGACTGTACAAGGGAGGAATACTGAAGTGGTTTCCTATTACCTTCTTCAGCTGCAGTGTCCATACTGGATGGGTAAGCCTGGCCATTGATCAGCAGATTCATCTGCCCAGCGTTTTTAGTTTTAGTTTTACAACCATAAATTACAATTGTAGATGAATCTGCTGATCAATGGCCAGGGTTACCCGTCCAGTATGGACACTGCAGCTGAAGAAGGCAACGGGAAACCACTTCAGTCTTCCTCCCTTGTACAATCATGAACTCAAGTCAACTACGGTCTCAGCTCAAAGATGTGAATGGAGCCTTCACCACAGGAGCCTCTTCTGGTAGAGGATCTCATGTGCCACAGGTGAACCTCGACCGTTATCCAGTGACTGTCAGCAGATTAAAAGCAAAAATCAGACTAACAACCTGGAATGTAAGAACCCTTAACCAATCTGGTAAACTGGACAACATCAAACAGGAAATGGAAATATTAAAAATCAACATCTTGGGAATGTGCGAGATGAGGTAGAAAGGAGCTGGTAAAACAAGCTCAGAGGGATATTCCATCATTTACTCAGGAGAAGAAATACATGAAAAAGGTGCTGGAATTATGTTAGATGAAGAACATGCAAAATCAATAAAAAGCTATTGGACAATATCAGATTGAATGTTACTTGTGAAACTACATGCAAAACCTTTTGACATTAGCATCATTCAAGTTTATGCTCCAACAGCAGACAGCAGTGAAGAAAGCATCGATCAATTTTATGACAAACTAGAAACAGCATTAAGACAATGTAAAAGCTCAGAAAATACCATTATTCAAGGTGACTTCAATGCAAAAGTAAGCAAGACCAGGGACAAGGACAATATTGGGCATTACGGCATAGGTGAGAGATATGACAGAGGTGAGCGACTTGCTATGTGGGTCACAGAAAAAGATTATGTAATTGATAATACCATCTTCAAGCAACATCCAAGAAAACTATGGACCTGGAAGATCCCAGGGGATAACACCAGAAACCAGGTTGATTATGTGCTTATAAGGAGAAGGTATAGAAATGCTCTGAAATCATGCAAAACATATCCAGGTGTAGACTGCTACAGTGGTCACGTACCAATAATTAGCGTAATGTGCCTGAGACTCAGAAAGCTTAAAAGACCAAGAGTAGAGCCAAAGCTGAATTTGGGACTTTTGAGAAAAAACAGTGACAATTCCAAATAACAGTGAAGAACAATTCGAGGTTCTACAAAACATCACTGTTATAGAACAACAATGGGAATACCTCAGAGACAGCATAACACAAGCAGCTCAAGAGGTGATTCCCAAACAACAGAAAAAAGCTAAAAAGAAATGGATGACAGAAGAAATTCTTAATCTTATGGAGCAAACAAGAAAATGTAAGGAAAACGAAAAAGCCTACGTATCCTTGCATGTACAGATAACAACCAAGTGCAAGGAAGCAAAAGAAAAGTGGCTTAAGGCCAAATGTGAGTTAATAGAACAATTGCAGAAGACCAACAACAGCAAACGTATGCACGACGAGATCAAAGAGGTCACAAATTGGAAGAAAAGCGCGGCAACAACAGGATATATAAAAGCAAAAGACGGCTCTACAATTATGGGAAAAGAAAAAATAATGCAAAGAGGTCAGAATACATCAAAGACCTATACAATGACAAAGACCAAGAGGACAACTTTGATATTGGCAACAACGAGGGCCCAGCAATACTGAAAGAAGAAGTGGAACATGCTATGATGAAAATGCAAATGGAGAAATCATCAGGACCAGATAACATTCCGGTTGAACTGTATGAAGCACTGGAAGATTTTGGTGTAGAGAAATTAACAATCTTACATAGAACATAGAACATAGAATAGTACAGCACAGTACAGGCCCTTCGGCCCACAATGTTGTGCCGACCCTCAAACCCTGCCTCCCATATAATCCCCCGCCTTAGATTCCTCCATATACCTGTCTAGTAGTCTCTTAAACTTCACTAGTGTATCTGCCTCCACCACTGACTCAGGCAGTGCATTCCACGCACCAACCACTCTCTGAATGAAAAACCTTCCTCTAATATCCCCCTTGAACTTCCCACCCCTTACCTTAAAGCCATGTCCTCTTGTATTGAGCAGTGGTGCCCTGGGGAAGAGGCGCTGGCTATCCACTCTATCTATTCCTCTTATTATCTTGTACACCTCTATCATGTCTCCTCTAATCCTCCTTCTCTCCAAAGAGTAAAGCCCTAGCTCCCTTAATCTCTGATCATAATGCATACTTTCTAAACCAGGCAGCATCCTGGTAAATCTCCTCTATACCCTTTCCAATGCTTCCACATCCTTCCTATAGTGAGGTGACCAGAACTGGACACAGTACTCCTAGTGTGGCCTAACCAGAGTTTTATAGAGCTGCATCATTACATCGCGACTCTTAAACTCTATCCCTCGACTTATGAAAGCTAACACCCCATAAGCTTTCTTAACTACCCTATCCACCTGTGAGGCAACTTTCAGGAATCTGTGGACATGTACCCCGAGATCCCTCTGCTCCTCCACACTACCAAGTATCCTGCCATTTACTTTGTACTCTGCCTTGGAGTTTGTCCTTCCAAAGTGTACCACCTCACACTTCTCCGGGTTGAATTCCATCTACCACTTCTCAGCCCACTTCTGCATCCTATCAATGTCTCTCTGCAATCTTTGACAATCCTCTACACTATCGACAACACCACCAACCTTTGTGTCGTCTGCAAACTTGCCAACCCACACTTCTACCCCCACATCCAGGTCGTTAATAAAAATCACAAAAAGTAGAGGTCCCAGAACAGATCCTTGTGGGACACCACTAGTCACAATCCTCCAATCTGAATGTACTCCCTTCACCACCACCCTCTGCCTTCTGCAGGCAAGCCAATTCTGAATCCACCTGGCCAAACTTCCCTGGATCCCATGCCTTCTAACTTTCTGAATAAGCCTACCGTGTGGAACCTTGTCAAATGCCTTACTAAAATCCATATAGATCACATCCACTGCGCTACCCTCATCTATATGCCTGGTCACCTCCTCAAAGAACTCTATCAGGCTTGTTAGACACGATCTGCCCTTCACAAAGCCATGCTGACTGTCCCTGATCAGACCATGATTCTCTAAATGCCTATAGATCCTATCTCTAAGAATCTTTTCCAACAGCTTTCCCACCACAGACGTAAGGCTCACTGGTCTATAGTTACCCGGACTATCCCTACTACCTTTTTTGAACAAGGGAACAACATTCGCCTCCCTCCAGTCCTCCGGTACCATTCCCGTGGACAACGAGGACATAAAGATCCTAGCCAGAGGCTCAGCAATCTCTTCTCTCGCCTCATGGAGCAGCCTGGGGAATATTCCGTCAGGCCCCGGGGACTTATCTGTCCTAATGTATTTTAACAACTCCAACACCTCCTCTCCCTTAATATCAGCATGCTCCAGAACATCAACCTCACTCATATTGTCCTCACCATCATCAAGTTCCCTCTCATTGGTGAATACTGAAGAGAAGTATTCATTGAGGACCTCGCTCACTTCCACAGCCTCCAGGCACATCTTCCCACCTTTATCTCTAATCGGTCCTACCTTCACTCATGTCATCCTTATTTTCTTCACATAATTGAAGAATGCCTTGGGGTTTTCCTTTACCCTACTCGTCAAGGCCTTCTCAAGCCCCCTTCTTGCTCTTCTCAGCCCCTTCTTAAGCTCCTTTCTTGCTTCCCTATATTCCTCAATAGACCCATCTGATCCTTGCTTCCTAAACCTCATGTATGCTGCCTTCTTCCTCCTGACTAGATTTTCCACCTCACTTGTCACCCATGGTTCCTTCACCCAACCATTCTTTATCTTCCTCACACCATTCTTTATCTTCCTCACCGGGACAAATTTATCCTTTACATCCTGCAAGAGATCTTGAAACATCGACCACATGTCCATAGTATATTTCCCTGCAAAGACATCATCCCAATTCACACCCGCAAGTTCTAGCCTTATAGCCTCATAATTTGCTTTTCCCCAATTAAAAATTTTCCTGTCCTCTTTGATTCTATCCTTTTCCATGATAATTATAAAGGCCAGGGAGCGGTGGTTACTGTCCCCCAGATGCTCACCCACTGAGAGATCTGTGACCTGACCCGGTTCATTACCTAGTACTAGATCTAGTATGGTATTCCCCCTGGTCGGCCTGTCCACATACTGTGACAGGAATCTGTCCTGGACACACTTAACAAACTGCTCCATCTAAACCCTTGGAACTAATCAGGTGCCAATCAATATTAGGGAAGTTAAAGTCACCCATGATAACAACACTGTTATTTTTGCACCTTTCCAAAATCTGCCTCCCAATCTGCTCCTCTGTATCTCTGCTGCTACCAGGGGGCCTATAGAATACCCCCAATAGAGTAACTGCTCCCTTCCTGTTCCTGACTTCCTCCCATACTGACTCAAAAGAGGATCCTGCTACATTACCCACCCTTTCTGTAGCTGTAATAGTATCCCTGACCAGTAATGCCACCCCTCCTCCCCTTTTTCCGCCCTCTCTATCCCTTTTAAAGCACTGAAATCCAGGAATATTGAGAATCCATTCCATTCTTATTGAATAGAATATACAACAGTGGCAAAGTACCAGAAGATCTTTTAAAGACAGTATTCTTTGCACTGCCAAAGAAACCAGGTGCAACAGAGTGTGGACAACACAGAACAATTAGTTTAATGAGCCACTTCACAAAAATTCTACTTAGAATCGTCATGCTCAGAATAACAATATTAAACCAGAGATCAGTGAAGAACAGTGCGGCTTTGTCGAAGGCAAGGGAACATCAAACGCCACTTATATTCTCAGGAATGTTATGGAAAGATCAGTAGAAGTACAACAAGACCTATACATCTGTTTCATTGACTACACAAAAACCTTGGACACAGTGAAACACCAAGTCATCATGAAAATGCTTAAAGATATTAATATCGAAGGAAAAGATCTAAGAATAATCAGGAATCTCTACTGGCAACAAAGTGCAGTCATACGGATAGACAACGAGATTGGTGAATATCAGCCGATAAAGCGAGGAGTCAGGCAAGGTTGTGTTCTATCACCAGACCTGTTCTTCCTGTACAGTGAAAACATCATGAGACCATACAAGACCTACCTGAAATACGTATAGGAGGATTCAATATCAATAAACTCTGCTATGCGGATGATATAGTACTGATAGAACATAGAACGTAGAATAGTACAGCACATTGCAGGCCCATCGGCCCACAATGTGCCAACCCTCAAACACTGCCTCCCATATAACCCCCCACCTTAAATTCCTCCATATACCTGTCCAGTAGTCTCTTAAACTTCACGAGTGTATCTGCCTCCACCACTGACTCAGGCAGTGCATTCCACGCACCAACCATTCTCTGAGTAAAAAACCTTCCTCTATTATCCCCCTTGAACTTCCCACCCCTTATTTTAAAGCCATGTCCTCTTGTATTGTGCAGTGGTGCCCTGGGGAAGAGGCGCTGGCTATCCACTCTATCTATTCTTCTTATTATCTTGTACACCTCTATCATGTCTCCTCTCATCCTCCTTCTCTCCAAAGAGTAAAGCCCTAGCTCCCTTAATCTCTGATCATAATGCATACTCTCTAAACCAGGCAGCATCCTGGTAAATCTCCTCTGTACCCTTTCCAATGCTTCCACATCCTTCCTATAGTGAGGTGACCAGAACTGGACACAGTACTCCAAGTGTGGCCTAACCAGAGTTTTATAGAGCTGCATCATTACATCGCGACTCTTAAACTCTATCCCTTGACTTATGAAAGCTAACACCCTAGAAGCTTTCTTAACTACCCTATCTACCTGTGAGGCAACTTTCAAGGATCTGTGGACATGTACCCCCAGATCTCTCTGCTCCTCCACACTACCAAGTATCCTGCCATTTACTTTGTACTCTGCCTTGGAGTTTGTCCTTCCAAAGTATACCACCTCACACTTCTCCGGGTTGAACTCCATCTGCCACTTCTCAGCCCACTTCTGCATCCTATCAATGTCTCTCTGCAATCTTCGACAATCCTCTACACTATCTACAACACCACCAACCTTTGTATCGTCTGCAAACTTGCCATCCCACCCTTCTACCCCCATATCCAGGTCGTTAATAAAAATCACAAAAAGTAGAGGTCCCAGAACAGATCCTTGTGGGACACCACTAGTCACAATCCTCCAATCTGCATGTACTCCCTCCACCACGACCTTCTGCCTTCTGCAGGTAAGCCAATTCTGAATCCACCTGGCCAAACTTCCCTGGATCCCATGCCTTATAACTTTCTGAATAAGCCTACCGTATGGAACCTTGTCAAATGCCTTACTAAAATCTATATAGATCACATCCACTGCACTACCCTCATCTATATGCCTGGTCACCTCCTCAAAGAACTCTATCAGGCTTGTTAGTCACGATCTGCCCTTCACAAAGCCATGCTGACTGTCCCTAATCAGACCATGATTCTCTAAATGCCCATAAATCCTATCTCTAAGAATCTTTTCCAACAGCTTTCCCACCACAGACGTAAGGCTTACTGGTCTATAATTACCCGGACTACCCCTACTAACTTTTTTGAACAAAGGGACAACATTCGACTCCCTCCAATCCTCTGGTACCATTCCCGTGGACAACGAGGACATAAAGATCCTAGCCAGAGGCTCAGCAATCTCTTCCCTCGCCTCATGGAGCAGCCTGGGGAATATTCCGTCAGGCCCCAGGGACTTATCCGTCCTAATGTATTTTAACAACTCCAACACCTCCTCTCCCTTAATATCAACATGCTCCAGAACATCAACCTCACTCATATTATCCTCACCATCATCAAGTTCCCTCTCATTGATGAATACTGAAGAGAAGTATTAATTGAGGACCTCGCTCACTTCCACAGCCTCCAGGCACATCTTCCCACCTTTATCTCTAATCGGTCCTACCTTCACTCCTGCCATCCTTTTGTTCTTCACATAATTGAAGAATGCCTTGGGGTTTTCCTTTACCCTACTCACCAAGGCCTTCTCATGCCCCTTTCTTGCTCTTCTCAGCCCCTTCTTAAGCTCCTTTCTTGCTTCCCTATATTCCTCAATAGACCCATCTGATCCTTGCTTCCTAAACCTCATGTATGCTGCCTTCTTCCACTTGACTAGATTTTCCACCTCACTTGTCACCCATGGCTCCTTCACCCTACAAACAGTGTAGCAAATAGCAAACAGTGAAGTAAATTTACAGAAACTGTTATCTACCATCAACACAGAGAGTGAAAGACTTCGCCTAACCTTAAACAAAAAGAAAACTGAAGTAATGGTAATATCAAAGAAACCTGATATCCCAAACTAGAGGATCGTATTTGGAAATGAAATCCTGACACAAGTTCACAACTTGAAATACCTTGGATCATGGGTAACATTTGATGGCAAATGCGAAACAAACATAAAAGCAAGAATAGCAATAGCAAGAACAGCACTTACAGAAATGAGAAACAGCCTCACGAACAAGAAAATAGCAATTGACATCTGCCTTAGACCTCTCAGCTGCTACATTCTTCCTATATTGATGTATGGCTGCGAGTCATGGACCATCACAAATGCAATGGAGAAAAGAATCAATGCAACAGAAATGTGGTTCCTCAGAAGAATGCTATGCATGTCGTATACAGACAGGATAACCAACGAAGGAGTTCTACAGAGAACAAAAACAAAACGTACATTACTTAAAAAAATCGAAAAACAGCAATCAAGATTCTTTGGAGACATCTTGTGAAGAGAGACATTAGAACATTTAGGTACAACTGGAAAGCTGGAAGGGAAAAGAAGCAGAGGTAGACAGAGAATGAAAATGATAGATGGAGTAACATCATGGTTAGAAACAGGGGAGGCAACAACTACAATTCGGAGGGTCAGGCACCGTGATGGATGGAGAGATATGATCGCCCATGCCGAATGGCGAGGCACCTGAATGAATGAATGTGCCTTCGATGAAGATCTTTGCATCTCACTGTCCTCCAGATGACTGGAGGGCAGCAAGTTTGGGTTTTTCTCTCTGAAGCGAAGGAGGATGAGAGGTGACTTGATAGAGGTGTACAAGATGATAAGAGGCATAGATTGAGGGGGTAGCTAGAGACTTTCTCCCCAGGGCAGAAATAGTTAATACGAGGGGTCATAATTTTAAGTGAATTTGAGGGAAGTTTGTGGGGATTTCAGAAGTTAAGTTTTTTTTAACAAGAGATTTGTAAGTGTGAAATGCACTACCCAGTGTGGTATTAGAGGTGCATACATCAGGGGCATTTAGAAACTCTTAGGCATTTCAATGGAGGGCTGCATAGGAGGGAAGGGTTAGATTGTTCATAAAGTGTAGCTTAAAAGGTCAGCAACATTGTGGGCCTAAGAGCCTGTTATGTTCAATGCAACACATTTGTATATTTTTTAGATTAAAGTAATTCAGATTCTAGAAGTATTTTTGCTTACTCATTACCAAATTTAATGACGTATGTTAGTGATAATAAACCTGATTCTGATTATCTCTGATTATTATTTTTTGGTTAAATGCTAATTTGCATATACAACTCAATCTTCTGCCTTTTGATGAGGTCAGCATGTTACTGTGTCTGCTTTTTTAAAAAATCATCCTGCTTGAGGAGACCTTTGAAACATAGATAAAGGTCTACACTTTAACACTCCGTTTCTTTTCAGGGAATGACAATTAACAGCTACATTTTTGCATTTACATACGTATTTTACATTGCATTGGCCAAGGGGAAGAAGCCACTTTAATATTACTGAATGAAGAATTCCATACATTGACAAAGAAATATTGCTTCTATACTATTGGAGTACTGTAATAGGATTAAGAAATGTGTGTTTTAAATGAAGTCTCTAAGAGTGATATAAAAATTAAACAGAAATGTAGTTTTCAAGCTTCTAGAAACTATTTTCATTAGAACACCAGAATCAAGAAAGCCTTCAGCAACTTTTCTTTTATTTCCATTGAATTTGCTTATTATATTGGAGCCATGTTGAGGAAAATAAAGCTCTGTGTTCAGGATCATTGCATGTCGAAAGTTCTAGCAGCCTTTTGGAAGAAATGAAGCTTTGAATACAATACAACTTGGCCAAGGCTTGACTGCATTTAGAACAAGAGTTTCAAAAAAAATGTTGAGAATGAAAGTCTTTTTCAAACTTCACCCCTCTCCTCCAAAATCAGCTCAAATCAGGAACACCCCATGAATGCTTAAGAAATTGACATTCATAAAATTTACGTTGATGAATCATTGAGTGTATGGAGACAATAAAGATGAGAATGATTCCATTATTTTTAAACCTGCAGTGGGCAGAGAGGTAGGCATGGCCAATTTCACTTGGGTCCATTTCCTCCACGTTCTCAATACAATTTTGATCAAAATCTGTTCTCACAATTTCTGATTGGATGCCTTGTGTTTATGCTGCCTTCTCTTTGTAAAAGAATGTTGAGACATATAAATATCAGGAACTCATTTTGTAGCACAAAACAGGATTCTGTTGATTGTGCAGCAAGATTTCAAAACAATGTTTTTACATGCCAACTCGTTTAAAGATAACTTGCCACCTGAATTTATATCATATAACACCAAGCTTGGCAAAGGTTCAACAAGTTGAAGTCTAAGGGCATTGTATGGGATTGGACTATAGCAATGGTTCCCAAACCGTTTTGGGTTACTGTGTGCTTGGCTCCCAAACCACATCCTCAGCTCTCTTTCTGGCCATTACTTAAAAACTAAAGAATTTTGATTTGTGATACACTACAAAAGAAAATCCGAACTGCAAATACAAATCAGTGACAAATAGTTGCAAAACTTACTCAAAGCTATTTAAAACTATAAAATTACTACTTTATTTATTTACAGCAAAAACAATTTTAAAGCGTACATTAGTCCAACTATTCACTACTTTCAATGAGATGGATGAAATGAAATAAATGAAATGAAATGAAGTGAAATATCTTTATTGTCATTGCATAGTACAATTTGTCATGCACCAATACAGCGAAAGTGAGTTTGCAACTCTCATACTCAATGCTGTAAAACAACAAATAAAATAAATAAACAATAAATAAATCAAGTAACCAGTCAGTATAAGCAATGTCCAGCAGTACAAAAGCACAACTCAGATGCATGACAGCCATAAAACCAGTATTAAAGTAGCAATATAACAAATTTATGGATGATGCTTGATCGGTTGGTTCAGAGCATTTATAGCTCTGGGGAAAAAGCTATTTTTCAGTCTGGAAGTGCGGACTTAGAAAATTTTATAATGCCTGCCAGGTAGAAGAAGTTCAAACAGATGATTGCATGGGTGTGTATTGTCCTTACAGATGCATGTAGCTTTCCTTAGGCAGCGAGAGCTGTAGGTGTCCTTCAGGGCTGGGAGCTGTGTCCCGATGATCTGTGCGCTAGAGACAACCCACTGAAGTGTTTTCCTATCAGCTGCTGTACAACTGAGATGCAGTATGTTAAGATGCTCTCTATGGTGCAGCAGTAAAAGGTCACCAGCATCTATTCAGGTAGACCAGCTTTCTTCAACGTCCTGAGGAAAAACAAGCGTTGCTGTGCTTTCTTAACTATTGTGGTGGTGTTAGTGGACCATGTAAGGTCTTCTGAGATATGTATTCCTAGAAACCTGAAACTGGACACTGTCTCCACTATGTCTCCGTTAACGTAGACTGGAGCATACTCGTCATCCTGTGACTTTCCAAAATTGATAATTAGCTCCTTAGTCTTTGCTGTATTAAGAGACAGGTTGTTCTCTGAGCACCAGCTCACTAAGTTCTGAACCTCCGTTCTGTACGCTGATTCATCTCTGTTGGAGATCAACCCGATTACTGTTGTGTCGTCTGCGAATTTGACGATGGTGTTTGTGTTAAATACAGTTACACAGTCATAAATGAAGAGGGAGTAGAGTATGGGACTCAATACACAACCTTGTGGTGTACCAGCGTTCAGGATAGTAGTGGAGGACAGGTGAGAGCCCAGTCTCACTGCCTGTGAATGCTCTGACAAGAAATTGCAGAGTGATGAGCTGAGGCCTGGCTGGTGGAGTTTGCAGATGAGCTTGCTGGGGATGACAGCATTAAAGGCAGAGTTATAATCAACAAACACCCTCACGTATGTGCCCTTTCCTCCAGGTGTGTCAGGACAGTGTGAAGATGGCATCCTCTGCGGACCTGTTTGCTTTATAGATAAACTGGTGTGAGTCCAGTATAGCAGGGATAGTGACTTTAATGTGGGACAGGACCAATCATCTCAAAGCACTTCATTATTGTTGGTGTGGTGGTGGTAATGCACCATTAAGCTGTAAAACAAGATACAGACAGATTGTTGGTGTGAGGGCAACCGGACGATAGTCATTCAAGTTGTTGATGTTTGTTTTCTTCGGGACAGGCACTATGATGGCTGACTTCAGGCACTTGGGGACTGTGCCTGAGATAGAGACAGATTGAAAATTCTCGTAAATACATCAGCCAGTTGTTCAGCACAGTCTTTAACTACCCGTCCTGGAACTCCACCTGGGCCTGCAGCTTTTCGTGGATTGACCCTCTGCAGTGTGCGCTGTACATCATGTGTGCTCAGTGTAAGAACCTGTTCATCCTCTATGGCCGGGATTCTTGCACTCCTCACATTGTTGTTAATTTCAAAGCCAAAGAAGATGTTGAGTTCATTGGCCAGTGTGACATCACTGTGGGGGCAGACAGGGTTACTCTTGTGGTCAGTAATAGCCCTGATGCCTTGCCACATGCTCTGATTGTTAGCACTGTTAAAGTGGTCCTCTACCCATTGCCTGTGAATGTCTTTGCCCTTTTTTATGCCTTGTTACATACCTCAAGGAGATATTGTGACTTTTTTGTGAGAATGATGTAATGGTCTTTTGGAGGTCACCTGATGTAATTTTCCCGCCGATGTGAGGTCACGTGATGACATGTTCACCACGGGTATAAAAGGGAAGACCTTAGATGACGCAGTTGGTTTATAGTTTTTAGTTTTCCAGTTAGGACGTTAATCTCTGTCTCCGTTTCTGTTGTGTATTTGTTTTAATGACGCAGTTTCATTTTTAAAACGGAGCGTTACATTCTGTTGCAAGGTACAATAGTGCTGGACTGGCAATTTTTGCTGGATTTGTTGATGTACCTTTTTCCAGTAGTATTGGAGAGTGAAGACCTTATCGAAGTACAGGATATGAAGGATTAAGAGAAGTCGGGAACGTTCAGCAGTTTAATAAAGGATCGACCTTATTGACTCTTCGTTTGAAGAAGTAGCGACCTGCATCAAAGATAACTCCTGCCGAAAGGGCAAGGTAGTTCATGCAGGATTTGCTCTAGAAATTAAGGTCAGTTGTTTTAAGCCATTTATTTTCTTCATCGTGAATCCTTTGGACAGAACCAACAGGAAAGTAGTGTCTAGGAAGAAATCCTTCTCCAGAGAAGTCTCTCCCAATTGAATGTATAAATCTGTTGGACTTTCGAATTTACCATTTTAAGAACTGTACTTTGACTTTACCGCTTTAAGAACTGTTTTAGCATTTATCGCTTTAAGAATCTGTACCAAGTGACGACTTGTGGAACAGCTGCATAGCGGTTAACTTCCGGTTAAGGTTTTCGTTTGTTTTTACTGTTTATCCGTGTTTAATAAACGTTTGGTTGTTTTTATATAACCTGTCTCGATTGATATTCATTGTTGCCGGTTACGTAACAGCCTTTTTTCAGGTTTGACCTGGCAACACTGTATGCTAAGGCAGGGGCCCCCAACCTTTTTTGCATTGCGGACTGGTTTAATATTAATGATATTCATGTGGACCAGCCGACCCGTTGAGGTGGGGGGGTAGGGTTGCCAACGGACAAGAGTAGCAGTCAAATATGTTGAGCTTATCCTGAGAAAGACTACCATGACCATGAAGCCTTGCGCGGGCACCAGTGCGCATGTGTGTACGTGCCGCTTTTTTTCTACGATTCGTTTTTGGCGATTCTGTACTGGGGGCAGGGGGTGTTAATCACAACCGGAATATAGGTGATAAGTGGCTAATACACTCAATTTCGTTTCTGAAAGGGTTTATCTAACAAATTTAATGTTAAACACACAGCGCATATTTTCCTTGCATGAATATAGTGTTAAGTCAATTATAAGTCACATATAAGTCAATAACTTCATAACATTTTAAGTAACATTTGGATATTAAACACACAGCGCATATTTTCCCCATATGAACATATAAAATCATTGCAACATACCAATATCGCTGAATCAGTGGGAGTCCTGGGCTTGTTTTCCTGCAACAACACGGTCCATTTGAGGGGTGATGGGAGACAGCGAAAGTCGAAGGGGATTCCTTATGTCCAGTCTATTCCGCAATTTCATTTTCGTTGCATTCATTGCAGAAAACTCCGCTTTGCAGCGATATGATGTTGGAAATGGAAGCAACGTTTTCAGTGCTTTTGTGGCTATCTCAGGATATTTAGCCTTGACTTTGATCCAGAATGCCGGCAGAGATGTTATGTCAAACATACTTTTCAGCCCGCTGTCATTTACAAGCTCGAGAAGTTGATCTCCTTCCCGCGCTGACATGGATGATGCGTGGGTAATGACCTCGCGTGCGTTCAAGCTCAAAAGTGGGTGTGACAGGGAATGAGGAAAGGTGCAGTTGACTCATATTGCTAAATCATATTGTTTCCTCGCGGCCTGGTAGCACATGTTTTGTGGCCTGCCACCGGTCTGCAGCCCAGTGGTTGGGGACCGCTGTGCTAAGGCATCACCAGATTTAAAAGTATGGATGGGCTTGGTGCAGTGATATCAGCTTCTCATCATCAGGCTGAATGGATTTATTGTGAGGCTGATATTTATTGTGACTCCACTGAGCAGGGTCAGCCATGGATTTTGCATTCTAGCTGTGATACAAAAGCCTGTACGCAAGCAAGGGCAGTATGATATGGAGAGCAAGCTGTTGCCCATACAGCAGGCTCCTCCTTCCGCATGGCTGATGAATCCGAAGGAATGGCAGAGACCAATACAGTTTTGCACCCGCTGCGTCACAGGAGTGGCCAGTTAGCATTGAACTCAACATAGTACTATCTGAGGGACTTCAGCTCTAGATTTTCCCTCAGGGTTTACTCCTAAGGCCTTTCTCAAAAGTGGGTATAGCTGTAAGGCAGCAGAGATTTAAGATCAGAGTTTTCTCCTGGG
This sequence comes from Mobula hypostoma, assembly GCF_963921235.1. Lineage (NCBI taxonomy): Eukaryota > Metazoa > Chordata > Chondrichthyes > Myliobatiformes > Myliobatidae > Mobula > Mobula hypostoma. The sequence continues at coordinate 60,910,021 of NC_086107.1, forward strand.
TGACCTGCCAGTCATGTCTAACGAGCCCCATCTGCCCAAAGCAACTGGTGTTGAGGTGCCAGTAATCCACATTTACCCCTTCTCCTGTCAGTAGAAATGGTTCTGTCAGGTTTAGGAACCAAGCCACGCATATAGGAGCTGGATTTGATTGTCAGAGGCTACTTGAGATGCACACTGTTGGGAGGATTTAGTAGGTAGTCGGAGCTTATCCCACTACCCCCACTCCTCTGGATATGACAATCTTAAGGATTTATAACTCAATCTGTAGTTTAAATCAGGAGAAGATTCTGAAATCTCTCTAACATGTTTATGCAGCTCACCCCAGTGGGCACATGATAACGTGAAGGTCATCATCTGATGTTCTTTCTTTATTTTCCAACTCAGGCTGATAATTTGGAAAAGGTTGCCATGGCCCATATGCACTTAAGTAGGGTTAACTTGCATAAAAAATGTGGGGACAACTGATTTGATTTTGCTAATATTCACATCATTTCCTTGTAATTGTAGACTGATTTTATTAAACTTTGGAAACAATTCTGATAAATAAGCAATGTCATGCCTAATATTCTTGAGTTGGTTTCCAAAAGCACATAAAAGCATCTCAAGCAGTTTCCTTTTGAGAGCCAACTGACTTCTGTGTGCAACAGCAAGGATTCAAACTGTTCATCATTCTCAATACAAAGCTCTCAAAATAGTCAAGAATTGAGAGCATAGGATTTAATTTAATGACTTGTGCAGCCAATCACTTAGCTTTCTGTGAAAAGATGTCTATGAAATACATACTGAATGGTAAATACGTTTGATACAGCATTTTTCAAGAACGTAAAAACCCCATGGTGGTGTCCTGTCATTAATGGTGCCTCATCTGTTGCACAACCAAGAATGTTTGTGAGTGGAATGTCCTTCTCTTTGAAAAATTGCTCAGCAACTTGAAATATTGATTCCCCCTTCATATCTGTTTCTAGTCCTCTTACAAATAACAACTCTTGAAACATGGTTTAATCTTTTATGAAATGAACATAACTAAGAAGTTGAAGATTTTGTTGCCTGGCAAAATTTACTCATCCAACTGCAGAGCAAATTCTATTGTCATAAGTATGTTGCACAATGTGTTGCCAAACATTTTGCCTATTCTTCTTTGAACAGAGCTGTCACTGAGTGGAATTGCTTTAATTATTTGGTCTGGTGACTTATGCAAAACTGTATTCTGAATTTCCCATACTGCTGGTTGAATTAGTTTTTCTCCAGTTGTATGGGGTTCTCCAGATGAGCAATGGAATGTTGTATGAAGCGCACATCACTGTTTTATTGTGAAGTGGTTTTCATTTCTGAAAGTTTTCATTACTGATAATAAGCCAGGTTCTTGTTTGTTGTATCAGAGTGTCTTCTCTTCAAATGTTCAAGGAGCCTGGTGGTTTCATTGCCTCATTTGAAAAAGCTTTTTCGCACAACAGGCACAATGGCTGTTGTTAGTTGCTTGGTGCTGGTATAAATCCATATTTCAGATATTCCACATTATACTGTCTACACTTCTTTTTCATTTGGTCTGCTTCTGCCATTTTTGTTATGGATTAACAGCCATGGTCAATCGCCCATTGTTTAAGTCCAAACCTCAAGCACTGCAATTAATAAATACAAACGGTATGGCATCATTATAGTGCAAACTATAAAATTCAAGTAACACAAAAGAAAATTATTGCCACTTGGAATGTAAGAACCCTATATCGAGCAGGAAGATTGGACAATTTGATAAATGAAATAGAAAGAGTAAAGATTAGCATCATGGGAATTAGTGAAGTTCGTTGAATAGGTGCTGGAACATGTCAGAATAGAAATAAAACATTAATTTATTCTTGTGGAACATGCTATACTAATGGAGTAGGAATTCTTATGGGTGAAAACATGGCAATAAGTGTTTTAGGACATTGGGCAATATCAGAAAGAGTGCTCCTTGTTAGATTCAGAGGACAACCATTTGATTTAGCAATTATACAGGTATATGCACCAACGACAGATGGAACAAATGAGGATATAGAGAAATTCTATGAAGAGCTTGAACGAGCAAAGAATGGATGCAAATCTCAAGATATTGTTATTGTCATGGGAGATCTAAATGCTAAAGTAGGACAAGGTGCTGATGGAAATACCATTGGAGAATTTGGACTGGGGAAAGAAATGGAAGAGGTGAGAAATGGGTAAAATGGTGCAAGATGAATAATCAGGTCATTATGAATGCCTACTTTAAAAACCATCCAAGACGCTTGTGGACCTGGAAAAGTCCAGGTGATAACACTAGAAATCAAATTGGCTTTATTACTGTAAACCAAAGATTTAGAAACTCAGTGACTCAATGCAAAACATATCCAGGTGCAGACTGTAATAGTGACCATAACCCAGTAGTATGTCATGTAAAAGTAAAACTTAAAAAACGAAAGAGGAAATAACCTGAACAATCCCTTAACTGCTTGCAATTAATTAAAGAAGAAAACTTAAGACAAAAATTTACAATTGAAGGAAGGAATAGATTTCAAAGTATAGAAATAGAATTTCTATATGATAGCAATCATATAGAAATGAAATTTAACTCTCTAAAGGATGCCTTGGTAGAATCAGCAAAGTCAGTGCTTCCTAAAAAAGAAAAAAGCACAAAGAATAAATGGATGACAGATGAAATCAAAAATCTAATGGAAGAAAAGAGACGGGAGAAAGCAAATCCTATAGAATATAAGTCCTTAGATAAAAAAGTTAAAAGCTTATGTCAAAAAGTCAAAGAAGAATGGTTAAACCAGGAATGTGAGCAAATAGAAAGAATCCCTATTACTGATCCAAAAAGGTTACATCAACAAATCAAGAATATCACTGGTAAAAAGCTCCTCTGTCCTTCAGGTGGATGTTTGAAAGCAAAGGACGGTATCATTATCATGGAGAAAAATGAAATTATGAACAAATGGACTGAGTATATTCAGGAATTGTTTGAAGACAATTGAGGCGAAAAACCAGAAATTAAGAAAAACATTGAAGGTCCAAGTAGTTTAAAATTTGAAGTTCATAATGCAATAAATAAGATGAAGAAAGGAAAGGCAGCAGGTCCTGATGAATTAGTAATAGAACAAATTATCGCCCTTGAAAATTATGGAATTCAAAAACTTACTGATTTAATCAATGACATTTATGAGACTGGAATCATGCCTGAAGAGATGAAAAAATTAGTATTTATCACTCTTCCTGAGAAACCTGGAGCAATAGAATGTGAATTACATAGGACCATAAGTTTAATGAGTCATATCACCAAGATACTTCTAAGAATTTTGATGACAAGAGCTAAAAGTAAGATACAAGCTGAAATAGATAAAGAACAACATGGTTTTGTGAAAGACAAAGGTACAAGAAATGTAATATTGATGTTAAGGATACTATCAGAACGAGCTATTGAAGTGCAAAAAGATTTGTTTTATCGACTACACAAAAGCATTTGATAAAGTGAAGCACAATAAGTTATTTGAAATATTACAGAAAACTCTAGATCTAGATTCAAAAGACCTCCACCTAATCAGAAGTCTGTACTGAGAACAAATTGCCGCTGTAAGAATAGATGGAGAAGTGAGTCAGTTTACGAAAATAAAGAGAGGTGCTAGACAAGGGTGTGTTTTCTCCCCTGATTTATTTAATGTGTACAGTGAAACAATATTACAAAAAATAAGAGACATCTAGAGAATCAAAGTTGGCGGTGAAAACATCAATAATTCCAGATATGCAGATAACACTGTGTTAATTGCAAGTATGGAGGAAGAACTACAAAATTTAATTGATATAATTGTTGAAGAAAGTGCAAAAATGGGTCTATCTATCAATTGCAAAAAGTCAGAATGTATGGTGATATCCAAAAAGAAGGAGAATCCTATCTGCAGGCTGAGAATAAACGGGGAAGACATAAAACAAGTACAGAACTTTTGCTACTTAGGAAGCTGGATGACATCAGATGGCAGGTGTGACGTGGACATCAAAAGAAGAATAGGGATGGCAAAAGACACCTTTACAAGAGTATACTGATCAATACTAAACTAGGTATGGCAACCCACCTCAGAGTACTGAAATGTTACGTTTATCCAGTTATGTTATATGACTCAGAATATTGGACAATATCTAGTAACATGAGGAAATGAATTGTAGCAGCAGAGATGTGGTTTTTGAGGAGGATGCAAAGAATATCAAGGACAAAATGAATATGTAACGAGGATGTCATGAACAGAGCAAGCACAAAAAGAGAAATAATGTATGAGATTATGAAAAGGCAATATAACTTCATTGGACATGTGATTAGGAAAGAGAAGTTAGAATGCATGGTAATTATGGGAAAGATTGAAGGGAAGAAAGCAAGAGGAAGACAAAGACAAATGATGATGAAGACAGCAGCCAGAGAGCTGGAAATGAATACCAATGAATTGATCCACTTGACCCAAAATAGGAGTATGTGGGCCATGGTAGTCAATGCTCAAACTGGGCATGGCACCTGATGATGGTGATGATGATAGTGCAGACAAAACCTAACTCTAAAGGTACATAAAGTGAGGCAGTGATATATCGATTGGGCTGTGGGTTAGAGAAATGTGGTCAAGACCTTGGAACGCCAAATCCTAATTCACAGGAATTATGTCAATGAGTGATTTGAGTACGGGAATCGTACTAGCTAACACTTCCACAGTAGTGAACAGCAATAATGTGTGGCAGAGCCGGGCAATAACACGATCTCTTCAGTCCTGATTTCTCATGGTGTGCGAAATACAGTTGTGTCACATTGATTTTCAACAACTATAACCCACATTGAGCAAAGTCTAAGAGGGCAGTAGGTTAGCAAGGGATGAAGTGATTACGTAATCGTAATCAATTTTGAGGCATAGTAGATCAAATGCTTATAAGTAATTCATTTCTTAAATCAAGCCTGTAATCCTCAGCTTCCCCCATTGCTATTGAGGGTATCCCCTTTATATTTATTGCCACCTTTGGAAACCCATCACCCCCAGGAGGGGTGATATTGGGCACTTTGGGAACCTCAAGACTATAGTCAGTATAAAAAATGTGAGGAACCTATTTGTGATGTCATAATTTGTACATCAGCTTTGGTTAGTTTACCATTAGTGTTTCAATTATTGACTAGTTTGTACAACTGATATGAATTAAATGCAAACAGAAATCCATCATCTTTATATCCCTTAAAGTTACCCTGTAGTCCCTGAAACAATGAGCTACATTGCAAACCAATCTTCTTAAACTTCAGTTTATTTTGCAACAAACATAACACAATGTTTTATAATGAACAATGTACTTCCAAAACAAAACAATTAGTCTGTGAGCCAGGACCCCAAATTTGGGCCACCGGTACCATCTGGGGGGAATAATTCTTATAGTGAATTTTGGCAAGGTATACACCCCTAGTACTAGAATATATGTGATAGCATTGCAGCTATAGTAGCTTTCTGTGATCCCATGGTGCTTTGCCTATGATAAGATGAATTATGCCAGGTACCTGTCCCCTTACTTTACTCAGATGATGAACCTCCCAGAGAAGAATCCCTCTGTGTATGAGGCCTTCAAGACAGGCGAATTCTCAGTGCAGCTGTCAAGTAACAACCCCTTTGGGCAGATCCCTGTGGACCAGGCTATTGAAGCCACAGTGAACAAAGACACACAGACTCCTGGAGGCACATCACAGTTCAGCCTGAATGCTGGAGCTATTGAGCGTTACTACATAACAGCTGAACACCGCAGTGCGTTCCTGTGACAGTTAAGGGAGATGCTGCAAGGCAACAAATCAGAGCTTTGTCATACGGAGCTACAGCAGCCAAGAATCCAGAAAGATGAGGAAGCAGTTTCAGCAGTGGTTAGCCTCATACATGAATGGGTCAACTCATTTGCAGAGAACAGGGACCTCATTAGCATCTCTACGGCAAAGGCAGCCCCCAAGGACATTGCCTCCGACCTGATGAAGGCATATGAGATTGATGAGCAATGTTATGCAACCTTCAAGGATGAGAAACTAGAGAAAGACCCACCAGCAAAGAAATTCCATGATCCAATGAAAACCAACAAGCTGAAAACATTCAGTGATATGTGTAAGAAGAGAGAAGTGAAATTAAATGGGAGGGCAATCATCTTGAAAGCAGACAGGTCTTTGTTTGGGCACATCATAGTGATGGCACAAGGGCGCTGTCTACGTATGGAGGATATCCTTTCTCATTCCTTTGTACCATTGCCCTGGGCCCTGTCCACACCAGAAGGATTGCTGAGAAAGACAAATAAAGTGACTTTAGCCACAACCTTGCAGAAAAATGTAGCAGTAGAAGAGCAACTCACAGGAAACTGCTACAGTGGTTGATGGAACTAACTTGGTCCAAAGAGTGAAAGGTGATCAAGTTATTTTCAGAGATGTTACCACTACAATTCTGGGTATGGCTCTGAGGGAAGGCAGTCAGAGTAGCAGAATAGATGTTGTGTTCGACACATACAAGGAGAACTATCAAGAATAGTGAAAGATCTCTACAGGGTGAAGAGACTGGTCATGAGTTGCAAGGTATCACAGGAACACAGATGGTGAGGCAGCGGAGGAGCTTCCTGATCAAAGTCAGTAACAAAAATAGTCTCATTAGCTTCATAGTCCATGAATGGAGGAAGGCGGAGTACAGAGCAAAGCTACAGGAGAAGATTCTGTTTGCAACTGTGAATGACAAATGTTACAGAATCACATCTCAAGACAGTGAGGAGGTGTCAGCTCTTCAGTGTCAACAAGAAGAAGTAGATTGCCGTCTATTTCTCCTTACTGTCCATGCCACAAGAGAGGGATACCAATCTGTAGTGATCTGCTCAGAAGACACAGATGTCTTTATCATGTCTTTAGCATTTTGTGACAAGATTGAGGCCCCATTGTTCCAGAAATGTGGCACTAGAGCCTGTACAAGGCTTGTAGACATCAGGAAGGTTGCTGCCACTGTTGGCATAGAGACTTGTAGGGCTCTCATCCAGTTGCACGCATATGCAGGATGCGCTGTAAGCGCTTTTGCAGGCAAAGGGAAGACAAGTGCCCTTTTTACCTTTTAGGGGGTGGGGTAACATTTTCTGCTGTACTGCTGTTAATATGGAATATATACAAAAAGTGATTACTTATTTGAAGTAATAAAGCTACCACTGGTGCAATGCTATCACATATTTTCTAACTCTAGAGATGTATATCTCGCCAAAAATCACTATGAGCATTATTCCCCTGAGATGGTACTGACCAACCCTACTGGCTCACGGACTAAATAGGACAAAACAAAACAAAACTCTCCTGGAGATTTAGTGTATTGTTCACTCAAGTCTGATAGCTATTACTCTGCAATCAAACAGTTTCATTGAACTTTTTAGGGAAGATATACCTTTTATTCGCCATGATAAAAGTTACACATATGAGATTAACTTCCAAGTTGAGCTTTTTGGAAGGAAGATTAACTTGCAGGTGAGTCAGTGGTAAGGAAGGCAAATGCAATATTAGCATTCACTTCAAGGGGACCAGAATATAAAAACAAGGATGCAATTCTAAGGCTTTATATGGTATTGGTCAAAATGTATTTGGAGTATTGTGAGCAGATTTGGACCCCTTATAAGAAAAGACGTGCTGGCATTGCAGAGGGTCAAAAGGAGAGTTGCAAGAATGATTCCAGGAATAAAAGGGTTAACATATAAGGAGCACGTGATGGCTTTGGGCCTGTTCTCACTGGAGTTTAGAAGAATGGGGGGTGGGGGGGGGCGCAGGAGTGGTTCTTATTGAAACTTATTGAATAGTGAAAGGCCCAGGGTGGATGTGGAGAGGATGTTTCCTATAGTGAACCAGAGGGCACAACCTTAAGATAAAGGGAGATTCATTTAGAACAGAGATAGGGAGAAATATCTTTATCCAGAGTGTTGTGAATCTGTAGAATTTGTTACCAGAGACTGTGGTGGAGCTCAAATCATTTGATAGGTTCTTGATTAGTCAGGGAGTCAAAGGTTAGAGGGAGATGACAGGAGAATGGGGTTGAAAGAGATAATAAATCAGCCATGATGGAATAGTGAAACAGACTAGGTGAGCTGAATGGCCTAATTCTGTTCCTATGTCTTATGCAGATGTTCCAAATACTTCCATGATGAAACTTAGGAAAGAGCCTTTAAAAGGTAGTTTCCTGTTGCCTTTTTTCTACCGTGTCCATTTTTAAAGTGCTAAAGTATTTGCAATTGGAAAGCTTTGTATCCTCTGTCAAGAGAGTGGAAGCTAATAGCTGCTTTTAAGATAAATGATTTGTGTACCATATAAAGGTTGGTACAGTCACAAAGGACTATGAAATTATCTGAACTCTTTCCTGTGGAATTATCTTCCCCTTTCTACTTAATTCAGGTTTAATGTTCCTTTTTGCTGGTAGATATTTTTTAAGAGCAGTCCCTTATTTGAATGGAGTTGGTGACCTCAACTTGTCATTATACTTATGAGAAATAAGCTACCTTCGAACCAATTATTTGTCTCCCCTCAACATTGTAATAACCTGGTATTAGTCATTATTTTTAACTAGCTTCTTCTGCTTCAGCTTTGGCTTTGAATCAATTAACTGTTGCAATTCTTAATTTGTAACATTGGTGACACAAAGTATGCCAAATGCAAAGGAATTCAGATGCTGGAAATCTAAAATAAAGCAGTTATCTGGAGATTACACTGAAGGGCAAACAGTATTTGTGGAGAGAGCAATTATATTGATGAAACAGTATTATTTTTCTTTCCACAGTTGCACTCTAACCTGCTGAATATTAGCAACATTTTATGTTTTATTTCAAAAGTACCTTAGTGACTGAAAATTGTCTCAAGGTTGTGGAAGACATCATATAAATGTCTCTTCCCCCTGCCCCGTTTTAGTAGCAAGGATTTCTCCAGATTTGTCCTAGATTTTCAGAGAATGACCTAGTTGTTGCTGTAAACCAAAGAAACAAATGATATGACTATTACGAAGCCATTTTTCATTTTCTCATTACACTTCTTTCTAATTGTGCAAGTAATGGGAGCAGAAGGAAGATACTGGTTGTTTGTGATGGATAGGTATGTTGATGGGCAGGTGTTGCTGCTATCTCACAATTGTAGTTCAATCTAGGCCTCCTATGATGTCTGTATATAGTTTGCATGTATTAGTTGCTTTCTCCCACCTCTTAAAGGTATGCTGGTAAGTTAATTGGTGGTAGGAGACACAAGGTGAAGAACATGACCACTTGAGATAGTGTAAGCTAAAGGAAAATTGCTCTGAGACCCAGCATCAACAGTGGGTTGAATGATCTCTTTCTATGTTGTAAAAAACTAACAGAACACTGCACTGCTTATTTTTGAAGATAGCCACTTATTTGGAAGAAACAATTGTAATTTATAGAAACAACTTGCAGATAAATCAGTGTATCTCATGCAAATAAAAATAATTATAATTTCTGTCTGTCTCGGTACCATATCTGATGTGGACTTTGGTGACCATGGTTTTCTATATAGATCTGTCCTTCGTTTTTTGGATGACTTCCATTTCCTCGATGTGTAGCCACCTGGCTAGGCTTTTGATGTACATAAGCCGAGGCCTTCCCCTAGGTTTGCTCCCCTCGATCTTTCCAGAAAGTATGAGTTTTTCTAGTTCATCTTTCCATATGATGTGTCCTAGGTATCTGAATTGTCTTTCTCTTATTGTTGGTATGAGTGATCGAACTGCTTGGGCTCCTCTGAGAACTTCTTCATTTGATGTGTGTGTGGTCCATGATATTTTTAACATTCTCCTGTAGAACCATAATTCAGCGGCTTCTAGTCTCTTTTCCATTGCTGGAGAAATGGTCCAGCATTCACTTCCATAAGTCAGGATAGAATAAATGTAGCACTGCAGTATTCTGTTTTTAGTGTACGTGCTCATCTTTCTGTCTGTTAATATGGTCTTCATTTTTTGGAAAGCTTCTTTCGCCATTGCTATTCTGTATTTGATATCTGTGTCGCACCTGCCATCACTTGTTATTAGCCTGCCAAGATATCTGAATTTGTTGACTTGTTTAATGTTTGTATTTCTGATCTTGATCACATATTGTGGGATGTTTGTCTTTCTGGAGATGACCATGCTTTCTGTCTTCCTGGTGTTGATTGAGAGGCCTCTGCGATTACTTTCTGTTGCCACTATAGTGAGAAGTTCTAATTTTGCAAATTCTAATTTGCAAAATGTAAATTAGGGGAAAACTTTTTTATGACCATGTCTTCAGGGCTGGCTGAAGCACTGGAATATCATTCGAAGCAAGTTCCAAAGTGCACTCATTTGAATTTCAAACACTGGAAATCCACTGTGCTCATCTGCCTTGTACCATGCAAAGGTACTGCTGGTGAAGTCTCTATGTGCTAATCCCATGCTACACGAATCCCATGTCTCCAGCAGGAAATTTGATGTTGTTAGTCATAGCAGTTTTTGGTGAGATTTTTTTTTAAAATCTTGATTTAAGGTGTGGTTGTTTGATGAGTCATCAAGATTACAGTTGGCAAAATAGTTGGCCTCCAACAAGCAAATTTATACCAAGCGCAGTTCATGGTGTATAATTAACCTATCATTAATCCCAATACATACTCTTTACATTTACAGTGGACTCCAGTTAATTGGGACACATCAGAACCATTACATTTTCACCCAGTTAAGCAGCTGCCCCAATTAGCTGAAGTTTCATGGAAATAATTTAAAAAGTATAAAAAAGACAAACTGAGTAACAAATTATTTATTTAAATGAAACACTGAACAAATTAGAACGATACCAATAGCACTACAGTACTGTAAAACTGTGTATTAGTTCTCGGTAGTTATCGACGGAGAAATTCATCCAGTGTAGACAATAAACAAAATCAACAAAGACATCTAGTGCAGATAATGCATTCATACAATACTTTTGACGATTGCATCTTCCAAATCTTCATTTTCATTGTAACATTTAAGATGATTGCAATATCTTCAGGTTCTTTGTAGTTCTTGCCTTGCTGAAGTACTGAAATCATTTTATTTTCACTCCCAGCCATTTCTGGCATTTCCAAGCCTGAATGCTTGAAACTGCAGTGGGCAGGTGGGCAAAACAGTTCTGAATTGTCCTTCTGTTTATTTCTCAGCAAGTATCAGTGACAAAAATCACTGCTATTTGAACACAAATACTTGCAATTGATGCTATTTAAAAATTGTTCACTCTAAACACACTGTAGCCTCTGACAGCTGCTCAAGTGTGCATGGCTGATGTTAGTTAGAACCTGTTCAGCAACAGCCCCAAGTAAGTGGAATTGAGTCCCAAGTAAACAAAGGGAATCCTGGCAATTTTCTCGATTAGTTTTTGTTCTTTAAGAGTTATTCCAATCAACCCTAATTAACCAATGGCCGAATTAACTGGAATCCACCGTATTGTGGGAATTGCAATTTTATTAATGTATGTTCTCAAAGTGCATGTTTAAAGAGGAATTAGGTAATCAAGAAAACTTTTTATGTAATTTTAATACTGAACATGTGCAAGCAAATAAGCACCAGTAGAAAATAACAGACTTCTCACCCATACCTAGTGGCCACTTTATTAGGTACATCTATACACCTGCTTGTTAATACAAATATCTGATCAGCCAATCATGTGATACCAAATTAATACATAAACACAGGCAGATATGGCCACAGGGTTTAGTTAGTGTTCAGACCAAACATCAGAATGGGGAACAAATATGATCTAAATAACTTTGTGGCATGATTGTTGGTGTCAGACAGGAAGTATCTTAGGAACTGCTGATCTCCTGGGATTTTCATGCAGAACAGTCTCTGGAGTTTACAGAGAATGGTGCAAAAAGCAAAAAAAACATTCAGTGAGTGGCAGCTTTGTGGGCAAAAATGCCTTGTTAATGAAAGAGGTCAGGTGATAGGTTCAAGCTGACAGGAAGATGACAGTAACTCAAATAACCATGCACTACAACAATGGAATGCAGAAGAATATCTCTGAATGCACAATACGTCAAACCTTTGAAGTGAAGGGTTACAGTGGCAGAAGACCATGAACATATAGAAATACACAGGGACCACTTATTTATTACCAAATAAATAAGTGGCCACTGAGTGTAAATGTGAGAGAAGAACAAATCCTAAAAGGAATTAGTTGAAATAATCTAAAACATTGTACTAAGATCAAGACTAGTTGTGAGAAATTGTTCAGCACAGAAGTATTGACCATTGCTGTGCATGTATCAGTGGGTTAGAAGTGGAAGTGGAATGCATTGCAGGAGGCTCACAGGAAGGGGAATTAAAAAGCTGTTTGACTTCGAGCATCAATACCAGAATCAAAACCTGGGCACTAGCACAGAAGGTGCACAAATAGGTTCAGAAGCAGAAGGGCAGCTACACAACATAAAACAGTACAGAGCAGGATATTGGCCTTTTGGTCCACAATGCCTAAGCCAAACATGATGTCAAGTTAAACTCATCCACTCTGCCTGCACATGATGCATATCTCTCAATTCCTTGCACATTTGTGTGTCAATGTTAAAGCTTCTTAAATGCCACAATTGTATCTGCTTCCACCACTATCACTGGAAACCCATTGCTGGCATCGACTATTGTGTGTAAAAAATATCCTTTAAACTTTTTCCCTCTCATCTTAAAGCTATACCCTCTACTATTTTATAATTCTAGTCTGGGAGAAGGCTCTTGCCTATCTTCCCTACCTACGCCTCTCATAATTTTGTAAACTTATGTCAGGTCTCCTCTCAGCCTCTGACGCTCGGGAGAAACCAATCTGAGCTTGTCAATTCTTTCCTAAAACCATGCAATACAGACAGTATCGTGATAACCCTCTTCTACACTGTTTCCAAAGCCACCTCCATCCTTCTAGCAATAGGGAAACCTAAACTGTACACAATACTCCAAGTGCAGCCTGACCGAAGTGTTATTTAGCTGCAACATGACATTTTCACTTTTATACCATACTGATGAAAGAAAACATGCAATATAATCTATTTACCACTCTATCTGCTTGTGGTGCCACTTTCAGGGAGCTATGGACTTGAATTTCCTACAGATCATTGAAATGAAACATTACTTTTATCTCCACAGATGCTGATTATTTCCAATATTAGTTAATTTTATTGTACAAAGATCTTTGCAGTCACACATCTGCACTATAGTTACACTTATCCCATATGGCCATTACAACTTACCATGGGGAAGCTCATAGAATCACAAAGACATTCAGGTCACTAAATACACAGGCTTTTTGAAGTCTATATTTCTTTCCCATCTTGGGAATACATTACTTTGTAGTCTACTTGGTTATTCAGCCACTCTGTACATTATTGCTGTGAACAGCGGGAGCAACACAGTAGTGAAAGTGATGCTTTCACCATCTTAATGCTTCTCCTGGTAGCAGATGTTCATTATGAAGAGCATTTGAAGGCTCTGGCTCTGTATTTACTAGAATTCAGAAGAATGAGGTGACCTCATTGAAACCTATCGAAAGGTGAAAGGCCTTGACAGAGTGGATGTGGAGAGAAAGTTTGTTATGATAGGAGAGTCTAAGACCAGATGACACAGCCTCAGAATAGAGGGACATCCTTTCAGAATGGAGATGAGGAGAAAGTTTTTTAGCCAGAGAGTGGTGAATCTGTAGAATCCATTGCCACAGGTAGCTGTGGAGGCCAAGTCATTATGTATATTTAAGGCAGAGGTTGATAGATTCTTGATTGATCAGGGCATGAAGTGATACAGTGAGAAGGCAGGAGATTCGAAAAATGGATCAGCCATGATGAAATGGTGGAGCAGACTCAATGGACCAAATGGCCTAATTCTGCTCCTATGGTCTTATGGCCTTATTACTATTCCTGTTTATTAGCAGGCCTACAACAAACCCAACTGGGAAGGGTTATCTTTTCATCTAATCAAAATAATGCAGGAAAATAATACGCATGAATGCACCACTGTTGGGAATAGTTTAATACTGAAGCAATAAAACCACAGTTCAAAAGAGGAAAAAGGAGACATTGAAGGAGTGGGCTGTGTTGAATGATGATAGCTGATAAAATCCCTGTAAATTTTGGTATGGAACAGCAATGGCAAACCAAATTAGGGATTTTAAAAAGCAGGATATTTGCAGCTGCTGTAAATCTGAAATAAAACCAAAATGCTGCAATCATTGTGGAGAAAAATATGTTTAATACTCAAGGTTGATGGGCCCTTTCTCATTAAAGCATCATGTTTCATTAAATATTAAAACATAAAGTGATGGCACTGGTCATTGAGAGAAAAAGTGTTTTGCACCATAAAGGCAACATTTTCAAAATTATACTCACCAGGGATCTGCATGAGAGACAGCAGCAAGCCATGGAATACCAGAAGGTTGGCTTGCTCTGCACCATCATTCTGTCTGTATTCCCAGACAACAGTTCTTCTGCGTCCTGGAGACACTCACAGTGCTCCTCTATATGTCGAGAAGCACAAAACTGATATTTGTTTATCTGATTTTATGTTTGCTTATTTTGGTAAACCCATGCTTTCTTTTCTGCACAAAATAGTAACAGATAACACTGTGATTTTTGTGTCTGTTCAAACATAAAATTGTATATAATTGTATGTGTATTTTTGATGTGTTTTTCTGTTGCATTTACTTAAAGTATCTAATGTATTTGTGCATACGGGGATATTTGCACAGTCTCTGGATACCCGAGGAAATTGGTAAAACTCTTGTCAGCTAAATAGCGAGTTGTGCTGTATTGTTCAGCAATTTGTCTTGCTGTAGCCACCACATTACTAAAGCTCTATTTTGCTCAATTTATTGCAGTATTCATTACTGTAGTCATTGCAGTACTCATTACAGTATTCATTACACTGTTATTACTGAAAATACTCTATCTTAATGTACAAGGCCAAAAAAAGCACTGAGTATTCTTACACTAATACATGGAGTATTAAGAGTGATGGCACTGGTCATTGAGAGAAAAAGTGTTTTGCACCATAAAGGCAACATTTTCAAAATTATACTCACCAGGGATCTGCATGAGAGACAGCAGCAAGCCATGGAATACCAGAAGGTTGGCTTGCTCTGCACCATCATTCACTCAATGCTATTAGCTGTGGCAGTCCGCTATTCACACAGAACTAAATCCCAGACTTACTTCAACCATGAGGACCAAAAACAGGAACAAATCTTTCTGGGCTCTCACACACCCTCTCATACCCTGTGCCAATGAGATCTTGTGCAGGCTTCTGGACTCTATTGATTATAATGCAGATTCTAACTCTACAGATGTGGAAGAGGAGGAGGGGAACTTATTTTTAACAGTGCCTTTTCCCTTTAAAATTTCCTTTAAAATTTTGTTTTAGTTTTAATCATTTTTAAGTGACTAACTTTCAGGTATATTTAGAAAGTTGAAGTTTTATAAACTAGCAAAGTCCGGCTCCTGCTTTACATTCTGTTAAAGCCTGCCAAGGCCCAACAGGTTAGGCCTGTGAAAACAGTATGGTGGTAGTCATGGTGTAGTCCTTTGGCACTAATTGCCATTAATACCACTTCTCCTAACTCAACACTGTGAATTCCCAGTGAAACGGATCCTCTCCATCTTACCCTGGAGAATGTGGGAAATACAAGAGGTATTTCTGAGTGGTCTAGGAAGATTCAGTCTATAGAAATGACAACAGGCCAATTGGTTCAACTAGACAAGACTGACATTTTATTTTCTATGTGAACACACTTTTTCCATATCCCCATATTGGTATTCATCATGAATATTGACAATACATTTCACCACTACTACTGGATCTGATAGTTAAACATAGCTGACTCTTTGAAACCTTCACTCTTAGCATAGAAAACAGCCAACGCTGCTCATCCCTAGTTGCCCCAGAGAAGTTGGTTCTGCTGGGAGCAGCCATGGAAATTAGGTCTCTTGTGTTGTAATAAATCAACAAACATAAGATGAAAATGCTTCCAGGTGATGTGGCTTAGCAATTTCCAGGATTTAAACCCAGCAGGAACAAAAATACATGGTGATATGTTGTAGCTGTATGTCAGAACGCTCTTACCTGTTATGAGATTGGATAACAAGGGAGGAAAATAATGTTTCATGACAAATGATAATTATTCAATAAATAATGTGAGAACTGCAGAATGTGAAATATTATCCTAATGGAATCACTCACTGAGACTTTGAAAACATCATTCAAAAGGAGATAGAGGACATAAAGGTAGAACATAAGATTGCCTCATTGTGAATAGATGAGGCCATTATATGTTTGGCCAAAATGCATCTCTTATCTACCAATTATATACCGTATTAATTATAATTTACACAATTTGTTCAATGATTTATTCACGCATACTATTCAAGTGTGTTAGTTTGTATTTCAAATGTAATTATGGTAAAATCAGTACCAAAAGGGGTAAAGATTACCTAATCACCTGCTATTACTGCAAAGGAAAATTAATGGAAACCCACATAAAATTGTACAGTAGCTCTTTACATAGTTCCTCTGGGTTTTCAAACAACTTTCCACTGAAATTAGAGAAAGAAAAACCTCTTTGAAATTCCAAACATAAATGTTCACTTAAAGAACTGGTTTGGGCTTGGGAAGAAAGCAACAGAGTATAAAACCTCCAACAGATGCAATTATAACCCTGGTGGGATACACAGTGAGAAATAAGGATGAAGATGAGCAAGTGTGTAGAAAGAACAAATAAAGCACAAGACAGCACTGACCACTGACACAACATCAGCAGAGATTAATCAAAAATGGCTGATGAGAATGAACAGGTCTTGGATGTTGCCAGTACCTCCTGAAGTAGCAAGTGAACTTAAATGACATCAGTTTTGATGCAGATTGATAGAATATATAGACCCTGATGCACTTACACCATGCAAAATAATGGAAACAACAAAGCTTGCTATGCACAAAATGAACCTTAAAAGCTCAAAAAAGTTGCACATGAAATTTACCAGTGTAAATACAATTTTAAAAAATCTATCTAACCACCATTTACTTCATAGTACATTATTATTTACTCTTTTGGAATGAATTAACTTGTCAGTATTGTTGATAATTATGAAATGGCAAATTAGTACAGGAAAAAAATCAATAAGATTGAAAGAGTACAGAATTTACAAGGATGTTGCTGGGATCCGAGGACCTGAGGTATAGGAGGAGGTTGAATAGCTTAGCACTTTATCCCTGGAGTACAGGAGAATGAGGGGAGACTAGAGAGAGGTTTATAAAAATATGAAAGGTATAGATAGAGTAGTTGCAAGCAGTGTTTTCCCCCCACTGAGATTAGGTGAGATTAGAACTAGAAATTGTGGGTTGAGGGTGAAAGTTGAAATGTTTAAGGGGAACCTGAGGGGGAACTTCTTAACTCAGAGGGCGGTGTGAGGGTGGAACGAGCTGCCAGCTGAGGTAATGGATGTAGGTTTGATCTTAACTTTTAAGAGAAATTTAGAAAGGTACTTGAATGGGAGGGCTATTGAGGAATAAAGCTGAATGGAAGCTGGTCGATGAGACTAGGCAGAATAACAGTTCGGCTTGTACTAGGTGGGAAGAAGAGCCTGTTTCTGTGCTGTAGTGTGCTATAATTTGATGATGTAATGATATTTCCTTTGTTCTATTTTATAGAATTGTACTTACCTTATACAATGTGTTCTCTGTTCTAAACATAACCCTATAGCCCTTCTTGACTTTAGAGTGTTCATGCAGGTTCTATTTTTGAATAGGAGTAGCTAAAAGTTGTATAAAACTTGTTGAACATACCTGATCAACCCTATTTAACTCATTTATTGATTCACATCCTTTGAAACCCTTATATAATCAACATCTTGCAAATAGAGTGGTGAAAATTTTGATTTAATTAGCAGTCACTGATGTTGGAGAGAATTGAAGAGTTCCACTGCCCTTTTTACAAGAAAACATTGGTAAATATACCGTACCTTTTTATTGCAAGATTATTAAAAAAAAACACAGAATATACTTTTTGTAGTTTAGCTTTTGCAATATAGTGCAAAAGTGTTTACGGTTATTATTGTTTAACTGTTTAGTTGAATGGAAGCAGAAAAAATAATCTTTATCAGTTTTGATTATTATTGCCTATTGAAAATGAAATTGCATTTGTATAGATCTTTCAACAAAGAAAGATTGACCCAAAGCCATTCACAGCCAATAATGCAATGTAGGGAAATAAATCAGCTTATAA
Organism: Mobula hypostoma; assembly: GCF_963921235.1. NCBI lineage: Eukaryota > Metazoa > Chordata > Chondrichthyes > Myliobatiformes > Myliobatidae > Mobula > Mobula hypostoma. The sequence continues at coordinate 60,928,261 of NC_086107.1, forward strand.
TAATATAGTGCACACGGCAATAAGGTTATCATTAAATGTACAGAAGAATAAATATTCTTCAAAGAGGGCTATCACTTGATCTGTTACAAGGAGGGGACGCGGTTTAATATCTGAAAGTTAGACGCCTGGCAAAGCAGTCGCTCTTCAGTCCTACATTGGCAATTTAGCCTGTTACCTTTGAGTGAGTGGAACGTGAATCTATGACTTCAGTGATGCTGAGAAAAATGATCACAGCTGAGCCAATGTAGAACTTGGATCATTTATATTTATATTTAGTGGGAACAGAGGATTTCTTTCATCATATGACATGAGAAAAATAGCTCTGGATTGGAGCTATAATCCAAACCAACGTACAAATTAGATTTGTTCTTTCAGTTAAATCCAAAAAACCTCGAGCCATTATTTTAGGAAACTTAGTTACCCAATGTGTTCTCAGTGAGTTACTAGCACTAATGATTAAACAGAGTTCTCAAAATCTACACGTAGGTAAATACAGTGGACAAACACTGAAGCACTGGAATGCAAAAACATTACCATGTTGATCTGGCCATCATGTTTGAATACATTCTTTCAATATCGAATACTTAGAGTCAGAGTCATGCAGCATGGAGAAGCTCCTTTGCTTCACAAAATCCATGCTGACCAATAAACCCCAACAGCAGCTTGGAGAGTCGCTTCTCTAACTCTGATATTGCTCACTCAGAAGTTTATATAAAATTAATTAAACCTGTAATGGTGACCTTTGGTTTGGACTTTAGTTAGAAATACTTGTTGTTTAATGTCAAAGAGTAGGCTGTTCTAACCGTTCAGGCTGGAGTGAAGTGCGAAACAAATATACCATTGATCTATCAATCAGTGGAGTCTACTCAGTTATAATGTACAAGACATTGGCAATTGGACATATAAATAATTATAGAATGGTTTCTCAAAGGTTATCATCAGGAATCCTGCAGAATAGTACTGCAACAATTTCAATATCTGAACAAGCTGATCTAACATATGCATGACATTTTTAATACTCTGATTTAATTATTGCTTATTCGTTATCACAACAGTTCACTCTCTGAGGTTCTCAGGGTAAAAATATATCTTAATCGTCCAGAATAATGGGGAGGGTGCACAGCCTAACAAGGTGAGAACCAGAGTTTATGTCAATCCTGTTTTTGTTTTATTTATTTATTGAGATATAGCTCGGAATAGGCCCTTCCTACTCTTTATACCATGCTGCACAGCATCGCCTGGTTAACCCTAGCCTATCACGGGAAAATTCACAATGACCAAATAACCAAACAACCAGTATGTCTTTGGATTGTGGGAGGAAACTGGAGCACCCAAAGAAAACCCATGTGGCCACAGAGAGAGAGTACAAACTCCTTACAGACAGTATGGTATTTCCACACTTATAATATGGTATTTGCTAATTGATTCTCTGATGGAAAAACCTCTTGATATAATGAAGTTAATTATATTTTAAAAATGTTTTATGTTCTTGCCTACATTGTAATAGAAATACAGACTATCAATAAAGCAATTTCTTTCCCTATCAAAAATGTCCTCAAGTAGAATCTAATGAGATGAAGTGGCCATTCCCCTTATGTAAGGTCCAAAGCAAGGGCCCAAAGCACCAAAGGTGCATGGAGGAATAATTTAGATACTTTTAAGGAAAGAAGAGTTTAAGTCAGTACTGCTCCCTCCTTCATTTCTACATTGGAAGCTTCTGCAATATGTATTAGAAAGGCTGTGCCAACTGAAATTCTAACAGGAAGCTTCTGAACTATGCTTCTGTTAAATATTTTAATAAAGTTGGGGGAAAATATTATTTTCTAATGAGGTGTAAGCCTCAAATACAATTCTTTATTTTGGAGCTAGTGTTTCTTCTTAACTAAGTTGGATCGTGTGGTAATTGTCAGAATGATATAAATGACTATTGGATACAAACATTTTTTGTCTTAGTTTTGCTGTAAAATAACCAAAAGTTGGAGAAGTCCAATAAAATATATCTGCAACTCTTCATATCTCACACTCATCAGGAAAGATTGGGAAATACATATAATTTTTTGATTAATCAATACCATCTACTGCTCAATACAATATTCAAATATATATCTTTGCATGGACAACTTGTGAACATGTTTGTTGCAAACTAACTCATTATCACATAGAACCACAATTAATCCCACCAATCTACTGCTCTACGTACAATATAAACAGTTCTCTTCAGTAACTGGAGAAAAACCTTAACAAAATGCTAGAATATGCACATTGTTTCTTGGGCAACATGTATAACTTGTTATCCTTTATGTTCAGTGTTATACATTCAAGATGCTGCTGACTTGTGTGGACTACTAAGCAATACATAGTGGTCATATTTGGCACTCTTTCCCTCCATAATAGGATAAATATTTTGTAAAAGGAAGCATTTTTGGAAGGATTTAATCTCAAGTTGATGTTTAAGATTTTTTGTGGGTTTGGAGCTGTTACAGAATACTCTACTATGCCTTCTGACAAGTGGTAGCATTAGATAGATTGCATCTTTAATACCTATGACCATACTTTATATATGTATGCACCATTTATATGAAATATTCAGTGGGTTGGCTGCTTCTCAGCAGCTCCAGTAGCAAGCAGATATATTCATTTATTAGGCCAAGTTCACTTTGATCTGCAATTTGTTCTTCTGTTGTCCTGCTACCAATTTCCCACTATTAGGCTGATAGGGTGTAGTGAAAAATCGTGTCTCAGAGTTGCATTTCCCAAAGCACCAGCATTAAAGTTTAAGAATGTGAACATCATGCAAAATACTTATACAAGTGCTAAGGACGCATCAAAGTTTCTCGCATTAGTTCTTTCGGAGAGCGTGCCACATGGAGACAGGTTTCCTTAACGTTGCAAGCATCTGATTCCAATGAGTAGCCCCCATCCCACTGCTCTCGGGTCCAATGATTACATGGCCTATATTCTCAGTTCTCCCTTCTTCACAGCATTCAGCCACTGTTATTCGTAGGGATAATTCCTGTGTCAGAAGAAAAGCATTTGGTAGCTCATTTAAACTCTACTGAGAAAACATAACAGTATATGCTTACAAATCAGGAGATAAATGTGAACAAAAGAAACTTTGAAGGTAGGAGTAGTGAGTTGGCTATGGTAGACTGGGAGAATACGTTAAAGATACGGAAATAAGTAACCAATAGCCAACAATGGAGGAAATCATATATAGTTTATAGCAAATTTCGCATGTTTAAGACACAAAAAAATCCAATAAAAATGGCCTAGTTAATGTCAAGAAAAATAGTTAAAGAGATATTAGATCAAAAAAGAAAATTTATAATATTACAAGAAAGAGCATTCAGTACAAGGATTTCGGCAAAAGCTGACCAATACATTCATAAAAAAAGGAAAAATAGAATGTGACATTAATCTAATGGGAAACATGACTACTGACTGTAAAAGCTACAGATACAAGAACCTGAAGACCAACAATCAAGGAGTCAGGAACAGCTTCTTCCTCTCTGTGTCAGATTTCTGAATGGTTCATGAACTTATGAACACTAACTCATTATTCTCTTTTACTACACTATTTATTTTCTAATTTATAGTATATATCTTTGCATTATACTGTTACTGCAAAACAACAAATTTCACATCATATAATCAGTGATAATAAACCTAATTCTGAACCTGAATTCCTGGATTCATTACGATGTTTTCCCTAGAAGATCATCTACCCTCCAGGTTTTGTGTTCTGATTTTACAAATCTATTTTTTTTCTGTAATAAATAGAGTGCACCCCTCTGTGCTAAAGCTTTCCTGGAGGACATCATTTTAGTAAACTGAGGCGTAGTTTTGAGTAAAAAGAAAAGCAGTGATTTTGGTAAATCTGAACATTCAGAAGGCCTTTTATAAAATGGCACCCAGGAGGTTAACAAACAAAATTTGATTACATCAGACCAAGTGTAATACACTGGTAGGAATAGGATTATTTACTAGACAGAGAAAAGAATGGATGGATACTTTAGCTGTGTGAAGCAGATGTCATGGTACTGGGGGATGTTTGATGGGACAAAGTGTAGCATATCCAAGTTTGCTGATGATACTGAGCTGGCTGAAAAAATGGGCTGTAGAAAGGAAGCAAAAAGGCTTCAGGAAGATACAGAGAAATGAACTGAAGTGACAAGGACATAAGAACTTAAGAAGTGTAAGGAGAAGTTGGTTATCAGTCCCTATGCCTGCTCAGCCTTTCAATAAGACCTTTAATCCCAGTGGTATTTTCCTGCACTAAATCATTCTGCTTTGATTCCCTTAATACATAAAATTCTATTAAGCAATGAAAAATGGGGTATCATGTAGGAAAATGTTAGGTCATAAAATATACATTGGTGCTAGAAAACTTGTGAACGCTGTAGAATTCTTTTCTATTTCTGCATAGATATGACCTAAAATATGATCATTTGTTCACATAAGTCCTAAAACCAGATAGAAAACCCAATTAAATAAATAACAGAAAAAATTATACTTGTTCATTTATATATTGAGAAAAATGATCCAATATTACATGTATTTGTTGGTAAAAGAATGTGAACCTCTGGGGTAATGCCTTCTACAAATGCTACTTGGAGTCAGGTGTTCCAGTCAATGAGATGAGATTGGGGTGTGGGTTGTAGGGGTGCTGTGCCCCCCAAAAAAAAGAGACACAAAGTCAGGTTACTGACAGAACCTGCTCTTCTCAAGAAAGATCTGTTTATGTGCACCATGCCTTGATCAAAACAACTTTCAGAGGACCGTAGAAGAAGAATTGTGGAGATGCATGAAGCTGGAAAAGGTGACAAAAGCATTTCTGAAGACCTGAGTGTTCATCAGTCAACAGTCAGAGAAATTGGCTACAAATGGAGAGAATTCAGTACTGTTGCTGCTCTCCCTAGGAGTGGGCATCCTGCAAAGATCACACCAAGATCACAATGTGCAATGTTGAGGAGGTGAAAAAGAACCCAAGGGTAACAGCAAAAGACTTGCAGAAATCTCTAGAACTTGCTAAAGTCTCCAGGCATGTGTCCACTATAAGAAAAATCCCTGAACAAGAATGGTGTTCATGGAAGGACACCATGGAGGAAACCACTTCTCTCTAAAAAAAACATTGCTGCACATCTCAAGTTTGCAAAAGACCACCTGGATGTTCCACAATGTTTCTGGGACAATGTTCTGTAGACAGATGAGAACTTTTTGGCAGAAATGCACACTGCTATGTTTGGAGGTAAAAGGGCACTGCACACCAACACCAAAACTTCATCCAGACGGTGCAGCATGGTGGAAGGAGCATCATGGATTGGGGCTACTTTGCTGTCTCAGGATCTGGACAGCTTTCAATCATTAAGGGAACAATGAATTCAACATTGTTCCAAGACATTTTACAGGAGTATGTTAAGGTAGCAGTCTGTCACCTGAAGCTTAATGGAAGTTGGATAATACAACAAGACAATGATCTGAAAGACAAGAGTAAATCAACAACAGAATGGTTTAAAAAGAAGAAAATTAATGTTTTGGAATAGCTGAGTTAAAGTCCTGACCTTAATCCTATAGAAATGTGGTGGAATGACTTGAAGTAAGCAGTTTATGCAAGGAAGCCCACCAACACCTGAGAGTTGAAGCAGTTTTGTAATGAGGAATGGCCTAAAATTCCTCCAAGCCAAAGTGCAGGACTGATCAACAGTTACAAGAAACGTTTGTTTGAAGTTATTGTTGCACCAGGGGTCACATCAATTACTGAAAGCAAAGGTTCACATACTTTTTCCAGCAAATATATGCAATAAGAATCATTTTTCTCAATAAATAAATGAACAAGTATAATGCTCTTTTGTGTTATTTATTTAATTGGTTTCTCTTTATCTTATGTTACGTACCCTGTAACTAGGTTCCCAAACCAGCAGAAATGGACCACCTAGTTAACAGAAACTAATAAAATTTTATTAAAGAAATAAGTAACACAGTACTCTAATCGTAAGGATATAAATGCAACAGGTTAGCAATGATAAAACACACATGTACACAGAACTAGGGTAATAGGAATCAATCAAGCTCTATCGCAGTCTAGGGGTAAAATGATCAGTCTCAAGTGACGCAGAGTTCAGTTTAGCTTAGTACAGTTAGCAGTAATCGCTGTTGTGCCGTTGGAGAGAGAGAGAATGCAAATTTTGATTCAAACAGACCTTTGATGTTCTTCGCAGTTAGCTTTCGGGCAAACCCTTTTATGTCTTCTGTGGTCACCGACTGTGACCCCTCCGTTCCGGATACGACCGTTCTTCCGCGGTGAACCCGGCACCCAGGCAAGGGCGGACACAAACACCAGGTTCCCGCCGATCGTCCCTTTTCACCCTGTTAGTCTATGGTCGGTTCCCTCAAACCAGACCTCCAACTCGCACCAACTTGTGGGGGCACACCGCTCTTCCAGGGTCTCGTTATCTCGTGATCTCATGGTGTATGTTGTGCCTTAGCGAACCTGTTCTTTTTATCCCCCTGCTGGGGTATCGCCTGTCCATCAAACTTCAAACAGTTCAGGTTCAAAGCAACCGGTCTGTCAATATTCTGAAATGTGTTTCTTTCTCGTTAATCTCTCTCTTCTCTCTTATTAGCATTTTGAATGTTTCTCCACTGTCTCACTTATCTCTGTCTCATTAGCATCAATCTTCTGATAACTTGGTTTTTCGTCACACTACTTTTAGGACATGTGAAGTTCCGATCACATTTTAGATTATATCTATGCAGAAATAGAGAAAATTCTACAGATTTCATAAACTTTCTAGCACCACTGTAGAAGAAAAACTTGACATAGTGGGAGATTGAAATGTGTACATGTTTATTGAAAATGTGTATTCTTACATTCTGAAACTTAATATGTAGGTAAGTATACTAAACAAAGAGGAGGACAAATGATATGTTGCTCTTTCATGGAAGAAGATTTTAATACAAAGTTAAAATCAGGTAACTATAATGATACAGGGCATAAGAGAAATTGTATCCGGAATATCATGTGCAACTATGGTTTCCTTAACTCAGGAAGATACACTACCAATGAAACGAATGCAATGAAGGATCAATAGATTGATCCTGATTTATTGTGCAATAAGAGGATAAGAAGGTGGGGCCTTTACTTTTTTGAATTTAAAAGAATGAGAGGTGATCTCACTGGAAGATCTAAAGTCTTGGAGGAGTTTGACAGGGTTAATATAGGGATAGTATTTTACCTGGCTTGGACAAAAAGGTAGAGTCTGTGAATAATGGCTTTGCCATTCAAAATAGAGAGAAGAAATTTCTTTAGCCAATGGCCCGTGAAGAATCTTTAGAGGAGGAGTATTGACCCAAAATGTCAACTGTCCATCTTCCTCCATAGATGTGACCTGACCCCCTGAGTTCCAACAGCATTTTGTTTTGTGATTGCCCACAGACATCAAATATAAGCTGAGGAACTCAGGTAGATAAATAAGTTCAGAATGATTACTTTCGACATCAGTGTTTATTATGAAACAAAACGTGTATATTGACACAACTGCAAAACATAACAATACTTGTAATGAAGTTGTAAAATAAGAAGCAAATAGCACTTATATTACAAAAATGTTAGGTAATTATAATCTCCAGGGAGATTGACTAATAACAATACCCCTGTAATGTTCAATTGTGTTATCCTGAACAGTTCCCTCACCATCAACATTCTGACGGTCACAATTGGCAAGAGTTCAAATGGATAATGCATATAAAAACTCAGGCTACAGAAGCAAGTCATATGTCTGATTTTCCACAGTGAGTCACCCATCTTTAACACTTCACTACCTACAAGGCGTCAGTCAGAAGATTCATGGAATAACTTCCACTTGCCCGTTTGATCACAACACCAACAATACTCAAGCTCAACATTATTGCAGTGCCTCTACTTCCTCAGGAGTCTGCGGAGAAATGGCATGTCATCAAAAATCTCGACAAACTTCTATAGATGTGTTTTGTAAAGTGTGCTGGCTGGCTGCATTATGGCCTGTAATAGGAACACCAATGCCTTTGAGGGGAAAATCCCAGAAAAGGTAGTGGATTTGGCCCAGAAAGCCCCTCCCAACCATTACACACATTTACATTCAATGTTGCCGCAGAAAAGCAGCATCCATCATCAGAAATCCTCACCAGCCAAGCCGTGCTCTTTTCTCACTGCTACCATCAGGCAGAAGGTACAAGTACCTCAGGACTGACACCTCCAGGTTCGAGAACAGTTACTACCCCTCAACCATCAGGCTTTTGAACAAAAGGGGATAACTACACTCATTCTATTTCTGGTGTTTCTACAACCGATGGTCTCACTTTAAGGACTCTTTGTCTTGTTATTTCATGCTGTCATTTGTATTTACATTTGCACAGTGTGTTGTTCATTGATCCTGTTTACCATTACTGTTCTATAGATTTGCTAAGTATGCCCACAGGAAAAAGAATCTCAGGTTGTATGTGGTGACATGTATGTACTCTGATAATAAATTTTACTTTGAACTTTGATCTTTGAACTTTTTTACTGAAAGTTCATTCTGCAGATTGACCATTTATCAAATACACTGGAACCTCATCATTTCAGACCTAGAACTTCTACTATTCATAAAGAAAGGACAGCAGACATATGGAAACCTGACTTGGAAATATATGAACTGCCCTTCATCACCACCAGGTCTAACCCTTGAAATCCTACCTAGCCTCTTCATTAGAAGAATTGCAACGATTCTAAATAAGGTTTCACCTTCACTCTCTTAAGAGCGATCAGTAATGGCCAGCTATCTACTACCCTTAACAGCAATGGCCAGTTCACGTAAAATAGCTAACTAGAAAGAAAGAGCAGAGTGAGATTGAAGTGTCTGCACTGATTTAGCTTTGTGCTAAGTGACACTTAATACAAACAATGGAGCTCTCTGAAGATCAGTGGGAATAATCTTTTCTCTGGATGACACATTGGCTCCCATCCACTGTTGGACAGAAAGAAAACCCATCTGTCAGATAATGCACAGCCAATCCAATTTAACCATTGGATTCCACACTGGCACTAAATAATATTTTCATTAAGATGAGTACTGTATTAGTTTCTTACCTGCAGAACAATTGCAGGAACTGAGAATATCATGGCTTCATTGAAAACTGGATTGGGATCATCTCTCTTGATCGCTGTTCTTTTCTTACTTATTTTCCTTGTATCTTGAAGGAGATAAACTTTCACAAACGGATCTGTTTAGGTTAATGGGTAAGAAACATCAGAGAACGAGACCAATTACCTGGAATTAAAATCCATTCATCAAATAGTCTGAGCACTGCACTGCAGAGACTACAGGTCAGTTACAGGCCACTGTCAAAGAGGAGAAAGAATACTGAATTTGCCACCAATCCTCCAAAGGATGATAGAAAATATGCCAAAATGAATAAATTGTGGCTTTTCATTCTGAAGTTGAGAAAGATAATTTAATATCCTGGTAATGTTCAGTTCTGACATTGAAGCTATTTTGTAATGCTCAGTTCTTTTTTCCAGAATGCTTTGCTCTAAACACTAAAAAAAATGCATTTGGTTACAAAATCATAATTAGTTCAAATCAGTAGCTTACAGTCAATACATTTAATTATGAGCTGGGAAAAATGTTAAAGATTTAAATCCAATTTACACATTGAAAGCTGCTAAAATTAAGCAATCAAAAATATATTGGAAGCCTCATCGAGATGATGGATGGTGAATACTAAAGGAAAAAAAATATATTACACACTGTCAGTGCTCAATGTTTCAAGTTGTCACGGCAGAAAATGCTCAGAGGGCCACTCTGCAGGGTGAACAAATCATGTTTCTCGTGTGGATTACTCGAAGTGATCACCCCATGCTACACTCAACAAAAACACAGAGGATCAATCTGTGCTACACAACCTAAACACTTGCAGAGTTTACATGCAACACATCTGCAAAACCAGCCTGTGTTACACAGTGAATACTTCGGGTTCAAGCCATGTTACGCAAAAGAATACTTATGAGATCAAACTGTGTTTCGGACAGTGAGTACTAACAGAGTGAAAGCTGGTGTCAAACAAAGCTGTGTTATTGCCCCAACAGTTTTCTCACTCTTCCTTGAGGCAGTGTTGCAATTTATCACTGAAAAACTTTGTATAGGAGAGGAGCTAATCAAAATCAAGTTTATTGTCAAGTGCATAAGAACATGTATGCACAGGTACAATAAAAAAAACTACTTGCAGCAGCATCATATAATCAACATAAAACACAAATTAAACATAAACACAATTTTTTACAAAAATATAAATTACATTTTTGTGGAAGGTGGCCAAAATGTTCAAGAGTTGCGAAGCCATTGTGATTCGTGTTTTGCCATTTGGATCAAGAACCAAATGATTGAAGGGAAGGAGCTTCTCTCGAACGTGGTGGTGTGGGGGTATGGCCTCCACCCATAGCAAACATAAGCATTGCCTGTATACTTTGGCTTGAGTACTCAGATGTTGCTCACCTTGATTCTGGATCATAGATGTTAAAGATTTCCCATTTGTGCTGAAAATATTTTCACAGCTACAATCAGGAAGTACTAAACCACCAGGTTCAAGAACAGCTTCCCACAGCTCAGGAACCATTTCTTGGTGAAGCCGAGCTTCAACAATAAGATGTACCATTGCCTTCAGTGTACTAGGAAAAGAGGATTTGAAGATCGAGACCTCAGACTTGGCACAAAAATGGGCAGCTCTTTATCCCTACTCTCATATGCTTCTGCGACCTGGAATAACTCTCATCACAATGGAAAGATATCTGCAAAATCCTCCATTTGACTGGAAGGTTAAGGAAACTAATATCCATGCCCTGCTGTGGCTCCAGCATTCACAGAGAAGGGGCCCTGGTTATATTCAGTTGGCTCTATTGGCCACACTGAATCACTTGTATGCTTGACATCAGACCCTCAAAGCATCTATTGTCAGGGGAAAAGATCATCAGGTAGACAGCACAGTTTAGTGGTTATTTTGGTGGAAATCAGTGGGAGTGACTTAATTCCTCATTGTTTTCACTAGGTTCTGTTTCTATCCATTCAGTGCCATGATTATTTTGGTCTTCTGACCATCTGCTGGAAAATAGTGATTCCTTTTGGACCTTAGTCATTTTAATTTTCATCCATCTATGCTCACTGTATATTTTCCTTTTCTGTATAATTATATTGCACTTATGGAATACCAACATGATTGACATTACATTTGGGAGAACCAACAAAATCATAATGTATCTATTGAATATAAACAGGGATTAAATTTCTCTGACTTTAGTCCAACAGGACCACAATTCACCCACTGAAATGTAAACAAGAATGAAATTACATCTGTTGGTAGTCAGACTATGATTGCATCCTGTGAATACTAACAGAATTACAATGCACTCGCTGAATGTTGGGAGATGAATTGCTTACTTGCAGTGAAATCCACAAAATGGTGAAACATCAGCAGGAGTCAAACTACAAAGTATGAATTCCATTAGAGTACCACTGCACTCAGTGAGTTACAACAGGTTTGCAAACATTGACAGGATTATAGAACATAGATCTGTACAGCACAGTCCAGGCCCTTTGGCCCACAATGTTGTGCTGACCCCCTAACCAACTCAATTCCAGATCTCAGAAGCATATGAGAGCAGGGATAAGTGTTTCCCAGTTTTGTGCCCTCCCATGTAACCCTTCATTTTTCTTTCAACGACCTGCCTATCCAATAGTAACACACAGAAAATGCTAGAGGAACTCAGCAGGGCAGGCAGCATCTATGGGGGTGGTGGGGGGGAATAAACCATTAATGTTTCAGGCCAAGACCCTTCATCGTGAGTCCTGATGAAGAGTCTTGGCATGAAGTATCGACTGTTTATTCCCCTCCATAAATGTTACCTATCTTGCTGAGTTCCTCCAGCACTTTTTGTGTGCTACTCTGGATTTCTAGCATCTGCAGAATCCCTTGTGGTTATGCCTACCGAGGAATCTTTTCAATGTTCCTGATGTATCAGCCTCTACCTCTACCCCAAGTAGTGCATTCCAGACACTTACCACTTCCTGTGTAAAAAAAAACTACCTCTGACATCTCCCCTAAACTTTCTTCAACTCACCTTAAAAGGATGTCCTCTGGTATTGGCCATTGCTGCCCCGGAAAAAAGGTGTTCATTATTCATTATATATCTTACTCTCAACCTATGATCCAGTGGATACAACAGAAATGACAATATCCACAGTGAATATCTATAGAACTATACTGCACCCAGTGAGTACCAATAGAATATCAGCCAACAGACTGTTTTGTACACAGTGAATATAAGTAACTGCAGCTCTGATATGAATCATGTAATGCACAAGGATTCATTGAATACCAACAGGTATGGCATTTCACCTACTGAATTCCAACAGGATCACCAAAACACTGAGTAGATGCCATCAGAAAACAAATGACAAAAACATCAAATCACAGCAAAATTTCAATGCGATGCACTGGGACACATCATCAGTGATGTAGCCTGTGGTCATCAGATGTTTCGGGTCTCTCAACATCAGACAACCTCAGCCAGGCCTAACCAGACCCTGGCTTGTGTCCTAGCAACACTGGTCCATGAGTCACACCTCTTGATCATAGCCATCTGGAGGCTCGCTCAGCAGCCTCTGTGACGGTTCTGATGGCTCTTCTCTACAGCTCCCATAATTCCAAGGAGAGAGTAGGTTCTGCAGAGCGAGCAGCCAGTGAAACCTCTACAACCCATTTCTATTGGCTCGTATTGTGTCCTCCACCCCAGTCACTGGCTCTGCTTTACCAGCTCCTGGTATTTGGCTTTCTTACATTCAAATGCCTCCTCAATCTTGTCTTCCCAAGGAATTGTCAGTTGTACCATGATCACACTGCACCCATTGAATTTCAACAAAATCAATAATACCCGTTGAAATGAGAAACAGGAATTAATTAATACCCAATGAAAGTCAACAGAGTATATTCATACTCTGTGAGGAGCAGCATTGCATACGATCAATACCAATGGAATGACATTTTACCTGGCAAATACCAGCAGAACCTCACCCCATTGTGGATATTAGTGGAATCTTACTGCACTCAGTAGAGACTGAGAGAAACATTTTGCACCCAGTGACTCCCAACAGACTCCTAATCACACAGTCAATATGAGAAAAGTCACATGGCACTAAGCAACAAGCAACAGATTCACTTTGCTCTATTTGAGTAGCAACAGAAGCAAGATGCACTAATAATTGCCAACCATCACATTATACTGAGAAAACACCAAATGGGTTACATGACAACCAATGAATACCAACAGAATCCCCTTACTCCTGAGGAATACCAACAAAATCAAATTGTGCTCAGTGAGTACTGACAGATTCATGGAACTTGCATTGAATACTAACAGAATCTCAATATACTCAGAGAATATAAATATAAAATAAAATGGAGTTACTGAATTACAAAAGAACTGCTGTAACAACAAGAGCAATTAATGTAGCTCCAGTGATTGCCATGGAGTATGATCACGTCTAGTAAATACCAGCAGATACTTATTGCGTCCCATGAATCCCCACGTTTCACCATATGAATGCCAACAGAATTACTTTATTCCCAGTGGATACAGGGATCACGTTATCTCCCAATGGGAATAGCATAGTTTCCACTAAATTGAAAATCATAAAGTACCCTGCATGTCAACAGAAATTTAATTTCAAACTCTGAATGTTGACAGAATGCTATTACATCCAGTAAATATTTAAAACATCCGAATAAACTCTTCTCAGGCTTCCAGCTGAGTACAGGTATCAATTATAACCAATGTTTTGATGCCAACTCTGCCATCTTCCTCAGCATGTCTCGTCCTGTGGCATTTACACCCTCATCGTCCGTCCCTCCAGATTGGTTAATCCTGATCACATCAGGTTTCTGCTGTCCCACCTTGTTTACAATTGAATTTCTGTTCTTACTTAGAGCAATACTTTTGTCTTTCTTAAAACTCTTTTCCACTAGGTCACCTTTGATCTGCATAAGAGGAAACCCAGAAGGAAGCTCAAATCACAGCCTTTACAGGTCCGAGATGGCCTGGGACACAGGACGGCTGGCGTTTACAGGATTCCCTGTGAATGTGGCCAGATGGGACACATGGTGGAAACCCACATCAAAGAGCACAGGAGGTTTATCTGTCTGGATTACCTTGAGAAACTGGCAGTAGCAGAACATTGTATTCACAATGGCCAGAGGATTAACTTTGACGGCACAAAGCTACTGTGTCATGCCAATGGATTTTGGGACCGCCTGGTAAAGGAAGCCATTGAAATAAAACTGGAGAAAAAGAATTTTAACAAGGATGAAAGTTTCACACTAAGTAAGAACTGGAATTCAATTATAAACAAGGTGGGACAGCGGAAATCTGACTGGATGAGGACTAATCAATCAGGTGGGACGGACGTCAGGTGCATAAATACCACCAGGCTAGAGATGCACAGTCACCATCCCTGATGAAGATGGCAGGGTTTGTCATCGAAGCATTGGCTAAAATTAATACCTGCATCTGGCTGGAAGCCCGAGAAGAGTTTATTCATCATATACACTAGGAACGCGCTGGACCCTTTTTCATTAAAAACATCCCTTTGCACCAGGATATATCCACTGAAATCCTACTAAGCCCCAAGGAATTCTTACAGGAAGCACATTATGACCAGTGAACACAAATACAATGGCATCACACTCACTAACTTTCAACAGAATCATGAAAATACCCAGCGAACACCAACAGGAATCAAATTACACCCACTGGATGCCAACACTCTCTGAATTTCTAAATTATAAATCACATATTGAATATTGACAGGATCAACATTCTACCCAGTGAAGGCTGATAAAGTCAACAACACTCCCACTGAATTTTAGCAGAATAATATGACACCCAATGAAAACTAATGGTTGAGTGTCAGCATAAAGAAAATAGGATTAGTTGTCGGGCAGAACTTTGAAACTACGTGTATTCAGAGCCTTAATTTGTTCTGCTATTGATTGTCAGGGCATTGTTATATTGTTACAAGACAGGCATACCACACAGCTATTCTTTCAAAACACAATCACAGTACGAAGACACTTGTATATGTAGAGAATAGCATGTCCCCATATTTAAATATATACCACAATGTACCCCTATAGTTTTCAGAACAAAGAGTAAGACATCTATGTCTATACTTATCAATTCACACATTGAAATGAATAATTATAAATCTAGTCTAGTGACTAGATTTTGGTGTCTTCCTGACCTTTCAGATTTTGGCATCAAATCAACTTTTGGCGTATTTGGTTCCGGATCTGAAAACAAAGGAGATTATTTTTCTTTGCCGGACTTGCTTGGATTTAGTCCTTCACTTCCTGAAGTTCCAACTCAGTCAGCACTTTATGGCTGAGTGGTTCAACATTCCGCCCTGGTTCATTCTGAGCAGAGATCATTTGATACAGAGAAACATTTCAGATGTTGTCACCAATTTCAACTAAATGTCTCCTGGTTCTGAAAAATCGCTGGTATGTAATGTAAAAGAAATGGTTTCTTTTTTATTACTATGCCCACAACATTACCATATCCCTCATCATATTAATTTTTAAAATCCCATTCTAATCCTTTCTATTTTTATTTCACTTTGTCAGAAAGTCTTGCATGCACAAAGGAGAGTTCTGCTTTGTGGTTTTTGGATGGATGTATTGACTGAGCTTGATTGGGTTGTTCTTCCAGTTCTGATTCTCCAAAGTTTCTTGGTTTTTAGAGTGGTGTGAAGAACATCAGCTTTTGTGTGATGCCATGCACTCTTTGTAGAAGTAGTTCAAATGGCAATGTGTCATAAGAAAATGGTTGCCTTCTTATGTCATTGTTATATTTAATAAAATTGCATCCTTAGGTTTTGTTTGGTGTACATTGAAATTTCATGTGTTTCTGTGGATTTGGTTTGATGGTGTTTTTCTTGGCTTTACCTCCCACATGTAAATCTTGATTCTCAGCTTCCTGTAGCATTACTGAAAAGCATGTTCCAATGAAGGATCTCAAACCTGAAGCATTAGCTCAGTTTCTTATTTTGATTGACCTGGTGAGTTTTCCCAGAATTTTCTGCCTTTTATTTCCAATTTGCAGCTGATGGAAGCATTACCTTGATTATCATCATGAGGGGATTCATTTTCGGCAAATACTTTCCATTTTTGTGACTGTACTCCTGTTGTAGACAGGAATAAGAATCTCAACTTTGATACAGCTCAGAGCTGACATGTGCCATCATTCTGGATAGTGTGTTCATGCTCACATAACTCAAAATAACCAGTACGCTGTTCCTATAGCATGTTCTTCAGTTCTACATATGCACTGCATATGTCATCCCTGCCATATCAAGATCAGCTGCTGCACTGAAGCTGAAAAGATTATCATGGCCACACAAGATCTTATCAAATGTCATGCTGACACTTTTGGATTTGTGCTGCAAATGTTCCCCGCACTGTCAAAAGTTTAAGATTAGTGAGAGCAAAGATCCTGGAATTCTGCACTGAACTGCAATGGCATGACAGAGAAGATTATTCATTCATCGCACTGACAGATGAGCTTGTATCAGCCTAGAGCAGTGATTCATGAGATGCAAACATTCACTTGTGACGATGCTGATCACTGAGACGAGTTCTGTGATTAACAAGTGCATCTTCCGGATCATCAGAATTATTGCTGATTTCTGTATGGGCTCACAAAATGATTGTGTTTCTCTGCTTCTTATGCAGTTTAGCAGGGCCCTCTGTTTTGTGAGGATAGTTGCCGTCCCCATCACAGTAACAAAATAATAAAGTACTCAGATGAGAAGAGAAACAGAGTCAATGTTTCAGGTTGAAGGGGAAATGGCCTCCAATCTGAAACATTAATTCTCATTTCTCCTCCCAAGGATGTGGTCTCACCTGCTGAGTGTTTCCAGTATTTTCTGCTTTTATTTTAATTTTCAACATCTGTAGTTTGTTTTGATTTTTTTAACCACAGTCACAGCACTGCAGTGAGTTGTGACTGAGTTAATGATGCTGGCAATTGTTCCAGCGTAGTGCTTATTTTTGTCTTCTAATCTCATTCACAATGTTACCTTGTGGTCTTTCAACTTCACTTAGCAACAACGACCTTGTTAACCCAAGCAATTTGATATCTTTCACAAGGAGTTTCTGTCAAAATTGCTCTGATTTGCATCCATCATTAATCTGCGTTCTCAGCTCCTGCTGAAAGTTCACATTTTGGCATTTATGTACAGTGGCATTATCCATTATTCCAATCCTTTCATTGCCCTTTCAAGCTTGCAAGCATATTTTCTCCAGCAGGACACAACTAAGATGGCAGATGGATGGAATGAGTGCAAGCTGGCTGTCATCTTC
This sequence comes from Mobula hypostoma, assembly GCF_963921235.1. Taxonomy (NCBI): domain Eukaryota; kingdom Metazoa; phylum Chordata; class Chondrichthyes; order Myliobatiformes; family Myliobatidae; genus Mobula; species Mobula hypostoma. The sequence goes on from NC_086107.1 coordinate 60,945,688, forward strand.
ACAGATTGTGAATGCAGCATTGCTGTTTAGAACATGCTGTTTATTTCAGTAAAACTCCGATAAATTGCCATTCTAAATGTTTGAAAATTCTTTGGGTTTGGCGTTCGTCTCATCTGCTTCCATTTCCCTGGATTCCTTTAAACTTATAGAGTCTCATTCCCACATTTTCATTTGACTCACTGGAGCCCCTATCCCATATTTCTTTTAAATACTTCAGCCTTTTTTGCTGCATTCTTGTTAAATTCATTAAGTCCCTCTTCCCAAACTTCCTTTAAACACACCCAGGCCCTGGCTTCTACACTCCCTTTTAAACCCAGCTTTTTCACTGGAAATTATACTATCTTCCATCTGAAAGAAATGAATTGAACGTGCAATGGTGTATTTATAAGAGTAACATCCAGACATCTGGGAAAACTGCCAGCGCACTTCCCAACACTGTATTCCATCTGCCACTTCTTTGCCATACTCCTAATCTCTCCAAGTCCTTCTGCAGCCTCCTTGCTTCCTCAACACTACCTGCCCCTCCACTGATCTTCATATTGTCTGCAAACTTTGCAACAAAGCCAAGAATTCCATCATCCAAATCATTGGCATATAACATAAAAAGGACCAGGCCCAACACTGAACCCTGCTGAACACCACTAGTCACCGGCACGTCCTTTATTCCCAACTCTTTGCCTCCAGTCAATCAGCCAATCCTCTAGTCATGTAATACTAGTCATCTTTCCTGTAATACCATGGGCTCTCATCTTGTTAAGCAGCTTCATGTGTGGCATCTTGTCAAAGGCCTTCTGAATATCCAAGTACTCAACGTTCACCAATTCTCCTTCGTCCAACATGCTTGTTATTTCCTCAAAGAATTCTAACAGATTTGTCAGGCAAGATTTTCCCTTGAGGAAACCATGCTGACTTTGGCCTATTTTCCCATGTGCCTCAAAGTACCCTGAGACCCCATCCTTAACAATCAACTCCTAACATCTTCCCAACCTCTGAGGTCAGACTAACTGGCGTATAGTTTCCTTTCTTCTGCTTCCCTGCCCACTTGAAGAGTAGAGTTTACATTTGCAGCATTCCTGTCCTCCAGAATCATGCCAGAATCTAGTGATTCTTGAAAGATCACTGCCAATGCCTCCACAATCTCTCCAGCCACTTCTTTCAGAACACTGTGAAGTGTCCATCTGGCTCAGGTGACATCCACCTTCAGACCTTTCAGCTTAGAACATAGAACATAGAATAGTACAGCACAGTACAGGCCCTTCGGCCCACAATGTTGTGCCAACCCTCAAACCCTGCCTCCCATATAAGTCCCCAACCTAGATTCCTCCATATACCTGTCTAGTAGTCTCTTAAACTTCACTAGTGTATCTGCCTCCACCACGCACTCAGGCAGTGCATTCCACACACCAACCACTCTCTGAGTAAAAAACCTTCCTCTATATCCCCCTTGAACTTCCCACCCCTTACCTTAAAGCCATGTCCTCTTGTATTAAGCAGTGGTGCCCTGGGGAAGAGGCGCTGGCTATCCACTCTATCTATTCCTCTTGTTATCTTGTACACCTCTATCATGTCTCCTCTCATCCTCCTTCTCTCCAAAGAGTAAAGCCCTAGCTCCCTTAATCTCTGATCATAATGCATACTTTCTAAACCAGGCAGCATCCTGGTAAATCTCCTCTGTACTCTTTCCAATGCTTCCACATCCCTCCTATAGTGAGGTGATCAGAACTGGACACAGTACTCCAAGTGTGGCCTAACCAGAGTTTTATAGAGCTGCATCATTACATCGCGACTCTTAAACTCTATCCCTTGACTTATGAAAGCTAACACCCCATAAGCTTTCTTAACTACCCTATCCACCTGTGAGGCAACTTTCAGAGATCTGTGGACATGTACCCTGACATCCCTCTGCTCCTCCACACTACCAAGTATCCTGCCATTTACTTTGTACTCTGCCTTGGAGTTTGTCCTTCCAATGTGTACCACCTCACACTTCTCCGGGTTGAACCCCATCTGCCACTTCTCAGCCCAATTCTGCATACTATCAATGTCTCTCTGCAATCTTTGACAATCCTCTACACTATCTACAACACCACCAACCTTTGTGTCGTCTGCAAACTTGCCAACCCACCCTTCTACCCCCACATCCAGGTCGTTAATAAAAATCACAAAAAGTAGAGGTCCCAGAACAGACCCTTGTGGGACACCAGTAGTAACAATCCTCCAATCTGAATGTACTCCCTCCACCACCACCCTCTGCCTTCTGCAGGCAAGCCAATTCTGAATCCACCTGGCCAAATTTCCCTGGATCCCATGCCTTCTAACCTTCTGAATAAGCCTACTGTGGAACCTTGTCAAATGCCTTACTAAAATCCATATAGATCACATCCACTGCACTACCCTCATCTATATGCCTGGTCACCTCCTCAAAGAACTCTATCAGGCTTGTTAGACACGATCTGCCCTTCACAAAGCCATGCTGACTGTCCTCGATCAGATCATGATTCTCTAAATGCCTATAGATCCTATCTCTAAGAATCTTTTCCAACAGCTTTCCCACCACAGACTTAAGGCTCACTGGTCTATAATTACCCGGACTATACCTACTACCTTTTTTGAACAAGGGGACAACATTCGCCTCCCTCCAATCTTCCGGTACTATTCCCGTGGACAACGAGGACATAAAGATCCTAGCCAGAGGCTCAGCAATCTCTTCTCTCGCCTCGCGGTGCAGCCTGGGGAATATTCCGTCAGACCCTGGGGACTTATCCATCCTAATGTATTTTAACAACTCCAATACCTCCTCTCCCTTAATATCAGCATGCTCCAGAACATCAACCTCACTCATATTGGCCTCACCATCATCAAGTTCCCTCTCATTGGTGAATACCGAAGAGAAGTATTCGTTGAGGACCTCGCTCACTTCCACAGCCTCCAGGCACATCTTCCCACCTTTATCTCTAATCGGCCCTACCTTCACTCCTGTCATCCTTTTTTTCTTCAAATAATTGAAGAATGCTTGGGGGTTTCCTTTACCCTACTCGCCAAGGCCTTCTCATGCCCCCTTCTTGCTCTTCTCAGCCCCTTATTAAGCTCCTTTCTTGTTTCCCTATATTCCTCAATAGACCCATCTGATCCTTGCTTCCTTAACCTCATGTATGCTGCTTTCTTCCCCTTGACTAGATTTTCCATCTCACTTGTCACCCATGGTTCCTTCACCCTGCCATTCTTTATCTTCCTCACCAGGACAAATTTATCCCTAACATCCCGCAGGAAATCTCTAAACATCGACCACATGTCCATAGTACATTTCCCTGCAAAAACATCATCCCAATTCACACCCGCAAGTTCTAGCCTTATAGCCTCATAATTTGCCTTTCCCCAATTAAAAATTTTCCTGTCCTCTCTGATTCTATCCTTTTCCATGATAATGCTAAAGGCCAGGGAGCGGTGGTTACTGTCCCCCAGATGCTCACCCACTGAGAGATCTGTGACCTGACCCGGTTCATTACCTAGTACTAGATCTAGTACGGCATTCCCCCTGGTCGGCCTGTCCACATACTGTGACAGGAATCTGTCCTGGACACACTTAACAAACTCTGCTCCATCTAAACCCTTGGAACTAATCAGGTGCCAATCAATATTAGGGAAGTTAAAGTCACCCATGATAACAACACTGTTATTTTTGCACCTTTCCAAAATCTGCCTCCCAATCTGCTCCTCTGTATCTCTGCTGCTACCAGGGGGCCTATGGAATACCCCCAATAGAGTAACTGCTCCCTTCCTGTTCCTGACTTCCACCCATATTGACTCAAAAGAGGATCCTGCTACATTACCCACCCTTTCTGTAGCTGTAATAGTATCCCTGACCAGTAATGCCACCCCTCCTCCCCTTTTTCCGCCCTCTCTATCCCTCTTAAAGCACTGAAATCCGGGAATATTATTGAGAATCCATTCCTGCCCTGGTGCCAGCCAAGTCTCTGTAATGGCCACTACATCATAATTCCATGTATGTATCCAAGCTCTCAGTTCATCACCTTTGTTCCTGATGCTTCTTGCATTGAGGTACACACACTTCAGCCCTTCTACCTTACTGTCTTTACACCGTTTATTCTGCTTCTCTTTCCTCAAAGCCTCTCTGTATGTTAGATCTGGCTTTACTCCATGCACTTCTTTCACTGCTCTATCGCTCTAGGTCCCATCCCCCTCGCAAATTAGTTTAAACCCTCCTGAACCATGCTAGTTTCCCAAGCACCTTCTCCCTATTCATAGTAATTGCACTCACTTCTGCCCCCGTCACTCTTGATGGAAAGACCACCTCTGGTAAGATGAAACAAGCCATCTTCTGGGCATTCTACAAATTCTCTCTCTTGGGATCCAGCATCAACCTGATTTCCCCAATCCTCCATGACTATCATAACATTGCCCAACTTTCACGTGTTTTCTATCTCATGTTGTAATTTGTAGCTATTGTTTGGAGGCCTGTACATAATTCCAATCAGGGTTTTTTTTAACCCATCCAATTTCTTAAATCTACCATCAGGTTTTCTATGTCTTCTAATCCTGTGTCACGTCTTTCTGAGGATTTGATTTCATTTTGTACCAAGAGTTGTGTTGGGCATGTGGCCAAGTGGTTAAGACATTTATCTAGTGATCTGAAGGTCCCTAGTTCAAGCCTTAGCTGTGGCAGCGTGTTTGTGTCCTTGAGCAAGGCACTTAACCACACATTGCTCCGGTGTCTGTGTGAGGAGTGGCGCCCCACACAGACTCCCAATCTGCGCCTTGTAAGGCATGAAAATGCCCAACGCAGGCCTCTCATGGTCTGAGTTGACGTTTCCTCCTCCGACGTTCCCTCCCTTGTGCCAAGAGAGTCACCACACCCCTTCTGCCTACCCACCTGTCCATTTGATACTAAGTGCTCCCAACTATGATCTTCTTTCAGCTATGCCCATATAATGCCCATGGACTCAGTGATGCCCATGTCATACCTACCAATCTCTAACTGAGCTACAAAATCTTCTACCATATTCTACATACTGCATGCATTGAAATATAACACCTTCATTGAATTATTTGTCTCTTTTTTAGATTTTGCCCCTGTGGTACACTGTAACCGATCCCACTGACTGCAACTTTGCCCTTTCCCTTGCCTGTCCTCCGTGACAGTCTCACTGCATACTGCATCTAATTGTATGCTAGACGAGCTGCCAGAGGAAATGATCGAAGTGGGTACAATTGCAAAATTTAAGAGGTACTTGGATAGGTACATGGAGGGGAATGGCTTGATAGGTTATGGACCAAATGTAGGTAACTGAGACTAGCAGGGAGGATACTCTGTTTTCAGCATGGACCAGCTGGGTCAATAGGCCTGTTTCTGTGTTATGTTACTCTCTGAATCCAATCTGAATGTTGGTTTTGTGTGTTCAAAAATTTAAATTGAACTCGTTATTATTCCACACAGAAACCTATTGTATTAGGCATTATGCAAAGAGATACTGAACTCGAAGTGCAAGGTTGAATTCTTTAATGAAAAAATATGGTCACTAATTGCCTCATGCAGCAAAGGCCAAAATAAAACCTTGCAACCATTTCTAAAAGCTTGGGATTAAAATAATCTACTAGTTTCTGCACATAATTAAACAAATCTGAGATTTGGATGCATACCCATCTGGACAGCCTACCTTAGGGGAACTGATTGTACACTCACATATCACTTTGTTTTGGGTTGTCTTTATGTTGCCTTTTTATTTAATATCCACAGTACTCTCTGTTATAGAGAACATGTCCATTCATTCAAAATATGAGATGATGACACTCTTAATGTACCCAAGGGGGCAAGAGGGACACTGTTAGACTTGTATGCAGTAATCTGCTGCCGTTAATGCTATGGAACCTTGCCACTGTGACAGGCTATGCTCAGCTTTTTCACTTACTGTTGTACATTCATCAATCAAACAGGATTCCAGGTAAGTAGCAGCAGAAAAGCACTATAAAAATTCAGGTTTGTGTTGTAAAACAAAAGTAGTTTACTAAAATTGTCAACTGGGAATCATCAAAACCCTTTAACAGCCCTGGTGAAAAATTACTATCCCTGATGCCAACTTGTAATGTCATCACAAAAGAATTAAGACGCAATAATATATTGGAGAAACAATACTAGACGGAACATTTTCAACACTCACAACACGCTGGAGGAACTCAGCAGGTCGGGCAGCATCTGTGGAAATGATCAGTCAACGTTTCGGGCTGGAACCCTTCGTCAGGACTGAAGAGTGAGGGGGCAGGGACCCTATAAAGAAGGTGGGGGGTGGGTGGGAAGGAGAAGACTGGTAGTTTCCAGGTGAAAAACCAGTGAGGGGAAAGATAAAGGGGTGGGGGAGGGGCAGGAAAGGTGAAGAAGGAATAGGGGAAAACAATATGGGAAGTAGAAGGAGGCAGAACCATGAGGGAGATGATAGGCAGCTGGGGGAGGGGGCAGAGTGAAACTGGGATAGGGGAAGGGAGGAGGAGGGAATTACCGGAAGTTGGAGAACTCTATGTTCATACCAAGGGGTTGGAGACTACCTAGACGGTATATGAGGTGTTGCTCCTCCAACTTGAGTTTAGCCTCATCATGGCAGTAGAGGAGGCCATGTATGGACATATCTGAATGGGAATGTGAAACAGAGTTGAAGTGGGTGGCAACTGGGAGATCCTGTCTGTTGTGGCTGACGGAGCGGAGGTGCTCAACGAAGCGGTCCCCCAATCTGCGTCGGGTTTCACCGGTGTAGAAGAGGCCACACTGGGAGTACTGGATGCAATAGACGACCCCAATAGACTCACAAGTGAAATGTTGCCTCACCTGGAAGGACTGTTTGGGCCCTGAATGTTGGCAAGAGAAGAGGTGTAGGGACAGGTGTAGCACTTATGCTTACAGGGATAAGTGCCTGGTGGGAGATCCATGGGGAGGGATGTGTGGATCAGGGAGTCACGGAGGGACCGATCCCTGCGGAAAGAGGAGAGGGGTGGAGAGGGAATGATGTGTTTAGTGGTGGGGTCTTGTTGAAGGTGGCAGAAGTTGCGGAGGATAATGTGCTGGATCAGAAGGCTGTTGGGGTGGTAGGTGAGGACAAGGGGAGCTCTGTCCCTGTTGTGGTGACGGGAGGATGGGGTGAGGGCCAAAGTGTGGGAAATGGAGGAGATGCGGATGAGGGCATCATTGATGACAGCAGAAAGGAAACCAAGATCCATGAAGAAAGAGGACATTTGAGATGTCCTGGAACGGAAAGCCTCATCCTTGGAGCAGATGCGGTGGAGACAGAGGAACTGGGAATAGGGAATGGCATTTTTGCATGTGGCAGGGCAGGAAGAGGTATAGTCAATTGGGCTTGTAGAAGATGTCAGTGGACAGTCTGTCTCCAGAGCTGGAGACTGAGAGATCGAGAAAAGGGAGAGAAGTGTCCAAGATAACTGCCTATCACCTCCCTCATGGTTCCGCCTCCTTCTACTACCCGTTGTGTTTTCCCCTATTCCACCTTCATCTTTCCTGCCTATCCCCTCCCTGCTTCCCCTCCCCCACCCCTTGATCTTTCCTCTTACTGGTTTTTCACCTGGAACTTCCCAGCCTTCTCCCCCCACCTTCTTTCTAGGGTCCCTGCCCCTTCCCTCTTCAGTCCTGACGAAGGGTTCCGGCCCGAAACATTGACTGTTCGTTTCCACGGATGTTGCCTGGCCTGCTGAGTTCCTCCAGCATGTTGTGAGTGTCGCTTTGACCCCAGCATCTGCAGGGTATTTTGTGTTTACGGAACATTTTCAGGTTGAGACTTTCATGTGGAACAGCAGACTGACTCTCTAAGAAATTGTTACATTTGTTGCAAAATAGATATATTATGCAAATTTCCTATCCAATCAGGATCTCTGTAAGAATACAAACTTAAATACATAGACGACGGCAATACCATACCTAAAACACACTTGATACAGAATCACATTACATCCAGTGCAGACAAATGTTCCATACCACCCGATAAATAGCGTCAGGATTAACCTGTACTACTAAGTGGAAATAGTTACATAAGTAAGTTAGGCATTTGTATGTTATGTATAATTTATGTTAATTAATATGTAAGTTCTTGTTAGCTTATGTTTGTCATATCTGTAATACATTCTGCTGCTGCTGCAAAAAGCTAATTATCATTGCATTTATACCCTGCATATGTTTGCCCATGACAATAAACTTGAACTTCAATGATGTGAAGTAAAATTCACCACACAAACAAAGTACTAATTACATCTAAGAAGTTGTGTTGTTCCATTTCACTGGCTGGCTTGAACCATTAGCATTTTGTCTTCATCGTTATCAAATAGGAGGATGGTTGATAGAAACTAGCAGAGCATATCAGAAAGTTTCTACTTTCTGGTTCACAACATTGAGCATTAATAGGTCATTTGATTGTCATTCGGGGGCTTCAGGCTGTTCCTACTGAGTGAAATTGGAGCTCTTTTCTAGTCTTGTTTAGAGTGGGAAACTGAAAATAACCACCTGCAAATCCTTTAGTTAAAAAATGCATTAACCTTTAAAGGAAACATGGAAGAATGGAAAACATACATTTTAAGGAGCTTCCATATATCTTGCTGTGATCTCCTTAAAACCTAAGTTATAAAATACCTTTACAATTTAATTAAATATAAGTACCCATCCTATGTGCATTATGCTCAGCATCTTTCTTGAGGTGACCAAGTTTCCTCTGTGTGGGCAGGATTGAGTTTCTGCAGTGAATCCACCCACAAACCTTATCTTTCACCATGTCCTGTGTTGTATAATTGGCTATCATTTAAGGTTGGAGGTGAAGAGATATTATCTATATTAAATCTCTCTGCTGCCAATAGTCTGCCCATCAAACGAACCACAGCCTCTTTATTCACATCAGCTCATGTGATCTGCAGAAATTATGAAATAAGAACAATGCTACATGAATCATCAAGGGTTATCTTCAATCTGGCCGATGCAGCTACCAAGTCCTTGCCTGTTGTTACTTTGTATACTTCCAACTTCAATTATGTTAGAAATACAAATGAGTAAATGTCATCGGGCTTTCATCTGCTACCAAAAACCTCTATTGATTTGTGATACTTCACCAAATTCGAGTGAACATTTTCAGCCCTTTTCTCCACTGCTTATTTCTATTTAATCAGTTGGCAAACCTCAAGGCCATTGCCGTAGCTTGTTTCATCTTACCGGAGGTGGTCTTTCCATTGTTCCAGACGAGATTTTTGGCTTTGACTACGACCACTGTCAGCCGCTCTGCTGTGGGCAGGTAACTGAGTGAGAGCAGGATCTCTCCAACTGTATCGGTTGCCTGAAGAGACAAAGGTTTGGTCAGTGCATCACACAATAGCTCGACAAACCATAAAAGTTTCATGCTAGTTTCATGCAGTGGCAAAACCATTAAGAGTTCAATTTACTGTTACATTTCTGCAGCACTTATTTTGATAATTATTATATATCAGTAGTTGTGACTATGAAATAGTGACATGCCTTAATTGTTAAATAATTAAACTTCAATCCCTACGAGTATTAGCATAAAGTTATGTTGCAATTTACTTAATCATAATGCAGTTTGCCTCATCACTATTGAACACTTTTATTTGTCTTCACACTGGGAGTTACTGGTTGAATTATCTTCCAACATTTCCTCAAAAGATTTTCTTTTCTAAGTAGCCAGGGCAAGTTAGGAGCGATGAATAGAAAAATGATCGCGTTATAGGTATTTCACAGGGCACTGTAAAGAGTGAATTGAATTTTGAAACCAGCCTCTCTGCAGGCTCCAATAGAAAGAGCAAAGTGCCCTTGTTCTGTGCTTCCCTCACCTTATTGACATCCTGTAAATAAAGCCAGGCGTTGAAGGGTCGACAGGTGAGGTCCAAATCTGATAGCTTGAGATCTGCCAAACCTGTGCTGATATTTCTTTCATCTTCATCAATTCCAAATACAGAAAACCGAAGACTGTTTTCCTCGAGAGCAGAGGGGTCCAGCGGAATGGAGAATTTCTCGTCGAAGAACACAGAGAATGCATTCCTCTGAATCTGCACAAAACAAATGGAGTTGTTCCAGGTCACTCCTACTTTATCATCACTGGAAATCATGATCTAACCATTAATGGACCATCTCATCTCAGTGCCAGATCACCCCATAACATTGTGTAAATATTCACAAACCTTGCCCCCACGGGACGTACAACACAGCAGTGATTATACAATGGTATTGTTACATTCCATTGTCATATCTGACCCCCATCCTTCTCCACTATCATAAACTTCACCAAAAAATTATTACCCCCAAAATAGTGATTCCTGGGGATAAATTGAACTTGATTAGAATGTAAAAAGAGAAAACGGCCACCTGTGGCACTGACACAAAACTTCCTGTTAGCGCCACAAACTAAGGCTTGTCAGATTCAAAGGTGAGAGATCAACTGAAAAATTCCTCGATGCATTGAAATAAACAATCATACTTCTCTTAGAGCAGTGCTATGGAACATTTTAAAATAGACTGCAAACATGGTTAGTTTACAAGGCTGTACTATGACCACAGTCAAGAACAATAACACTGCAATAATCTCAACTGTAACAATTTAAAGATATTTGTTGTAGACTGTTCCTTGTAATAAACTCCCTGATAAAGATTTCAAAGATAGACAGCATTATAATGTATGCATTACTAATGAGATACGAGCTGCAGGGCTACAGACCAGTTCCCCCACTGTCAAGCACTGTAACTGGCAACATCACTGAACTGCAGAGAGGAGAATGACAGGGTGTGAGCGAATACAATCAGCACCCTAGGATGAAATCCAAGCTGCTCAGCTAGTTGCAGATAGCCAACTTAAGGCACATTAACATTATGACCCTCTTCGCTTAGACAATGGGCACAGCATATGCAGTGCCCTGTGTTCCTAGAGTACTTCCTGTCTCAAAGGGAGATTTGGAGGAGGAGGAGGAGGAGGAGGAGAAATGAGGGTGAAATTTCTGATAGTTCTGGAGGGTACAAACAACAAGATATTTGTCAGAAAATTTGTTTCATATTAATAAAGAAGTGAATATTGCTCAGGGGAATACTCCATTCTTTGTCGAAGTAGTGTTATACTCTTGAGAAGACAGATGGGACTTTGGACAAATATACTACTGAAAATTAGCTTATAAACTATGCAGAAAATATGGCAAAAATAGCTTCTGATTCAGAAGACAATAGACTTAACAGTGCATTATACTCGCTTCTGCAAAAATAGCTCAGATTCACAAAAGAAAATTACATTAGATACACATTTCATTCTTCATTCAGTAATTGTTACATTGAGTAGTTCAGATGGCAATGCTGACACCTACCCTGGCATTTGCTTCCTCAGCTACATCCTGTCACGTGAACTCAGCAGAGCAGTGATTCCACAGAAAAAAATTCCTTGATGGGCAACTCCATCTAGAAAGATACTTTATAATATGGTGCCAGTATTCAAGATAAAGCGGAAAGCAAGCAGCTTGAGTAGTCCGTGCCAACCTATAATAATTGCAGTATGTCATTTGATAATAGCAGCTTATTATTAAAGCTACCTCCTCAGCACTAGGCCACATTCTATTTCTGCTGGAGGTCCAGTGTGGATTGCTCCATTGTCTTTGTTTTGGCCTCTAGAGGCGCAGTTTGTTTTGTATGTAGCTCACTTCCTAGATGTGAGAACGTGGCTCATCAATCATGTCTTGGTGATGCTTGAGCGAAACCGCAATTAGGAAGTAAGCTGCTTTATATATGATTTCCCGCACAGGTTAGCTTTGTGGGTTAATTTTGATTCAGTTGAAGCACGTGGTGGGAAAACATTCATCTCCATCCGCTCTTCATTTGCCCTTGAAGCAGCATTATCTATGAGTTTAAAATTTTTGGTAATATTGGTAAACATTTGCCTGATGGCATGAACATCAATTTCTTGAACTTCTGGTAAGGGCCACCCCACCCCCCTTCCCCACACCCCATCCCCTTTTCCCTCTCTCACTTTATCTCCTTGCCCGCACTCTCTGGTGCTCCTTGTGCTTTTCTTTCTTCCATGGCCTTCTGTCCTCTCCTGTTAGATTCCCCCTTCTCCAGCCCTGTATCTCTTTCACCAATCAACTTTCCAGCTCCTTACTTCAACCCTCCCCTTTCAGTTTCACCTATCACCTTGTGTTTCTTCTTCTCCTCCCCCCTACCTTCTAACTCTGTCTCCTCATCACTTTTTCACCAGTCCCGCTGAAGGGTCTCGGCCTGAAACATCGACTGTTATTCTTTTCCATAAATGCTGCCTGGCCTGCTGAATTCGTCCAGCGTTTTGTGTGGGTTGCTTGGATATCCAGCATCTACAGATTTTCTCTTGTTTGTGATACATTTAGAAGATATGTTTTGAAGGAAATATTGTTTTTATCATATATCAGTATTAAGATATTGTGCCATGAGTTTACTCTTGTTTACATGGAAAGTTATGGAGTGATGCGTGTGTGTATTACCTTGGTTAACGTGGACAGTATTAGTATATTCAGGTGCACAACAATTCTGTATTGAATTTAATACATATTTTACTTAACATTCTGCAGTTTCACAGGAATTCTCATTTAGAACCCTGAAGAAAGCTTCCTTCTCGATTGGTTTGTGAGAAGCCATATTATGCTGTAGATACACATTGGGAAAGCAGTATTAAAAAGATAAGTCATCTTAAGAGGCATTGCCCATGGACTGGAGATGCATCTGAATGCCATAGATGATAACATCGGTTCCTGACCTGAGAAAAATCAACTGCTGAGAGTAGGAAGTCAGGTCAGAATATGACTTATCAATCATGTCTTTGTGACACTCAAGCGAACCTCAATTAGCATAGCTGCAGCTGAAGTAGCAAGAATGAGAGCAGAATTTGCTGAACGCGAAGTTGAGATGTAAATGGAGAATTCTTGTACAGACATGGAGAGAACAGTGTAGAGGCTACATTAAGTGCAGTCAAGTAAGAATATGAAGTAGAGGCTAAGGTGTATGAAACAGCAGCTAACTTAGACAGGGAATCAGTCATGCTTTACTGTCACAATAACCAATGCATCTTACCAAAGAATATGGTGAGACACATTTTGGTTATAAAAAGACTCTAGCTTTTACAAGGAGAAGCCGTCAACACCACACAGTCAATATGCCTTTCAATAGCCCAGGTATTGACATTCAAGGCTTACATCAGCCCACAATACCCCCTTCTCCAGTTCTATCACAGCAAAGACCTCAGTCAAGACTTGCTACTGATGCCAATCCCACCTGCACAGACACAGACAGTCTGAACTTCAGTCTGTCCCAGGATATTCATTTGGCAATCCAATCTCGGCAACGTTCAGGAGCCGCGGGTGCATTAGACTTGGCTTGGTATCTGGCTCATCAAGACACAGTCACAGCAGGAGTAAAAGTGTTCAACAACCAGCCTGCCAGCTATCCATCCTGGAAGTCAAGCTTTAGCAATGTTGTGGAAGAACTAAGTCTGAAACCAAACGAAGAGCTAGCCTTTCTCTGTGAGTAGCTTGTTGGTGAGACACTGCAACATGCAAGATGGGTTAGAGCAGTTCACATTAATAATCCAGCTACAGGTTCACAAATCCTGTGCCAGAGGCTGGACAAGTACTATGTCTCTCCAGAGACAATCAAAGAATCTCCCTTCAGCAGACTCGATAATTTTCCAAAGCTCTCACACAAAGAACTGCGGAAACTACTGGAGCTTGCAGAGCTGTTGTCGGAACTGCAAGCTGCAGAAAATGAGGGTTATCTAGTAAGGCTGAGTTTTAGGACACTGCAAGAAGAATAAACTATCTATTGGAGAAACTACTGAACAATACGCAAGAACAGTGAACTGTTCAATTAAAAAATGAAGCATCATGCCCCCAATCCGCCATTTTAATTCTTTGTGGAGTTCTGCCACTTGCAGAAATGTGAAATTGCCTTAATTTTATGCTCTCAACTTCTGGTAAAAGGAGCTCTTCAGAAAAAGCATGGAAAACTAAAACCCCTATCTTGGTCAGCAAAACTGAAGTAGAAAACTCCAACATGAACCCTGATAGGCATTGCCCTGTTCATAGGAAACCTCACCCCCTAAGGAAATACAGAGGATTCAGAGAAAAACCGCTCTCAGACCAGAGACACTTTCTAAAAAGCACTCAATATGTTTCAAATGTTGTGCTTCAACAGCACACCAGGCAAAAGACTGTAAAGCTATCATATGCACTGCACTGTATGCAACATTGACCAGCACATTTCAGCACTTCATATCACCATGGGCTACTAATGGTTCCAGTACACCCACAGCAGAGAACAGCAGGCAGCCAGCTCAGCATCCATCAGATGTAGCTACTTCGTCATGCACAGAGATATGCAGGGAAGTCCTCTAAAGCAAATCCTTCTCTAAAACATGTCCCGTCAACATCTATCCGTAAGGACATCCTGAGCAAAGAATAAAGACATTTATGATATTTGATGATCGGAACAATGTGTAACTGGTAAAATCAACATTCCTTAACACACTCAGTACTCAAAGATCTGCTTCCCCGTGCTCTCTAAAGACATGTTCTGGAACATCAGAAGTTGCTGAAGAAGAACCAGTGGATTTGTTGTGGAGTCAATAGGAAGGGAGGTCTGCTTACCCTTGGCAACCAACAATGCAACCATATTCCCAACTACAGGGATGGAATTCCAGCTCTGAAGCTGCATGTAGTCCGTCACATCTTAAGGCTATAGCTGAGAAGCTCCCCCCACTTGAATCCTCTGCTGAGATTTTCCTGCTGTTTGGCAAAGACACCATCCGTGCACATAAGTTATGTGAGCAGTGCATTGGTTGGTGCAATTCGCCTTATGCCCAACAAAAGGACCTGGGTTGGATCATAGTGGGTGAAATCTGCATCAGTGGAGCTCATCAGTCCACTGTCAGCACAGTTAGGACTAAGGTGCCCACATCATTTCAGACCCTGTGAGAGTAGAATCTGTATGAAAGAGAAGATTGCTGGTAAGCAAACCATGCACGCTGACGTACTTACCTTGCTCAACCTTTGCTTTATGCATGCTGGTCTTCTGTCACTCGGAAGATGATTATAAGCTGACACCTTACATCAAATCATGAACAAAGAGTTTAGCAAAGACGAGTCGAACAGTTGGGTAGCTTCACTTCCTTTCCGGTCTCGATGACAACTCCTATCAAGCAACAGAGAGCAGGTCCCTAGTCGACTCAAGTCCCTCATTCATACATTAAGAAGGAAAAAAGAAATGAAAGATCATTACTTCGAGTTCATAGAGAGAATCTTCAGGAACAATCATGCTGAATTAGCTCCTTCACCTAATCCCAACTAAAGAACTTGTATTTGCCCAACTTCGATGATAATCACCCCCAGAAGCATGGGCAAATATGAATTGTCTTCGATTTAAGTGTGAAGTTCAAAGGCATATCACTGAACAATGTGCTCTTGTGGGGTCCAGACCTCATAAACCCTCTGCTTGGGGTCCTTATGAGCTCCAGAACTGAGTCTGATGCAGTCATGGCAGACAAATGTTGCAGTTTCCTAGTGAGAGAGGATCATCAAGACTACCTCAGGCTCTTAAGGTTTTGTGACCACCAATGGATAATGAGACCCTGGAGTACTGCATGAGAGTTCAACTGTCCCTTGCCAGCTGTGGCAATCAATGGCCTTAAGTGGACAGTTATTGAGGGAGAGAAGGAATTCGGGACTGAAGCACGGCAGTAAATAGAAAGATATTTCTATGTTGATGATGGTCTTATAATCATTTTCTAGTGCAGTCAGCATGCTGAAAGCAGTGCAAGATGTGTTGGCATAGTCTAATCTCAGACTACATAAGATCACCTCCAGCAGTGCTGAGGTCATGAAATGTTTCCCATTAGAAGTTCTGGCCAAAGGTCTACAGAATCTTCAACTTGGACTGGACCTTCCTCCTATTCAGTGCAGTCTGGGCCTTGGATACGACCTTGTTACCAACACCCTCATTTTCCAGTTCGCTGATACCAAAAGACTCTTCACACATGGTAGCGTGCTATCAACCATCAACAGTCTATTTGGCCCTTTTGGATTTGCTGCTCCAGTTGGTATCCAAGGACTTTACTTTATACTTTATTGTCGCCAAACAATTGGTACTAGAGTGTACAATCATCACAGTGATATTTGATTCTGCGCTTCGTGCTCATAGACGCTTTGTGTTAAGAGAGTTGACCTAGAATACTGTGGGTGGGAGAAACATGAGCAGTGGCAGCAAAGGTGTTCTTCACTTCAGGATCTTAAAGGCTCTCAAAGAGGATAAAAAGAAGTCTTTATATCAGAATCATAATCAGGTTTAATATCACCAGCAGTTGTCATGAAACGTGTTAACTTTGCGGCAGTAGTACTATGCGATACACGATAAATATAGGAAAAAAACTGAATAACAGTAAGTAAAAATTGTATATGTGTATTAAATAGTTAAGTTAAAATTAGTCTTGCAAAAACAGAAATAAATTTTAAAACAACGTAGCGAGGTAGTGTTCGTGGATTCAATGTCCATTCAGAAATCAGATGGCAGAGGGGAAGAAGCTGTTCCTGAATCACTGAGTGTGTGCCTTTAGGCTTCTGTACCTCTTACTTGATGGGAACAATGAGAAGAGGGCATGTCCTGTGTGGCGGGGGTCCTTAATGATGGATGTCACCTTCCTGAGTCACTGCTCCTTGAAGATGTCTTGGATACTACGGAGATAGTATCCATGATGGAGCTGACCAATTTTCCAATTTTCTGCAACTTACTTTGATCCTGTGCAGTAGCCCCCGTCCCCCCCCCCCTGGGCCCCCCTCCCCCATTCCAGATGGTGTTGCAGCCAGTCAGAATGTTCTCCATGGTATATCTGTGGAAGTTTTCGAGTGTTTTAGGCGACAAACCAAATCTCCTCAATCTTCTGTTGGAATATAGCTGCTGTCTTTCCTTCTTTATAGCTGCAGCATTATGGTGGAACCAGATTATGTCCTCAGAGATATTGACACCCATGAACTTGAAATTGCTCACTCTCTCCACTTCTGATCCCTCTATGAGGATTGATTCGTATTTCCTCATTCTACCCTTTCTGAAGTCCACATTCAGATCTTTGGTCTCATTAACGTTGAATACAAGGTTGTTGCTACGACACCACTTAACTAGCTGGTGTACCTCGCTCCTGTACGTCCTCTCGTTGCCATCTGAGATTCTGCCAACAATGGTTGAATTATCAGCAAGTTTATATTCTGTGATGCATCAGCTAAAGCCATTGCTGCTGTTGCATACCTGAAGGTCACAGGTGCTGTTAGATATAGTGAAGTTGAATTCATCCTGGGCAAGGCAAAGCTTGCTCCCGAACCAGATCTCACCATACCGAGTCTTGAACTCTATACCGCTGTTCTAGCAGTTGAGATGGCAGAAATAATAACTGAGGAGGTGGATACAGAATTAGATGATATAAAGATTTTTACTGACACCAAGGTTGTGCTCGGTTATATACATAATGAAACAAAGAGGTTCTATGTTTATGTACTTAATAGGGTCCAGCTTATGGGGCGATCAACACAAGAGAGCGAATGGAACTAAGTTCCTACTGATCTCAACCTGAGAGAGCGTGTTGCAAGAGGGCACCCGGCGAATCAGATCACCCTCTCCTCATGGTTAACTGGCCCAGCGTTTCTTCCTGATCCCCACCAGAAATATCATCAGGTCTGGCACTTTCAAAGTGTGAATGTGTGTGGTAAGACTGTTTCTAAGACCAGTCTCTGAGAGTGCCAAAGACTTAATGAAATGTACATTTGACGTTTAGTTTCAGTTTAACATCCTATGGGTGCCAGGTGGGGACTATTCTGGCCTCTAGAGGTATAGTTTATTTTGTATGAATCTCACTTCCTGTACATCAGCTGTTTTTTTATATATCATTTTCTCTGTGAGTTAGTTCTGTGGGTCAATTTTGATTCAGATGAAACACATGTTGGGAAGACATTCATCTTCATCCACTCCTGAACCAACATGGTGGCACACTCAAACAGAGTAGCCACTCCGGCCCAATCAAAGGTGTCTTTGTTCATCTTGTATGTCCTTTTAACAATCGCAAGTCACTGCTGTATACTAGCAACCTCAAATACTGCAGGACTATCCCATCAGTAAGTTGCTCGATAGCAATAGAGCTGGACTTATTGCGCCCTATTGTTGTGTTGTCACCTGGAATCGTTGTGTACCATTGGACGGAGCACAGTGTAAGTGAATGTTTTGGATGTTTTTATTGTGATTGCAAGACCCTGTTGGGCGTTGGTAATGTAGAATACCACAAGTCCAGCTCAGTGGTTCATTGGCAAGACCGATGGCGGGGAAGCTGCGTGACCTCAGTTGTGGTGAGCACTAGGCCGCGAGCCACGCGGTTGCCAGATGCAGCCAACCAGAAGAGATGCCGAGGGGGAGCTCCTACGGAATGCACTGGAATCTGTACTTGGGTGGTGGGCTGTCCTCTCCCGTCAGTGCTGCCCTCTAGTGTTCACCCAGAGCTCACCTCTAGTGTTCGCTCGGTGGAAGAACAAGCTGAACCAGGACAACGTACCATTGATTCCACAGTCATGCCAGTCAGGGACTTGGGCTATATTACTGCGTGTTTTTTTTTTCTTCTTTGTGACTACATGTTTTTCTGAAATCGTAACCATATCTTCTATTTGTGCTATTTGTTGTTGATAATCTGTTTTTCACCTTGGCCCCAGAGGAATGCTGTTTTGTTTGACTATATTCATGTAAGGTTGAATAATAATTAAACTTGAACTTTAAATCTTTATTTGTCCCTTGAAACAGCAATATTTGTGAGTCATAAGATTTTGGTAATACTAGTAACTTCTAATAGATATACTTTGAAGGAAATATGTTTATCATTTATCACTATTAAGACATCATTGCAGCATGAATTTTCTTCTGCTTACTTGGAGTATTGTGCATGTGTGTTACCTTGTTTAACACCGATTGTGAGAATAATCAACAGCATTGGTATATTCAGGTGTGCAACGATTCTGTATTGAACTTAATACATATTTTACTTAACTTCCTGCAGTTTCACAAGTAAGAATTCTTATTAAGAACCCTGAAGAAAGTTTCTGTCTCAGGTGATTTTTGAGAAGTGTTTAACTCACTGCATAGCAGTGTAGATATGCACTATGAGGGCAATACAGTCTTCATATCACTCTGTTACCAAAACAATGCATCCTGCTTATACCCAATGTTATTAAAACCCTGCTCTTTAGGTTTTAATGGAATCACAAACATTATTTAACAGGAATCTAATTATGAAAATTACAAACATCCTGAATGTTTTAAATAATGGTGCAAGCCTTTCTCTAATGCTTTCATTTGGTGATAGTTAATTACTGTAAAATGCTATTTTTCCCTTTATTACACTTTATCAAATATAAGAGAGATCTAGAAGGGGACTACATCCCCACCAATAGTTTGGATTTATAAATTTTCTTGGGCATCGCAAAATATCACCGGAAGCCCATTATAATTATATTTTTGTTCAAGCTGCAAATATTTCATTGGTACTCAGACGTGATTTTGCACACACCTCAGCCAGTTTTAAATGACTTTCTTTGCGATTGTGTTTACATAATGGAGATCACCAGTTTCAGTATTGCACAAGAGATTAACTGGATGTACGTTAATTCATTCTATTTCATTCTGAATCCAGTTGCACCAGCCTGCTTCGTTGAATGCCTTTAGAAGTGTTTCCTTTATATATCACTCAATCCAAAATAGGAATCAGGCTATTGTTCAGCTGCAAACAACAGGAATTCTGCAGATGCTGGAAATTCAAGCAACACACATCAAAGTTGCTGGTGAACGCAGCAGGCCGGGCAGCATCTGTAGGAAGAGGCGCAGTCAACGTTTCAGGCCGAGACCCTTCGTCAGGACTAACTGAACGAAGGGTCTCGGCCTGAAACGTCGACTGCGCCTCTTCCTACAGATGCTGCCCGGCCTGCTGCGTTCACCAGCAACTTTGATGTGTGTTGCTATTGTTCAGCTGAGCAGCATTGGGTCAAATAGTCATACCTTGTGTTCACATTCATCCCAGGAAAATGATGCGGTTGAACAGGTTCACTATTACGACATGCAGTTGAGTAGATAGCGGTGCAGTATTGTGATGACTTAATGCACGATGCTGGGCAAGAGTGTGATTTCATTTTCAATCTATTGTGCCACGTTTCCTAAAAAACTGAAAACTGTAGATGTTGGAAATCTCAAATAAGAAAAGAAAATGCTGGAAACTCTCAGCATGTCAGGCAGCACATTACAAATTGACCAACTGAGTTTTGCAGTATTTTCCCTTGACTTCTTCCCTGTCTTGTAGTGGAATCCAGGATTCTCCATTCTGAAGAAATAGACTCAATAATAATTGGCATTGGCATCACAAAGATTTGGGCTGTAAAGCTGCAAAGCACAACACTCGGTTACCACTTCCACTGATAATTCACAATAGACTATTCTGTTCCTCAGGGTTCTTGCCACTCTAAATTATTATTCATTTGGAAAACATCACACTAACTAAGATATCCTATTATGCAGCAGACTTCAATCTAGCATACAGCCTAATGCACTTCCAATTTCTGTTTTATTACATTGAATAGCGATTTCCTTCAAGCCAGCATGACCACTCCACTAATTACAAAGAGAAGGATCCTTTCCATGGACTGTCATTTACCACATATTACTGAGGAGAATTTCCTGCATCCATAACATTTTGTTTAATAGCTAGAAGCCTACATCTGGGTGTGACTTGGCATCAGGGGCCTCATCAACTTGATAAAATGGAGATGCCCTCATTGGCAATTAAAAAGGAATATTCCTTTGAGGAGAATCAATTTTTATGTGAAATGCATACATAGTCCTGCATATTAGAAGAAATTATGCATGTTGTATCTTGCAATAGCTGAATGGAAAATAGACACACTTAACCTGCCAATTAAATAGGAGTTAATTGACAACAAGAATACATTCCCACTTAAAAAATATTCAGTGCTATATCTATCAGACAACTAATTTGGAATTTGTATCATGGTGTTAGTCAATGATTAAAACCCTTGTTTGCCTTGATTCTTCTTGCACTGATGACAGTGTTCAAGTGTGTGAGCATTCACACTTTGCCTGCAAACTCCAATGTAGACTCGAATTCTGATACCACCAACTGTTAGCTTCATTTCTAATTAAAATCTAACACTAATGTTGCTAAACTAGCCTCATTATTTCCTTTCTGTCTCTTCCTGGAGATTTCATGAAGGCTTGGGGTGGGGTCAGATGGAGGGTTTTGACAGAAGCAAAGACAATATGGCCTTTTGCAATTCTTTTTGTGGCATCAGAACATAGTGATAGGCATCTAAATTCATTTTGTATCTGGCTCAGACCATCTCCAAAACTAAGACCCTACCAGATCAAAGTTCAAAGTTCAAAGTAATTTATTATCAAAGTACATACATTTTATTCACCATATAGAACCCTGAGATTAATTTTCTTGTGGGCATACATAATGAATCCAGAGCAGAATAATAACCATAATAGAACCAATGAAGGACTGCACCAACTTGGGTGTTCAACTAGTGAGCAATGGACAACAAACCATAAATATAAAAAAAATAAATAAATAAGCAAAACATCAGGAACATGAGATGAAGAGTCCATGTACATGAGTCCATAGGCTGTGGGAACATCTCAATGATAGGGTGAGTGAAGTTGAGGAAAATTATCTCCTTTGGTTCAAGAGTCTGATAGTTGAAGGATAATAACTGTTCCTGAACCTGATGGTGGGAATCCTGAGGCACCTGTACCTTCTTCCTGATGGCAGCAGCAAGAAGAGAGCATGACCTGGGTGGTGGGGGTCCCTGACGATGGATGTTACCTTCCTGCGACAATGCTTCGTGTAGAAGTGAGCCAGGGTGGGGAGGGCTTTACCTATGGTAGATTAGGCTGTACTCACTACTTTTTTAAGGATTTTTCCATTCAAAGACACTGGTGTTTCCATACCCTTCTTGGATGGAGCCAGTCAATACACTCTCCACGACACATCTATAAAAGTTTGTCAAAGTTTTAGATGCAGGTCAAATCTATGCAAACTCCTAAGGAAGTAGGAGTTGTGCTTTCTTTGTAATTGTACTCACATTCTGGACCCAGGACAGCTCTTCTAAAATGATAACACTGAGGAATTTACAGTTGATGACCCTCTCCACTTCTGATCTTCCAATAAGACCTGGCTAACGGACCTCTGGTTTCTTCCTCCTGTAGTCAATAATCAGCTCCTTGGTCGTGACGACATTGAGTAAGTGGTTGATGTTATGGCACCACTCAGCCAGATTTTCAAACTCCCTTCTTCTATATGCTGATTTGTCAGCAAACTTGAATATGGCATTGGAGTTGTGCTTATCCGGACAGTCATAGGTGTGAAATTGAGTAGAGCAGGGGTGTAAGCACACAGCCTTGTGGTGCACCTGTGCTGACGGTGATTGTGGAGGAGATGGTGTTGCCATTTCAAACTGACTGGGGTCTGCAAGTAAGGAAATTAAGGATTTAATTGAACAATGAGGTATTGAGGCCAAGGTCTTGAAACTCATGGATTAGTTTTGAGAGGATGATGGTATTGAATGCTGAGTGTAGTTGACGTAGAACATCCTGATGTATTCATATTTGCTGTCCAGATGTTCCAACCAATGAGATAGCATCTATTGCTCCGGTAGGTAAATTGGAGCAGATCTAAGTTGCTTCGCAGGCAGGAGCAGATATGTTTCATCACTAACCTCTCATCACTTCATCACTTCATCACAAGTGCGACAGGACGATAGTCATTGAAGCAAGTTACCACATTCTTCTTACGCACCGGTATAATTGAAACTAGTATTATTCTGAGGAATTCTTCAGAACTGATACTTTAAAATAGTGTCATGAAAACACAAAAGCTTCAAAAGCAACATACTGTGAATTTCAGAAATCTGAAATAAAATGTTGTAAGTATTTACTGGGTCATGCAACAAACTGAGAAATAGTTAATATTGCAAATGATTAATTTATCACCAGATCATTATTAAATCCAAAGGATTATTACATCATCCCTGTCCTATCACTCAATCCATCCATAACTTATAAGACCTTAAGAGATAGGCCATTCAGCCCATCAAGCCTTCTCTGCCATTTTATCATGACTGATCCCAGATCCCATTCAACCCCATACCTTGATGCCTTGTTGCCTTGATGTTTATCTTTTTCTCAGACTCATGTGGATTTGTGTAGTGTTTCTCATACTGAGATCAAACATACAGTATATGGTTTGTTCTTTCTTTGCTGCTTTCTTCAATACTGGCTGCTGTGTTCATTCTGCTTTTGTTCATCTGACCTCTGTCTCTCCATTTTTTTCCCCTCTTCTATTCAAAGATCAGTGAAGCTATCCAAGTAATTTTAACTCATCGATCCAGAGACACTCCTGGATATAGTTCTTTATATTATTTCAGGGTTGCTGCTTCTACCTGGGTATCTACGAATCCTTTCCCAAACCGCCATTTTGATGCACTCCTCAGGATTTCATTCCACTTTTAATTTTGATTTTGTACAATGATGTGGCCAAGCACTAATGAATTAACCACCTGGTTCACAGTTTGTGCATTTCTCATTTCTGCCAGGCAGAAATCTCTACTTTTCTGCTTATTCCCCTTAATTCTTGACTCCTTATAGACCAAGATCTGCCCATCTCGGACATGAATTTGGAGGCCCTTTGTCAATTAGTGTTGACCATGGATGTTGCGTCTATTGTTGGTGCAGCACCATGAGTAGATATGTAAGCTAGTACACAACAGAAGTTTGAGATCAGAGTTTTCCTTCTCCTAGATGAGCTGCCATGACTGATATGCTCCGTCTGCCTGGAGTGACTCGTTTTTAAGCACCAATAAATTGTCTTTGCCCCTTCTCCTGTGAATGGAAATGGTTTCACTGGGCTTCATCACTAAGTCACATGTGGAGGCCGGGAGCTAGATGGTTGTTGGAGGCTATTTAAGGTTCATACCGTTGGAAGTATTTATTAGGTAGTGGGAGTTTATCCCCACTAATGCTATCCCCCAACTTCCAGCTATGACAACCTTAAGAAATCTAGGCATTAGTGAATATATATATATTTATATACACATGTACAGACACACACAAAACATATATAGCTTCCATTGCTCTCAACACTATCCACTGGCACCTCAAGTCTGTATATCCAAACATAAAAATAGAAATTCAACCAGCTTACCCGAGAAATTCCGACAATCTGTTCATCTGGCAACAAACTGATGCGCACGAAGCAAGATTCAAAATTGGCATCTTCTTTCTCTAGCAAATCCTTCCCTTGCACCAGAGTGACATGCATGGTGTTTGAGTTCACGTCGTACTCCAAGTACATCTCAATCTGGCCGACAGTGAAATCATGGCCAAAGTTGTTACCAATCGAAGATATGGAACTCAGAGAGTCCGTAGACACAGATTTCTTCATGGATCCATAAGATGTCATCTCTACATCCCTTGTCATTAGCTCCAGAGTCCCAAGCTCATTGATGCTTTCATAGGCTTCATCTATCCTAAGGCTTGAGTGCTGGCTGGGGAAACTTTTCTCTGTTGGCTTTTTATAACTTGAAGCTGCTGTTCTCTGAGGAAAGAAGGAAAAATAAGAGTCAGTCAGCAACTATTTATGCCTCAGTGCTGAGGCATGCTTCTATTTATGGTTCAAGGTAAGCAATTTTTATCCACGTCAGACTGCAGATCCTGATGTTGGCTTAATGGATCAGATTGCAGCATTCCAAAGCCATAACTAACAGCAGTGGGTCGTTGACTGCTGAAGCAATGTGCCTTTGCAACAATGGTGTTCACTGTAGATAAAGGCTCAGCATTAAATACATTTTAAATGGATTAATCCCTTGCATGTCTGAATGTTAGCTCCATCAGACTACTTTTGTAAAAGGTACTCCCTTTCACCCTTTGCACAAACACTCTTTTGTAACTGTGGTAAACCATGTATATATGTTGTAACTCGGTTAGCTGTCTGGACACACCCCTCTGCTGACTGTCCCTGTGGCTTTTCCCACAGAGTCCTGTATAAAGGTGTTCGCCTTGCCCCTCCCCCTCAGTCCGGGGGCAGACACTCACTGTGGAGGTCGTATTGTACAGCGAATAAAAGCCTTTCAGTATTTTTACCAAACCTCAGTCTTTTGGAGTAATTGAAGGTGCTTCAATTTTATTCGCTGTACATTTTAAAACATGGAACAGTCCCTGAGACCAGAAAAATTAGACCTCCATCCGCAAATGCCTGACGCTGGAAACGCTTTCGAATTCTGGCTGGCCTGCTTCGAAGCGTATCTAGAGGAGATTAAAGCGACCGACCCCGTAGCAAAGCGCAGAGTTCTACTCTCCAGGGTCAGTCCACGGGTCTCTTCGCTGATCAGAGACCAGCCGAGCTATGACGGCGCAATGAACGCACTCAAAAGACAAAAAGACAATACCTGCGGCCGATAAACAGCGTCTATGCTCGGCATCGCTTAGCGACACGGCAACAACGGTCTGGGGAATCGAGTGCTGAGTTTGTCCAGGCCCTACAGACACTCGTGCGGGCCTGCAATTGCCAGGAGCTGACGGCGGCGCAGCATGCAGAACTCCTAGTGAGAGACGCCTTCGTTACGGGGACCAGGTCAGTGTACGTGCGCCAGCGGCTGCTGGAAAAAGCCGATCTTACCCTAAGTTCGGCGATCGAGCTGGCTGATATGTTGGAGGCCACTCTGCATAACTCCGAGGCTCTCCAGGCATGCGATCCCCCAATGGCCTCGTGGGTGCCGCAGACCCCGCAACCTGCCGGTGAATCGACCTCGGCTGCTGCCAGTCGTGAGTCCGCGAAGTGCTACTTCTGCGGACTGAAGAAGCACCCCCGGAAACGCTGCCCGGCCCGACAAACTACTTGCTCCAGCTGCGGAAAGAAGGGCCACTTCGCCAAGGTCTGTAAGTCAAAACCGCGAGCGGGATCGAGCAGCCCTGCGTGCGAGACGTGGGGGTCGCCATCTTCCCTGCACACTGCCACCACGTGCGAGACATGGGGGCCGCCATCTTCCCTGCACACTGCCACCACGTGCGAGACGTTGGGGTTGCCATCTTGCCTGCCGCCATCTTCCCTGCACGCCACCACCACGTGCGAGACATGGGGGCGGCCTTCTTGGTCGGCGCCACCTCCCACCGCCTACAACCAACGGGTGCTCACGGGGCACCCCACCACGCCGGACTAAGACAGCGACCCCACCCTGGCTTCTGTGACCCTCGACCAAAGCGCTCCCCACCAGCTCGCAAGGTCAATGATGGACATCCTGGTGGAGGGGCACAGGACAAGCTGCCTATTTGACACAGGCAGCACGGAGAGTTTTATCCACCCGGCCACAGTGCAGCATTGTGGATTCATGATACGGCTGGTAAGTCGGAGGGTCACCATGGCCTCTGGGTCGCATACAACAGACATCTGGGGGGGTTGTGTAGTGACACTAGTGGAGCAGGGCACAGAATATCGGGACTTTACGTTACTGGTCTTGCCTCAACTGTGTGCCCCTGTGCTGTTGGGGTTGGACTTCCAGAGCCACCTGAAAAGCGTGACAATGAAGTATGATGGGCCCCTCCCGCCAATTACTATCATAAATCCCCTGTTTTGTAGAGATATGTCACGTACCCTGCTACTGACCACCCACACACACACCGACCCGCGCATCCCACCCAACATCATGCCAACTGCCACATTACCGACACCACTTGCGGTCTCTCCACCCTCAGGATCCCTCCTCCACCGCTGTTCGCCAACCTGACCCCCGACTGTAAACCTGTGGCAACTAAAAGCAGGAGGTACAGCGCGGGGGACAGAGCTTTCATTAAGTCGGAGGTGCAGCGGCTGCTCAGGGAGGGGGTCATTGAGGCAAGCACAAGTCCTTGGAGGGCGCAGGTGGTGGTTGTTAGGAACGGGAAGAAGAATAGGATGGTCGTGGACTATAGCCAGACCATCAATAGGTTCACGCAGCTCGACGCATACCCTCTACCCCGCATCGCGGATATGGTCAATCAGATAGCACAGTACAAGGTGTACTCGACCATAGACCTAAAATCCGCTTACCATCAGCTCCCCATTCGCCGGGAGGACCGCCTTTACATTGCCTTCGAGGCGGACGGCAGGCTTTATCAATTCCTGCGCGTCCCCTTTGGCGTCACGAATGGTGTATCTGTCTTCCAGAGGGCAATGGACTGGATGGTGGACCAGTGCCAACTGAAGGCCACGTTCCCATATCTGGATAACATCACCGTCTGCGGTCACAACCAGCAGGATCACGACAACAACCTCCAAAAATTTCTCCAAGCGGCCAAATCTTTCAAACTCACCTCTAACAAGGACAAGTGTGTATTTGGGACCACCCGACTTGGGTGTGTCGTGGAGAATGGAGTCATTGGCCCTGACCCCGACTGTATGCGCCCCTTGTTGGAACTCCCTCTTCCCAATACCCTCAGAGCCCTCAAAAGGTGCCTGGGCTTCTTTTCATATTACGCCAATGGGTCTCTAACTATGCAGACAAGGCCCGCCCCCTGGTCAAGTCCACCACATTCCCCCTCTCTGCCGAGGCCCACGCGGCCTTCAACCGCATAAAAGGGGACATTGTCAAAGCAGCAATGCATGCGGTGGATGAGGCCATTTCCTTCCAAGTGGAGAGTGACGCCTCCGACTTTGCGCTGGCTGCTACCCTCAACCAGGCAGGAAGACCAGTGGCGTTCTTCTCCCGTACCCTTCAAGGCCCTGAAATTCGGCACTCTGCGGTAGAGAAAGAGGCCCAGGCCATAGTGGAAGCTATAAGGCACTGGAGGCACTACCTTGACGGCAAAAGGTTCACCCTGCTAACTGACCAGCGCTCAGTCGCATTCATGTTTAATAATCAGTAGCGGAGCAAAATCAAAAATGATAAAATTCTGAGGTGGAGAATCGAACTCTCCACCTACAACTATGACATCATGTACAGGCCTGGGAAGCTCAACGAGCCCTCCGATGCCCTATCCCGGGGAACATGCGCCAGCGCACAGATCGACCGGCTATACGCCCTACATGTAGACCTTTGCCACCCGGGAGTCACCCGGCTTTTCCACTTCGTGAAAGCCCGGAACCTGCCTTACTCCCTTGAGGAGATCAGGATGATGACCAGGGACTGCCAAGTCTGTGCAGAGTACAAACCGCACTTCTACCGACCCGAAAAGGCACAACTCATCAACGCCACCTGCCCCTTTAAGCAACTGAGTGTTGACTTTAAGGGCCCCCTTCCCTCCACCGACTGCAATGTGTACTTTCTTAACGTAATTGACGAGTACTCGCGGTTCCCCTTCGCCATCCCCTGCCCCGACACCACTACCACGTCAGTTATAAAAGCCCTGCGCAAGCTCTTCACTCTGTTCGGATACCCATGCTATATCCACAGTGACAGAGGGTCCTCATTTATGAGTGACGAGCTGCGCCAATATCTACTGGCTAGGGGAATTGGAACCAGTAGGACTACGAGCTATAATCCCCGGGGGAATGGACAGGTAGAGAAGGAGAAAGGCACAGTGTGGAAAGCCACACTCCTAGCCCTCAGGTCAAAGGGACTGCCGGTCTCCCGCTGGCAGGAGGTCCTTCCCGAGGCACTCCACTCCATCCGCTCCCTGTTATGCACGTCCACCAATGCCACCCCCCATGAGCGGCTCTTTTCTTTTCCCAGAAAATCGACCACTGGAACCACCCTACCATCTTGGCTGACGTCCCCGGGACCAGTGCTGCTCCGGAAACATGCGAGGTGCAATAAATGCTCCCCGATAATCGAGAGGGTTCACTTACTTCATGCGAACCCCCAGTATGCCTACGTGGTTTTACCTGATGGGCGGGAGGGCACGGTCTCCATCCGCGACCTGGCGCCCGCAGGAGCTCCGGGCCCCTACCCTGAACACTCCGTGGTGACTATTGACACCATACCCACCAGTGTATGTACCTACGAGACACCGTGCACCCCAAACCCTATACAGACACCACACGACACTCCCATATCGGGCGCGACGCACACGCACGAGGGATTACTGATGCCTAACGTGCTGGCACCTGAAGTCAGGCCGGAGCCAGCACAACCGCCATTGCCGGTGCAATCACCGCCGGTGCTACGTAGATCACAGCGACGGACTCGACCACCTGATAGACTTAACCTGTAAATATACTTGTTGTAAATATTGTCAGTCACTTCACCCCGCTGGACTCTTTTTTAAAAAAAGGAGGGGTGAATGTGGTAAACCATGTATATATGTCGTAACTCAGTTACCTGTCTGGACACACCCCTCTGCTGACTGCCCCTGTGGCGCCTCCCACAGAGTCCTGTATAAAGGTGTTCGCCTTGCCCCTCCCCCTCAGTCCGGGGGCAGACACTCACTGTGGAGGTTGTATTGTACAGCGAATAAAAGCCTTTCAGTATTTTACCAAACCTCAGTCTTTTGGAGTAATTGAAGGTGCTTCAGTAACTTCAGCTCAAAGGGAAAAAAATGATAGAAAATATTTCAGTAAACGACAGAAATTTTTATCCAAAGTGTGATCTGTCTGATTGTGAAGAGAGTCACACATAATGAATTTGGACAGCTGGTGCCCACCAGGGAGGTGTGAGGAGGTTAGTGAGGAAGGCATTTTTATGGACCAGGATTGCACTATTCAGATGAACAAAACCATAAATCAGGCATCTTCTTAGCACATAAATAACTGTGAAATGACCCAGTGTCTAGGACTCCCACTAGCCTTTGTATGAAGAAATGTTGCTGATGTGACCACAGACTTCCTCAGCTCTGTTATCTCTGCAACTATCCCCACAACCCCAAATCTCTTTTTGAGTGTTCTTCACCAGAGGAGTCTTTATCTACTATTAAGCCTCTTGATCATTTTTAAATTGAATTCACTGCTGAATCTTTGGAAAGAAATATAGGATAGTGCAGCACAGTACAGGCCCTTTAGTGTTGAACTCTTAACTTACTCCAGCTCATTCTAAGACTTCACCCCCAGCCCCGCAAAGTCCTCCATTTGTCTTTCATCCATATGCCTATCTAAGAGTCTCTTAAATGTCTCTTATGTATCTGCTTCTGCCGCCATCCCTGGCAACACATTCCATGCATACATCACTCTCTGTGTAAAACTCCTACATCTGACATCCCTCCTATATTTTCCTACAATCACCATGAAGTTATGCCCTCTTGTATTAGCCATTTATGCCTAGGGAAATATGTGCTGGCTATCCATCGCCTCTTATCATCTTATACACCTCTATCAAGTCATCTCATTCTCCTTCTCTTCAAAGAGAAAAGCCCTAGTTCATTCAACATTTCCTTTTTAACAGTTATCCACTCAAGGAAAACTCGCACCACTCACACCCCGCTTTATGTCGGTGGCACAGCAGTGGAAATTGCGAGTGGTTTCAAACCTGTGGCATAGTGGCATTAGCGTCGGACTTCGGGATGAAAGGTCCAGAGTTCAAATCCAGCTGGCTCCCCTGCACGCTTTCCATCCGTGCTGGGTTACGAGCTGATGATCTCTTTGGAAATTCACCTGGCAGAAGGCAATTGCAAACCACTGCTGTAACTTGCCTCATATGCAGTTCCCCATTACGTCAGAGAGGCAGATCGTCCGCTAACCGGAGAAACTCCAGATGCGACGTACCTTTCCTTTTCCTTCACACCCCTGGGAATGCACAACTCACACAACCTCTCATTGTCCCGGAACACACTGTACGCAATCAGGAAAGCTCACCAATGCCTCTACTTTCTGAGGAGGCTGAAGAGAGCTAAACTATGCACATCTATACTCACGTCATTCTACAGATGCACAGTGGAGAGCATCCTAACATGCTGCATCACTGCATGGTATGGAAACTGTACTATGGTGGACGGGAAGGCTCTATAATGGTTTGTCAAAACTGCGCAACGCATCAATGCAGCAGCCTACCCACCATCAAGGACACATGTATAGTGGATTTCAGTTAATTGGGACACATTGGTACCAGAAACCTTTGACCCAATTATAGGGCTGCCCTAATTAGCTGAAGTTCCATGGAAGTAGTTAAAAAGGTATAAAAAAGACAAACTTATGTCTAGCTGAGTAACAAATTATGTATTTAAATGAAATACAAAATAAATAAGAATACTACCAAAACTACTGCAATACTATAAGACTGTTTATTAGATCTTAATAATTATCGATGGAGGATTTCACCCAGTGTACACTGGCATGTTCTTCTGATTGACTATAAATGAACAAAATCAGCGCAGACACATAGTGAAGATAATGGCTTGCCTTTATACAATGCTTTACAATCCTCCAAATCTTCATTTTGATTGTAACGTTCAAGATGATTGTCAATACCTTCAAATTCTTCGCAGTTTCTAACTTGTTGGAATAGTGAAATGGTTTCATTTTTACTCCTGGCTGTTTCTGGCATCTCCAAGCCTGAGTGCTTGAACCACAGTGACCAAAACAGCTCTGAATCATCTTACTGTTTATTAGTTTGGACACAAACAAGCAAGTGATGCTATCTAAAAACTGTGTACTCTAAGTACCGTGTAGTGTCTAATGGCCACACGACTGACACTAGTTAGAACCTCCTCGTCAACGGTCTCCTGTCCCAGTTAAGTGACATATTACCCCAAATAAATGAAATCCCAGCTATTTTCCTATTCGCTTTTGTTCTTTAAGGGTTATCCCTAATAAGTGGCTGCCCTGATGAATGGATAGTCCAATTAATTGGAATATGATGTATGCAGAAAGGGGCCAGTAAAATCATGAAGGATCACACCCACCTTGCTCATGGACTGCTTGTCCCATTCCCACCATGGAGAAGGCTACGTAGCATCTACGCCAGGATCACCAGATTCAAAAACAGTTACTTTTGATCAACTACTCCACCCACTAACCCACCTCTCCACAGAACCCCCCCACCACAACTTTATTATTTTCTGTAAGTCACCTTATGTACCATCACTCCTTTATCTAGAGTCACATTTTGGATATGCAATTCAGCTATGGACAGTACATAAGCTGTCTCTTGTATTTATATTTATTGTGCATTCTTTATATTATTGTGTTCTTTATCTTATTATGATTTTGTTTCTGTGCCGCCTCAGATCCAGAGTAACAATTATTTTGTTCTCCTTTATGCTTGTGTACTGGAAATGACATTGAACAACCTTGAATAAGACTTGCTCTCTAATCCAGGCAGCATCCTGGTGAATCTCCTCTGCACCCTCTACAAAACGTTCACATCCTTCTTATAATTAGGTGACCAGAA
Organism: Mobula hypostoma; assembly: GCF_963921235.1. Classification (NCBI taxonomy): domain Eukaryota; kingdom Metazoa; phylum Chordata; class Chondrichthyes; order Myliobatiformes; family Myliobatidae; genus Mobula; species Mobula hypostoma. The sequence continues at coordinate 60,978,079 of NC_086107.1, forward strand.
TTGAACGCAATTCTTCAAGTGTGGTCTAATGAGAGTTTTATAGATCTGCAACATTATCTCACAGCTCTTGAACTCATTATCCCGACTCATGAAGACCAGCACACCACGTGCTTTCTTAATCACCTTATCAACTTTCTCTGCAACTTTGAGAGGTTTATGGACATTAACCCTAAGATTCCTCTGTTCCTCCACACCACTAAGAATCATCCTATTAACTCTGTACTCTGCCTTCACGTCTGACGTTCTAACGTGTATAACTTCACACTTTTCCAGATTGAATCCTTCCCTTGATTTCCATAGTAACCTGGGGTATATCCCATGCATCCCTGAGGGCTTATCTATTTTAATGTTTTTCAAAAGTTCCATCAGGCCTTTGGGATCATTCTTCAAAAGTCTCTTCCTCGATGAAAAAGTGGCATCACTAGGAGAGATACTGCTTTGCTCTATTGGAGACTTTGATTCAATCCTACCTCAGGTACTTTTTGTGTGGAGACTGCCTTTCCTTGTGACCGTTTGGGTTACCTATAAGTGCTCGGACTTCCTCCCTGTATAGGCAGATGGTAGAATCTGGGGGGAAAGAGGAGATGATAGGGAGAATAAAAATAAAATTAGCATGGGAGAAGTATAAATGGCCAGTTGATGGTCTGTGTAGTTAGTGGGCTGAAGGGCTATTTCTGTGCTATGTGCTCTCTGTGAATCGATGATGCAGAACTGCAGTGAAGCACTCCAACACATTATCTACTTATATATGTCACAATCCATAGATTTTTACTGCCTATGTGTCCACTGTGGCTTGCTTGGCAGTTCTCTGAACTCTGCAACAGAAGGTTGTGCTTTGGAATATCTGAGAAAAGATGTTGTATAAATGTAAGTCATTCATGACTTTCCTCTACCATCCTTCATATTGAAGCTGTAAAGTTGTTACTCTGGTTTGTAACAATCAGAACTAAATAAAGATGACAACTCCCTCATTGGGAAACTGAAGAATGAATCATGCCTGGAAGTTCACACAAAATTAATAATGTATGACTACTGTTTGGCCTCAACAAAATCGCCCCTGGATTTGTCATGCTGAGAGAACAGCATTACTCTAGGACAAGGGAGAACTGAAGCAAAAAAACCAAAGGAAATTGCATTTCTAAAGCAAACGAAAGGAACCAAATCCAGAGCCACAAACAAGTTGTGAGCATTCTCATCTCACTACATGGTTTGCATGACTCAGTGGTAAATACTTACTTATCACATTAAGCAATCATTCAATCATGCAATTATAACCAGGAGAAAAGCTTAGAATCAGCTTTGGTAATTGTGACCACTCAGAATTTTTACCCTCTGTCATCTTAGAAATTGTGGTAAAGTCTGATTGGAGAATTTGTTTAATTAAGCAGTCTTCCCCTCAATCTCAGAGATCTTTTTTCTCTGACATTTTTAGCTCAATATATAGCTGAAACACAATTTCTTGCATATTCATATTCATATTGGCATAGTGTTTATTCTATAAAGAGAAGAGTGGATAATTAGTGTAATGAATATTCATCCTTTGAAGCATTTGGTAGAACAACAATAGTACTGGACAAAGTGCTTCAAGGTATTGAACAATATAGCACTGAAAACTCTTCTAAAGCGCCTAGTGTAAAACAGTTGACTCTAAGGTACGTACAGGATTCAATCAGATAAGGAAACCTTCAATTAATGATGATCACCAACATCATAATAAAATACACTTTATCAAATTTAATTGAAAGCAGATATGAGAAGCTTACAGAGATCAAGATAACATAATAAATAAAGACGAGAGATTCCTTTGCTTTAAGTGAAATCTTAAAGCATAATGGCAAGTCTGTGATTGGTCAGATTGTCCAGAGATAATCATGGTAAATCAAGGTATCAAACTGATACTTTGAAGCAGATTTACAACTCCATCCTTTCTCCATAATCATGTAAACTACTTATTTTAAAATATTATAACTAATGTGTCTGAAAGTTATTGCTTCACTGCTTTGCGGGGATTTCAAAGCCCTGGGGAGATATACAAAAATGATTCCATAGCTAGAGTTATCTGAGAGATCACTGAGGTGAAATGAGGTTGTTCGTACACCTGAGATGGTTAAGAGAAAATTTAGTAGAGATTTACGTAATTCTGATGGATTTTGATGGTATAAATAAAAGAAAAATATTTCTTAGACCAGAAAGGTCCATTACTAGCAAATATAGCTTCAAAATTGCTGTCAAATGAATTGGGGGGAGAAAGAGGATAATTTTCTTTGTGCAGGAATATGACATTAGTCTGGGGGTCTACAAGAATTTCAGTAGCCACTTCCAGAAGGGAATTGGACAAAAAAAAAAATTTAAATAAATCTGCAAAACTTTTAGTGAGAGAATACAGCAGTGAACTAACTGGACAATGGCCTGTGTAATTGATTCTGTGCCTTCATACTTATGCCTTTTGACATAGAAGGCCATTTGGTTTAGCAAACCATGCCAGGTGTTTAAGGAATCCCATCAGTCCCAATCTTCCAAACAAGAGAAAGTCTGCAGATGCTGAGAATTCGAGCAACAGACACAAAATACTGGAGGAACTCAGCAAGCCAGGTAGCATCTATGGAAAAAAGTACAGTCAACGATTTGGGCTGAAACCCTTTGGCAGGACTGGAGAAAAGAAGCTGAGGAGTAGTTTTGAAAAGTGGGGGTAGGGGAGAGAGAAATGTCAGGCGATAGTTGAAACTTGGAGGGGGAGGGATGAAGCAAAGAGCTAGGAAGTTGATTGGTGAAAGAGACAGAAGGCCATGGAAGAAAGAAGAAAAGGGGTGGGGGGGGAGGAGCACCAGAGGGAGGTGATGGGCAAGCAAGGAGATAACATGAGAGAGAGACAAGGGGATGGGAAATGGTAAAGGGTGGGGGGGGGGTGGAAGCATTAGAAGGGTGAAGTTTGGGATTTCGATATTCATGCCATTGGGTTGGAGGCTACCCAAATGATATATAAGGTGTTGTTCCTCCAATCTAAGTGTGGCTTTATCCTGGCAGTGGAGGAGGCCATGGATGGACATACTGTATCAGAATGGGAATGGGAAGTGGAATTAAAATGGGTGGCCACTGGCAGATCCTGCTTGTTCTGGTGGATGGAGCGTAGATGTTGGTGAAGCGGTCACCCAATCTATGTCAGATCTCACTGATATAGACAGGGAGCATCGAACACAGTATGACCCCAACAGACTCACAGGTGAAGTGTTGCCTCACCTGAAAGGACTGTTTGGGGCCCTGAATGGTAGTGAGGGAGGAGGTGTAGAGGCAGGTGAAGTACTTGTTCTGCTTGTAAGGATAGTGCCAGGAGAGAGATCAGTGGGGAGGGATGAATGGACAAGGGAATCGTGTAGGAAGCGATCCCTGCCGAAAGCAGAAAGTAGGCGGGAGGGAAAGATGTGTTTGGTGGTGGAATCCATTTGGAAATGGCGGAAGTTTCGGGGAATTATGTGCTGGACGTGGAGGCTGGTGGGATGGTAGGTGAAGACAAGATGAACACTATCCCTGGTAGCGTGGCGGGAGGATGAGGTAAGAGCAGACGTACATGAAATGGAAGAAATGCATTTGAGGGCAGCATTGGTGGTGGAGGAAGGGAAGCCTCTTACTTTGACACTCACAACACGCTGGAGGAACTCAGCAGGTCGGGCAGCATCCATGGAAAAGATCGGTTGACGTTTTGGGCCGGAAGCTTCGTCAGGACTGTAGAGGGAAGGGGCAGAGGCCCTATAAAGACGGTGGGGGGAGGGTGGGAAACCTCCTCTTCCTTTTACTTTGAAAAAGGAGGACATCTCCTTCGTTCTAGAATGAAAAGCCTCATCCTGAAAGCAGATGCGTCAGCTTGAACTGTATCCCACCACCAAACACATCTTTCCCTCACCCCCACTTTCCGCAGTGATCGCTCCCTATGCGATTCCCTTGTCCATTCATCCTTCTCCACTGATCTCCCTTCTGGCACTTATCCTTGCAAGCAGAACAAGTGCATTACCTGCCCCTACATCCCCTCCCTCACTACCATTCAGGGCCCCAAACATCCTCCAAGTTCCAGCCCGAAACTTTGACTGTAATTTTTCCCATAGATGACCATTGGCCTGCTGAGTTCCTCCAGCATTTTGCGTGTGTTAGTCCCAATCTTCCATTTATTTCCAAGTTACCTATTCTCTTTCACCTTGACTCTCATACTGCTCATGATGGACAACTCCCAGTGGCCAATTATCCTGCCAGCACATCTTTAGGATGAGGGAACAAACGAAAGCACCAAAGGACAATCCACTTGATCACAGGACAACAGACAAAATCCACATAGACAGCACCAGATCCCCAGATTCCCGAGTTTTAGATTCTTGTCTAATAGCTTTACCGTTCGCCCTTTACAACTCTTTAGTAGTTAATTGATTTTAAGGTGCTTTAAGGCAAACTAAGATACTTTTAAAAATCTTTTTCTATCATGATATTCAATGAAGTATCCCTGTCAATTATTTTTTATTTCAATGCTATAGTGTAATGATATAAATTGTCCCACTGTCACATAACCTATGAATCCATTCAAATTCATATAGATTTCCTTACTCGTTCTCTCTACCAACCAAATTTCAAAAGAGACATGCACATATATTTGATCATAATTTTAGTACTTCCTATTTTCATGTAAAATGACCTCTTCCCTTCTCCCCAGAATTTTATTTAATGATTTGGCATTTGTCAAGGGCTAACATTGACTGCTGTGATAAGTATAGCCTCATTTGCCATGATTCATGCATAATTTATTGCAGTGTTGATTTAAATATTTAGATTTTTGATTTACTGACACTCTTGAGGTCTATAAATAAATGCTAACAACCCTGGTGGGTGGAATTACTGATCAGAAAGAGCACACTAACCGCTTTAGTTCCATCAGCCTGCTAAATGAAGAACTCAATTGGCAAGAATACTCTTGCCACTTCGCATAACTTAAGTTTTGTGTTATTAAACTGGCTTTATGTTGATGTAATGTGAACAATCTCATGAATCACACAAACTTTAACAAGATCCATAGCAAATAGGCAGATGCCATGTTTTATTATGTTTATGACTAATAAGTTGAACTAATTACACAAATCATTAGGAAACTCAATTAACTATTCAGCTCCATAAATTAAGTAATGAGGTTTTCTTAGCCAGACAGGGTTTTGATATATGAAACGATATTTATAGCCCCATAGAACACACTAACAATTTACCTTCATGGGGATGTTGTTTTTGAATTTGATCAAAAGGACACAAGTCAACATGAAATAACCATTAAAATTTGTTTGCAGGAAAAATATACCTCCAGGACGACACTTGTGGCAAAAAAAATCAAACTCCTGGAGGAATTCAGTGGGCAAAGTGAAAATTGGAGGCAAAGGGGTAGGTAATTCTTTTGGTGAGGACCTTGTATTGGGACTGGACCCTGTTAGACCATAAGAGAATAAGACACAGGAGCAGAATTAGGCCAATCGGCCCATTGAGTCTGCTCTGCCATTTCATCATGGCTGATTTATTATCCCTCTCAACCTCACTTTCTTGCCTCCTCCCTGTAACCTTTGACGTCCTGACTAATCAAGAAACAATCAAACTCAGCTTCAAGTTAACTCAATGACTTGGCCTCCACAGCTGTCTGTGGCAATGAACACAGACTCACCACCTTCCAGCTAAAGAATTTCCTCCTCATCTATGTTCTAAATGGGCGTCCTTGCATTCTGAGGCTGTACTCGCTGGTCCTAGGCTCATCCACTATAGAAAACATCCTATCCACATCCATTCTATCTATGCCTTTCAACATTCACCTATCTTTGTATCAACTGCAAACTTGGCTATAAAGCCATCAATACCATCTTTCAAGCTATTGACATATAATGTGAAAAGTAGCAGTCCCATCACTGACCCCTGCAGAACACCATTACCCACAGGTAGTCAATCAGAAAAGGCCCCGTTATTCCAAGTCTCTGCCTCCTGCCAGCCAACCAATCTTCTATCAATATCTTTCCTGTAATACAAGGATACTTATCTTGTTAAGCAGCCTCTTGTGTGGCACCTTGTCAAAGGTCTTCTGAAAATCCAAGTAAACAATATTCGTTGACTCTCCCTTGTCTATCCTGCCTGTTATTTCCTCAAAGAATTCCAACAGATTTATCAGGCAAAATTTGTAGGATGTATTTTCCAATTGGTAGGTGGAAGTTGGTTTGTGTAGTGCAGAGATGGTTGAGTGAAATCCATGGGCAGCTGAAGTCTGCAGTTTCCTTTTGGGCCTAGTCAAACTCTTCTTGTCTTAGCTCAGTCTCCATTTAAGTTCCTACTTTTCATCTTTTCTGTCTCTGGCTCTTGTATCTAAAATTATTAGCCTGACAGAGATATCATAATAATAGTAATACACACAAAATGCTGGAGGAACAATGCAGGCCAAGCCCTGATGAAGGGTCTCGGCCCAAAATTTCGACTGTTTACTCTTTTCCATAGGTGCTGCCTAGCCTGCTGAATTCCTCCAGCATTTTCTGTGTGTTACTTTGATTTCCAGCATCTGCTGATTTTCTCTTGTTAGAGATGTCATAAACATAGAAACATAGAAAATAGGTGCAAGGGTAGGCCATACGGCCCTTTGAGCCTGCAGCGCCATTCAGTATGATCATGGCTGATCATCCAACTCAGAACCCTGTACCTGCCTTCTCTCCATACCCCCTGATCCCTTTAGCCACAAGGGCCATATCTAACCCCCTCTTAAATATAGCCAATGAACTGGCCTCAACTGTTTCCTGTGGCAGAAAATTCCACAGATTCACCACTCTCTGTGTGAAGAAGTTTTTCCTCATCTCGGTCCTAAAGGGCTTCCCCTTTATCCTTAAACTGTGACCCCTCGTTCTGGACTTCCCCAACATCGGGAACAATCTTCCTGCATCTAGCCTATCCAATCCCTTTAGAATTTTATACATTTCAATCAGATCCCCCCTCAATCTTCTAAATTCCAGCGAGTATAAGCCTAGTCGATCCAGTCTTTCATCATATGAAAGTCCTGCCATCCCAGGAATCAATCCGATGAACCTTCTTTGTACTCCCTCTATGGCAAAGATGTCTTTCCTCAGATTAGGGGACCAAAACTGCACACAATACTCCAGGTGTGGTCTCACCAAGGCCTTGTACAACTGCAGTAGTACCTCCCTGCTCCTGTACTCGAATCCTCTTGCTATGAATGCAGGCATACCATTCGCCTTTTTCACCACCTGCTGTACCTGCATGCCCACTTTCAATGACTGGTGTACAATGACACCCAGGTCTCGTTGCACCTCCCCTTTTCCTAATCGGCCACCATTCAGATAATAACCTGTTTTCCTGTTCTTGCCACCAAAGTGGATAACCTCACATTTATCCACATTAAATTGCATCTGCCATGAATTTGCCCACTCACCCAACCTATCCAAGTCACCCTGCATCCTCTTTGCATCCTCCTCACAGCTAACACTACCACCCAGCTTTGTGTCATCCGCAAACTTGGAGATGCTGCATTTAATTCCCTCGTCTAAGTCATTAATATATATTGTAAACAACTGGGGTCCCAGCACTGAGCCTTGCGGTACCCCACTAGTCACTGCCTGCCATTCTGAAAAGGTCCCGTTTATTCCCACTCTTTGCTTCCTGTCTGCCAACCAATTCTCTGTCCACATCAATACCATACCCCCAATACCATGTGCTTTAAGTTTGCACACTAATCTCCTGTGTGGGACCTTGTCAAAAGCCTTTTGAAAATTCAAATATACCACATCCACTGGTTCTCCCCTATCCACTCTACTAGTTACATCCTCAAAAAATTCTATGAGATTCGTCAGACATGATTTTCCTTTCACAAATCCATGCTGACTTTGTCCGATGATTTCACCGCTTTCCAAATGTGCTGTTATCACATCTTTGATAACTGACTCTAGCATTTTCCCCACCACCGATGTCAGGCCAACCGGTCTATAATTCCCTGGTTTCTCTCTCCCTCCTTTTTTAAAAAGCTGGGTTACATTAGCCACCCTCCAATCCTCAGGAACTAATCCAGAATCTAAAGAGTTTTGAAAAATTATCACTAATACATCCACTATTTCTTGGGCTACTTCCTTAAGCACTCTGGGATGCAGACCATCTGGCCCTGGGGATTTATCTGCCTTTAATCCCTTCAATTTACCTAACACCACTTCCCTACTAACATGTATTTCCCTCAGTTCCTCCATCTCACTAGATCCTCAGTCCCCTACTATTTCTGGAAGATTATTTATGTCCTCCTTAGTGAAGACAGAACCAAAGTAGTTATTCAATTGGTCTGCCATGTCCTTGTTCCCCATGATCAATTCACCTGTTTCTGACTATAAGGGACGTACATTTGTCTTAACCAATCTTTTTCTTTTCACATATTTATAAAAGCTTTTACAGTCAGTTTTTATGCTCCCTGCCAGTTTTCTCTGATAATCTTTTTTTCCCTTTCCTAACTAAGCCCTTTGTCCTCCTCTGCTGGACCCTGAATTTCTCCCAGTCCTCAGGTGTGTCGCTTTTTCTGGCTAATTTGTATGTTTCTTCTTTGGAATTGATACTATCCCTAATTTCCCTTGTCAGCTACGGGTGCACTACCTTCCCTTTTGCCAAACATTTCTCTCTACTGATAAATTGGTCTTAGTTCAAAATAGCAGATTCTCACTCTCTCTCTCTCTCTCTTTAGCAGTCCCTTAGGGTTAAAGGTGACTTGTTTCTACTGCATTTGAAAGAGTGTAAGATATTTGTGTGTATTGTTATACCAGCAATATGATCTTGATAAAATGAGTCATGGTCCAACGATCAGAGGTCCAGGATGAAAGATGACAAAACTATTCTGCATTGATAGTAATGGAAACAAATTCACACACTGAGCCACCACTGAGACTTGATCTGCTTCTGTAGAGAAAGCAGTATCAGTTTGGAAGAGTTGACCTTGCACTGAGAGTGAAATTTCAGTGAGCCATATAGAGGTTAGAAAAAAACCTCAGGTTAGATTTTAACAGTTCCCTGAGCAAGATTCCTATCCTAAAGCACCTTGCATTGTTCCCGGACCCAGAGCACCTGCAATAACATTTAAGTTTAGGTTACTGTTAACAGCAACTCTCAAAGACTCCTTGGATATGAAATTCACCACAGATCCACGAAGTATAAGATTATGGGAGGCTGTGCTGTTTGCTATCCTTCAGAAATATAATTGGGACTGCCAAAAATCAATTCACAGGCATATCAGTCAGCAAGGATAAATGGTTTCCAACTGATATGCCTGAATTGAGCTCAGCTTTATGACTCAGAGGTGAAAGGCCTAAGAGCCAGCCCACTCACTGGATTGCTATTTCAGTTATTGGTACTGAAGTCTATTTATATTCCAGGGCCAATTGACAGGAGTAGGGATTTGGAGTTAATATAGCGAACGAGTTAATATAGCGAACAAGTTAATTCGTGTGTGCCTCACACTTGGGTTCAATTATTCTTTTGTGCTACTCCTCTAGTTATACCCTTGGTTTTAATGAAACCATCCATGGTCTTCGATGAGTGGAGCAGATAAGCTTGAGGGTCTCTTCTAATGAGCAGAGAGACACCTGGATCATTCACTTTTTAACTATGAAAATGTACCGGAATGTTTCCAGACAAGTTATGAAAAGTTTATAAGGACACTGAGATAGTTTCACAGCTTGTTGAGTAGGGCCACGATTAACTGGAGAATGCACATAGCAGATCTGCATGTTGTATTCCACTAAAGAAAGGTAAATTGTTTAACTGGAAATGAATAAAAAAGTAGTAGTTAAAATTAACACATACTTGTAATTGCCTGAAGTTTACTTGGTGAGGTGTGTCAGGCAATTTCTTTGACTTTGAGTGAGTGCGACCGTAGGTGTAGAAGTTGCATTGAACCTACTGAGCAATCATGTCCTTAACTTTGTAACTTTCTCTACCTCTGCAGCATCTCAGACCTCCTCACAGCCCGCTTTCATGTGCATCTCCAAATTTCTTCATTTAAGCATGGACATGAAAGGAGTCTTTTTCTGCCTAGACCCTAGGTTTTGGAATTCCCTCCCTATGTGCAGTACTTCATTTGAAATGTTCCTTAATTTTATTTTTCACCAGTTCTTTTGTGAGCTGGCCTCCTTTCTCATAATTATTGTTTGGTGTCAAATTTTGTGTTATAACATTCAAGTCAGATGCTTTTAGAGTTCCATCAACTTTGATGTCTCATTCATTCGGCATTCACTCCTTTTTTAGCCTCCCTGCCTTAGGCCTACAACAAAGCCAAATCCAAGCTGGAAGGACAGCTCCTCACCTTCTGACTAGGCCCATTATAGGGTTCTGGACTCAACAGTTCATCAAGTTAAGACAATCAATAATCCCAACCATTGTTCCACACACATCTAGCATTCACGGCCTTTCCCCCTTTCTCCGTGCAGGTAGTTTCTTATAATTATTATTTTCCTATCAAAGTTTAAAGTTCTAAGTAAATTTATTATTAAAGTACATATATGTCCCCATATACAACCCTGAGATTCAATTTATCTGGGGGAATTCACAATATATATCAATTAGTAGCAGGACTAGGCCATTCAGTCCCTCAACCTAAGATCAAGGCTGATCTGATTGTAAACTTGAGAGTGTGTTCCCACCTATCTCTAGTAACCTTTCACCCCTTTATTTAACAAAAATCAGTCCACCTCTGGATTCAAAATATTTAAAGACAAAGAGGGTTCTAAAGGTTCACAATCCTGAGGAAAAATAAAATGCTTCATCTTTGTTTGCAGTGGGAGAGCCTTTGTTTATAAACACTGGTCCCCGGCTGTAGATTATTCCACAAGGGTAGACCCAGCCACATACCCACCCTGTAAAGGCGGCTTCAGAAATGATATTTGTCCTTCAGCTCACACTTTTCCACATCTCTTAACCTGATTTATCATCCATTTTGCCAGCTGTAAAGGTGGGGTTCAATCTTGCTGCTGTGTGTAAGGAATTTGTATATTCTCCCTGTAACCATGTTGGTTTCCTCTGGGTGCTCTGGTTTCCTCTCACATTCCAAAGAAGTACAAGTTACGTTTGCAAGTTGCAAGTCTGCTAAATTGGTGCTGGAAGCATGGCGACCCTCATGGGCTGCACCCACTGTTGGACTGTTTTTGTCATTGGTGAAAAAGTCATGTTTCACTATATGCTTCAATGTAGGTGACAATTATGACTAATCTTTAATCTTTTTCATTGCAGCCCTTTCTTTCTGTTACCCTCCCCACTGCCACTCAACCGCCACCACTGAAAGCTTCTCCATTTCTCTGCATGTTAGAACATGACAACGACACTGACCAGAACCATTAAATTTGTTTCCGTCTCCACAGAGTCTGCCTATTCAACTGAGTATCTCCTGCATTTTCTGTTTTACTGAAGTAGCTGCTTCAGTTTTGCTCTTTATCAGGATTACTCCACTAGTGTTGGTGTTTGGACTCTGAAAGGTATCAATGACATCTGCCATCTGTGTGACAGACCTAATCAATGAAGGCAGCTGATAAAAACAGATGGATTCAAAGCTCACTGCCAAAACTCCTAATTGGTATATTTTCTGGCAAAAGCAGAGCAATACATCTTTCAAGTGGTACTCAAATCGCTATAGGCCGATTCAACATCAGATTTTGGTAAGACTCCTATGTTCCTATATCCAAGCTTCCTATCATCCTTTTCTACCCTTTCTGCACTTTCTGCCCCTGCTGGAGTCCCTACATTTCCTCTCTGCCCCTGCTGGAGTCCCTACATTTCCTGTCTGCCCCTACTGGAGTCCCTACCTTTCCTCTCTGCCCCTGCTGGAGTCCCTACATTTCCTGTCTGCCCCTACTGGAGTCCCTACCTTTCCTCTCTGCCCCTGCTGGAGTCCCTACATTTCCTCTCTGCCCCTGCTGGAGTCCCTACATTTCCTGTCTGCCCCTGCTGGAGTCCCTACATTTCCTCTCTGCCCCTGCTGGAGTCCCTACATTTCCTGTCTGCCCCTGCTGGAGTCCCTACCTTTCCTCTCTGCCCCTGCTGGAGTCCCTACATTTGCTCCCTGCCCCTGCTGGAGTCCCTACCTTTCCTCTCTGCCCCTGCTGGAGTCCCTACATTTCCTCTCTGCCCCTGCTGGAGTCCCTACCTTTCCTCTCTGCCCCTGCTGGAGTCCCTACATTTCCTCCCAGCCCCTGCTGGAGTCCCTACATTTCCTCCCTGCCCCTGCTGGAGTCCCTACATTTCCTGTCTGCCCCTGCTGAAGTCCCTACCTTTCCTCTCTGCCCCTGCTGGAGTCCCTACATTTCCTCTCTGCCCCTGCTGGAGTCCCTACCTTTCCTCTCTGCCCCTGCTGGAGTCCCTACGTTTCCTCTCTGCCCCTGCTGGAGTCCCTACATTTCCTCTCTGCCCCTGCTGGAGTCCCTACATTTCCTCTCTGCCCCTGCTGGAGTCCCTACGTTTCCTCTCTGCCCCTGCTGGAGTTCCTACATTTCCTCTCTGCCCCTGCTGGAGTCCCTACATTTCCTTTCTGCCCCTGCTGGAGTCCCTACATTTCCTTTCTGCCCCTCCCTGGGATTTAAGCCTCTTATCCAATCCTTAGGTCTCCAGGTTACCTCTTTGTTCCTCTGGTCACCCTCTACATATCTCCTGAAATCTTTGGCTTCCCTGATGGACACTCCCTGAGTCTCTGCCGTCTATTCCCATTGATTTCTGTAAATTACCATAATCTATAGAAGGCAGTTGTTACACTTCTACAATTTTGTCTATCTCATCTGTGATTCAGCCACCATTGAAGTTCACCCTTCAACTTAAAGTCCACCATATATTGTTAAAAAAGCAAAACACTGCAGTGCTAGCAATCTGAAAAGCGGAGAATAATAGATGTACTGAACAGGTCAGACTGTATTTACAAAAACACAGATAATGGTTTGAGCTAATGAATGCTGATTTCATTCTGTTTTTCTCCTCACAGTTGCTGACTGGCCCTAATAAGCATTTTCAGTAATTTTGGTTTGCAGCGTTTATATAATAGTTGGCTCGTAGTTAGGATTAGAGTAAAGATTAAAGATTAATGTTATTTGTCACACATATATAGATGCATCGAAACAGACAATGAAATGCATCGTTTGCGATAACGGCCAACACGGTCCAAAGACGTGCTCGGGGCAGCTCACAGGTGGACCCATGCGTCTGGCACCATCGTAGCATGCTCACAACATGCTAACCCTAAACTGTATGTCTTTGGCACGTGGGAGGAAACTGGAGCTCCCAGAGGAAACCCACACAGTCATAGGGAGAATGTACAGTAAAATCTCCTCACAGATGGTGGAAGAATGGAACTCAGGCCACTGGTGCTGTAATAGCATTACACTAACCACTACACTACTGTCCTACCCACACAGTAAGAGGTTGGTGATGTAATTCCCATTGAGCCAGAAGCTGGGTGTTGGATCCCAACAAACAGAGACTGAAATAGTGGCTCTACGTCTCGGTAATTTCAGAAAATTATTTATTTCTTTGGATAGGGCAGGGGAGAGTTCACCAGGATATTGGCCGATTGGAGAGTATTAGCTATGAAGAGAGGTTGGTCCAACTGGAGCATCGGAGACGGAGGGGCAACCAGACAGAAGGACAGTTTATCAAGTGAGGAGAGGTGTAGGTAGGATAGAAAATCTGAGTCTTCTCACCATGCTTGACATGTCAAATACTAGAGAGAATAGGTTTAAGGTGAGAGGCAGAAAGTTTAAAAGAGATGTGTGAGGCAAGTTTATATTTTACTGAGAAATTCAATAGTAATATTGATGAAGCATTTAGACAGACACATAAACAGGCAGGGTATAGAGAGATCCAACTAACTACAGGAAAATGGGATTCACAAGATCACAAGATAAAGGAGCAGAAGTAGGCCATTCGGCCCATTGAGTCTGCTCCGCCACTCCACCATGAGCTAAATTATTCTCCCATCTAGTTCCAATTTCTGGCTTTTTCCCCATGTCCCTTGATACCCTGACTAATTAGATACCTATCAATCTCCTCCTTAAACACCCTCAATGATTGGGCCTCCACAACTGTATGTGGCAATGAAACAAGAATTAAGTTGGCATCATGGTTGTCATAGACATGGTGAACTCAAGTGCCTATTGCTGTACAGTACTGTATGAATGTATGAACTAGGAACAGGTATAAAGCACATTCAGGTCCTTTAGATTGCTCTGCCATTCAACAGCATTTCATGGGTGTGGACAACCCATTGCTACACTACCAATGTTCCAACTCAGTAGTTCACATAGCCTCTTTGAAAGTGCTGTCAGTTAATTTCAATTCCCTGTTTTGTAGCTGTGGACCTGCAACCTTTTGTTTTCCAGGTACATGCACAAATCCTACCTGGAAGACCAATGGAATGAAAATCACAGGAGATGTACAGTGAGCAGTCTAGAGACTTAGTCTAAGATTACCTTTTGCCTAACCTCAGAGTATGAGGTCCCGTACTTCTGTTCCAGGTATCTATAATCATAGTTTGGGAAAGGAGATGGTGCAGGGTAACTTCCGGATTTCCAGAGTTTCCATAGGTTCACTGCAACTATCACCAGGATAATCAGGACTCCAGATCCATAGACTCCCATTTCCCAGCTCGCTGGATTTCTGATCACTGTTGGAAGCAGAAGAAACCATTGCTATGATTAATAATTGGAACAGTCAAAGTCCTTTGTTTATAGGGCTGTATCTCAATGTTCCCTAAAGGACTTGGAAGAGCTCACATTGAATGGAAACAGAAAATGCTGGAAACACTGCCCGAGCAGTATCAATGGAGAGAGAGACAGTTACATTTCAAGTCTGGAACCCTTCATCAAAATAATAAAAATCCACGTGGAATGAGGCGGAGCTGGAGACACATGCTAAGGAAAAAGAAAAGGCTGTGGAAGCAAGTTGTTATCAACATCTTGAAGAACCGAAGGTAAACGAGGCAAAACGTACAAATAGAAGTTCTGCAAGGGGTCAGAAAAGAACTTAAAGATTGGACTGCAAATCTTAACTGTTTCTCTTGCCACGTATAGCCTAATCTGCTAAGTGCAGTTTTTTGATTTTGATCCCACATCAAATGAAATGCTTACAGAATATGTTAGCAAATTCACAGCTACAATAGTCTGCTGTCTTGGGGATATAATCAGGAGAACTCCAAATAAATTTGGAATATTAGTACTTTACTTTATCTTACTTATTCCCAATCCTAGACCCTTTCACTTGGCCTCTTACCTTCCTTTGATCTGTTCACCACAAATAACTGGGTGATATTCACTACCTTGATTTCTCACCCCTTCTGATCGTTCACACTCTGCTCTGCAAACCAACCTGGATTTTGTTCTCAAACCCTAGAGAAGGACAGTGTAGATGTATTCTGGTTAATCTACCTCTACGTTGCAGGTGAGCTCACAGATGCATCCTCTGAACCATGACCCCAGCAACTAATGCCAGGCCATTGTCTTATAGACCACCACAGATTTCATTTCCCCTTACAGCCTTCAACCTGATAGTTCCTCAACTCTGTAGTGCTGCTTCTACCTCTTAGCCAAGATTCACAAATAGACTTGTTTCATCCTGATCTCATCTTACACATTAGGGTTAGGGGAACCTAAGGTAAGTTCTTCTTACCTTAACATAATCAAGTCTTCCTGGCTAGTCCCTTCCCATTTACATCCATGACACTTCTGGTAGCCACTACTATTTTGGCAATTTCCAACTTCAAGTTTCCAAATGGCATGCCTACAACATGGATGTTTAATTCTTTTACATATCCACCCTACATCAGGAAGGTCTGAAGGCTCTCCAATTTTTCCGAGAAAGGAGACCAAATCAGTGTCCCTCCACCAACATTCTAATCAATTGGCAGAGGTTGTTGTTATGCACAGCAACTCTCCTTCCATTGTACTCACTTTCTCCTGATCAAAGGGATAGCTATGGGAATGTGAATAGCCATAGCTGGGCTGGATATGTGCAAGATTCCTTGTACCAGGCTTGTTTGGGACCAGACCACCAACTTTTTCTCTAATACATTGACTGTATTGGTGCTGCATCAAGTGGAAGTCAAAAATGTCAAAAATGTCATCACTTTTGCTGCCAATTTCCACCCTCCTCCTACATTTACGTGGCCCGTTTTTGATAATACTCTTATTTCTGGATCTTTTCCTCTCCATCTCAGGAGATAGACTCATCACCAACATATAACACATAGAATTCCCCCAGACTACCTTGACTATACATCGTCTCTTCTTGCCAGGATAGAATCCAAAGCAGAATTAAGTTTAGCATCACAGACATGCTTCATGAAATGTGTTGCTTCATGGCAGTAGTACAGTGCAAGACTTAAAAATTACTGTGAATTACAATCTAAATAAGTCGTGCAAAAGACAAGCAATGAGGTGGTGTTCATGGGTTCATGAACTGTTCAGAAATTTGAGGATGGGGAGGATGAAGCTATTCCTTAAACATTAAATCTCTTACTATCTCTTCTTTCAGTTAGTCCTGATGAAGAGTCTCAGCCCGAAACAGTGACTGTACCTCTTCCTAGAGATGCTGCCTGGCCTGCTGCGTTCACCAGCATTTTTTGTGTGTGTTGTATTAAACATTACTTGTGGGTTTTCAGGCTCCTATAGCTCCTCCCTGATGTTAATAATGTGAAGAAGGCACGGCGCAGGTGATGACACCATTCCTTTCGCCCATTTTCCTTCTTTACTCCATCACATTTATTCCTATGGTGAGGCCTTCCACTTTGGTGTCTCTGAAGTGCTCTCTCTCTTTCTGAAAAGTGGCTTCCCCTCTGACAGAGTGGCTTGAGCTCCCAGTTGCATTTTCGCTGTTTTGTGCGTGTCTGCTCTCACCCCTCGTCCCCCAGGGATGGAGTTCTCCTGGTACTCACCCTCCACCTCAATGTATTGTCCTTTGCAATTTCCGCCAGCTCCTATATGATACCTTCAGTCATGCTCTCCCTTCTTCTCCAGCTACCCCCACTCTTTCAGTGTTTCATAGGAACTGCTCACCCCGTGACTCTCCGGTCCACACACTACACCCCGTCCTAGGGCAGCTTCCTATGCAGACTGGGGAGTAGCTTTCGAAAGTATTTGCACTCAGTGGTGATCTTGAACTTCCTGATGTGTGCCATTTTAAGTCCCATTCCCTCTCCTATTCAGACTTGTCTTCCCATAGCCTCCTTCAAGGCCATAGTGAGGCCCAATGCAAACTAGAAGAAGTAAATCTGATCTACTGCCTTGATACTTTGAAATCCTTTGGAAGGAACATTGAATTTTCCAACTTTAAGTAAATAATCTCTTATTGTTTCCCATTATCCTGCTTATGCCCCTATCTCACCCTGTTTCTGTAAAGTGGTTGCCTAATAGTTGGACTTCATGCTCCTTATCACCTGATTCGTCTTAACCAATCTCCACACAGCCTTTTTGCCTTAAACTTCACTCTGTAGACCACAACTCTGTCTCAAAAACAGTAATACCTCCACTCACCCAGGTCTGAGCAAGGTACCCGATTTGTTACTGTAGAACGTATCATCGAACAGTACAGCACTATATGGGCCCTTTGGCTCATGATGTTGTGCCGATCTATATAAACATACTTCATGATCAATCTAACCTTTCCCTCCTACACAGGCCATAATCCTCCATTTTGCTTACACCCATGTGTCTCTATAAGTGCCTTTTCAATGGCCCCCCTTGTATCAGACTCTGTCATCACCCCCGGTTGTGCGTTCCAGTGTGTTCGCATGCATTGCGTTGGTTAAATAGATCTTCCTTCCTTTGCTGCTGGACGAGCTGAGTTCCAGCACTTTTGTTTTATTTCCAAAATCTTGATGAAGCACTTTCAAACCATTCTTGAAGGAATGAGATTGCAACCGTGTATTTACAGATAAGTGTGGGAGATGACAAATAAAAGAGAAGGGTAGGTTGGAGTTGTTATGTTGAGTCAATTATAAGGGTATTTATGGACAATAGAAATAAGCTGAAGATCACTGATGAATTAATGAATTTTGGCTGTAGTCTGACACCGATATGTTTAGGAGGAATGTACTATCACCTCACACT
This sequence comes from Mobula hypostoma, assembly GCF_963921235.1. Taxonomy (NCBI): domain Eukaryota; kingdom Metazoa; phylum Chordata; class Chondrichthyes; order Myliobatiformes; family Myliobatidae; genus Mobula; species Mobula hypostoma. Next base: position 60,996,192 of record NC_086107.1, read on the forward strand.
CTGTATGACTGATAGTCTCACTGAAACACCAGAGAAAATCTAATAAGATTAGGATACATTCTGGGAGCAATGAACTAGCTCTCTAATTTCTTTGGCAACACACACAAAATGCTGGAGGAACTCAGCAGATCAAGGCAGTATCTATGGTCAACGTTTCAAGTCAAAACCCTTCATCAGGACTGGAAAGCAAGGGGAGAAGTGAGAATAACAAGGTGGGGGAAGGGAAGGAAGAAGTACAAGGGGGCAGGTGATAGTGAAACTGGGTGAGGGGGCAGGATGAAGTAAAGAGCTGGGAAGTTGATTGGTGAAAGAGATAAATGGCTGGAGAAGGGGGAATCTGATAGGAGGGGACAGAAAAGACCATGGAAGAAAGGGAAGTGAGGAGGGGGAGAAACAGAAGGAGGTGATGGGCAACTAAGGAGATAAAGTGAGAGAGGGGAATGGGAATGGGGAATGATGATGAGAGGGGCAATTGTCAGAAGTTTGAGAAATTGATGTCCATGCCATCAGGTTGGAATATAAAGTGTTGTTCCTCCAACATGAGTGTGGCCTCATTATGGCAGTAGAGGAGGCGGTGGACTGATATTTTGGAATGGGAATGGGAAGTAGAATTGAAATGGGTGACCACCGCGAGATCCTGCTTTTTGTAGTGGATGGAGTGAATGTGCTTGGCGCAGTCTCCCGATCTACACTGGATCTCCCCGATATACAGGGGGCCATACTGGGAGTACCAGGTACAGTAGATAACCCCAACAGACTCACAGGTGAAGTCTTGAATTTCTTATTGGATTTATTAATGGCCTATTTATACTTTTGAGATTAGACTCCACATCCAACCCATTCATCCCCCTTCCCCAAGTGGAAGTATCCTCCCTAGGTCTGTCCTATTCAGTGCCTTCCCTCAAACAACCAGAGAGCTGAGGCTACACGATTAGTTGCCTGTCTCTCTTGTTCCTGTCAAGAATCAGGAAAATTAGGGAACTTGTGAAACCGCTCGCATAGGCCATTGGACTGTGGGTGATTCGCCGTGGTGTGATGTAGCCTAGCACCGAGGCTCTGGGCCATCGCAGCCAGGACGAAGTCCGATGTGTAACGTCGCCCACTGAAGCAGAGTGTCACCCGCCGTGTCCTGAAAGTCTGATCCTGCTGCCATTGGTGGCCTCCAGTGAGGTTTCATCATGCTTTGCCTTTGCATCAATAGGTGATACCGTCTGCACACTCACGTGAGCACCTTGTCATACAGGAAGCATTCCCTGGTCAGCATGTTGAGCAAGAGGACATGGTAAAAGCACAGGCCTGGCATTGTCTGTTTTGCAGGGGCAGGATCCTTATGTTGAGGGCCTTGCTGAGCGGGCTTATTGAGTAGAGAAAGGAGGAAGAATGGTGAACTCCTGCCCTGCTGTGTGTAGACTGTCTGGTGCTTTAGCAAGCTCCTAATGGTCCATCACGGGTGTATCACTGAGGGCTATGCAAACTTGACCAGGCATTTGCTGCATGAATAGTTGTTTAAGAGTGAAAAAAGGGTGGTGATTTCCTAGGAGAGACAGCACGTAGTCCATTAACTCTGAAGGCCTAGCATCACTAAGATAGGGTAAGGAAAGCAACTGTTTGGTTCACCCAGATTCCAATAATGCAAAATTCTGTAAAAGGTGAGACTGTTTGGTGCGCCCAGACTCCGGTAGTGTAAAAGTCTGTAAAAGGTGAGACTGTTTGGTGTGCCCAGACTCCGATAGTGCATAAGTCTGTAAAAGGTGAGACTCTTTGGTGTGCCCAGACTCCGATAGTGCATAAGTCTGTAAAAGGTGAGACTGTTTGGTGTGCCCAGACTCCGATAGTGCATAAGTCTGTAAAAGGTGAAACTCTTTGGTGTGCCCAGACTCCGATAGTTCAAAAGTCTGTAAAAGGTGAGTTTTCAGCGATCGGTATTTATGGTGTTCAGGAGGGTGTTCAAGCAGACCCACCACTCTCTCAGCTATGGAACTGCTGAGCGACACTACCACGTAGCAAAATTTGGTTTGTCAGTGGAGATTTCTCGAAACACGAACTGGGCCTCAGCTTGTACAAACCAAGCAGCGGCATTTTACTCCCAAAACTCCAGCAATTTCAAAGAGACTGCATTGGCCGACATGTTCAATAACTCTGGAATTATCCTAGAGCTTCGGGGGCACCAATGTAGGTTTTCACAAATAAAACAAACTGAGGCATTTTATGTTTAATGAGACCTGTAACACATTTTATTTAATTCCTAAACCTAAACACAAAAGCACACTAAAAATCCTTACATAACAACATCATCAAGTAAGACCAGCCTCTTAAAGCGAAACCCCAATTCACTGTTGGTGGTTGTGAATTATGTACATTTCTGGCAATTATATTACCCCAGAGAAGTACCTCAGAGAACATAAATGAGAAAGAGAGTAAATTGCATAGTTAGAGGAAGGGGAGATTGGGTTTATACTGCTGAGAACTGGCAAGGACCCAATAAGGTAAATTATATTAAGTTCAATTTGTGCCGTGTTGTATGACATGGGCAGTCATGGACTTTCCATGAACATTATAGTTCTTGGCAAATATTTCGACAGAAGTGGTTTGCCATTGCCTTTTTCTGGGCTGTGTCTTTACAAGACAAGTGACCCCAGCCAGTACTCATCAGAGCTGGCGTCAGAGGTCGCGTAACTATGCACCAGCTGCTCATACGACCATCTGCTACCTGCTCCCGTGGCTTCACATGACCCTGATCAGGGGGCTAAGCAGGTGCTCCACCTTGCCCAAGGGTGACTGCAGACTAACGGAGGGAAGGAGCACCTTACACCTCCTTTGGTAGTGACAAATCTTCACCCCGCCCGCCTACTACATTAGGTAAGTTAAAAATAAAGTGTGAGAATTCTTTACCTCAGTAAATACGTCAGACAACATTTATAGTGCTCTCCCCATATGGTGTTAATCTTCACTGCTAGATAATCTGAAATTGCAGATCCCTGGATATAATTAAACTGAGAAAACTTTAACTTAAGTAAATAATTAATTGACTTTTAGAAGTGCAGTTAACGTTTCCCCAATGTGAGAATATAATTTGCCAAAATAATTTTGCATTTATATTAATATTAGACTTTTTGAGATCACACAATAAGAACAGGGCTATTTCATGTATACACCTTGCAGGCCACATCTATAATTCATCTTACCATGAAGTGCTGTAGAATAATGCTAAAGGTCTTATTCTAACTGCAAACTAGATAAAGAATTATGAAAAAATTAAGGAAGATATGAACAAACTTTGAGAGTGAATACATCATTATTACATGAATTTTAATAAGTGTAAGGATGGCCGAAGGAACAAAAGAACTACTTGAACAGTAAGATTATAAATAGAGTCAAAGAACAAAGGGATCTGGGATAGAGATTCGCAGGTCATTCTAAATAGCAGTGTTGTTGAATGCAGCTAATCAAAGGTACTGAATGTTATTCTGGCAGAATAAAATTTATAAAGTCATAGAGCACCATAGCACAGAAACAGACCCTTCAGTTCATGTAGTCTGTGCTAAGTTGTTATTCTCCCTGCACATGGACGTAGCACGTAGCCCCTCCAAACATATCCAAACTTCTTTTAAATTTTGCAATCAGATCCGCAACTATCTCTTCCACTGGCAGCTCGTTCCATACTCACCCTTTAAATCAGGGAGTTCCCCCTCAGGTTCTCTTTCAATATTTCACCTTTCACCCTTAACCTATGACCTCTATTTGTAGTCTCACCCAACCTCATTGGAAAAGTCCTGCTTGCATTTACTCTACCTATGCTCCTCATAATTTTGTATACCTCTATCAAATGTCCCCTTACTCTCCAATGCTCTCAGAAATTAAGTCCTAACCTATTTAACCTTTCTCTATAGCTCAGTTCCTCAAGACCATAATACCATAAGATATAGGAGTAGAAATAGGCCATTTGGCCTTTTGAGTCTGCTCTGCCATTTCATCATGGCTCATCCAATTTTCCTTTCAGCCCCAATCTCCTGCCTTCTCCCCATATCTCTTCATGCCCTGACCAGTCAAGAATCTATCAACCTCTGCTTTAAATATGCATAAAGACTTCACCTTCACGGCTGCAAAGAATTCTACAGGTACACCATAGAACCATAGAACACTACAGCACAGAAAACAGGCCATTCGGCCCTTCTAGTTTGTGTCGAAACATTATTCCACTAGTCCCATTGGCCTGCATCCAGTCCATAACCCTCCAGACTCCCCCATCCACGTACCTATCCAATTTATTCTTAAAACTTAAGAGTGAGCCCGCTAAAGAAATTCCTGGCACCACTGCCTGGCTAAAGAAATTCCTCCTCATCTATGTTCTAAAAGGATGCCCCTCTATTCTGAGACTGTGTCCTCTAGACGTAGTCTCTCCCACCATAGGAAACATCCTCTCCATATCCACTCTATCAAAGCCTTTCACCATTCAATAGATTTCAATTAGGTCACTCCTCATTCTTCTGAATTCTAGTGAATACAGGCCCTGAGCCACCAAATGCCCTTCATGTGACAAGCTATTCAATCCTGGAATTATTTTTGTGAAACTCCTTTGAACCCTGTCCATTTTCAGCACATTCTTTCTAAGATAAGGTGCCCAAAACTGCTCACAATACTCCAACAGTACTCCAAGACTACGTTGCTGGCCGACCAACATATCATACAACTTCAACAGAACATCACAACTCCTGTATTCAGCGCTCTGATTTATGAAAACCAATATGCCAAAAGCTCACTTTACCACCCTATCTACCTCTGATGCCACTTTCAAGGAATTATGGATCTGCATTCCCAGATTCCTTTGCTCTACCACACTACTCAGCGCGCTACCATTCACTGTGCAACTTCTACCCTGGTTTGTCCTCCCAAAGGGCAACAGCTCACTTGTCGGCGTTAAATACCTTCTGCCATTTTTCAGCCCATTTTTCCAGCTGTTCCAGGTCTTGCTGCAAGCTTTGCTAGCTTTCCTCACTATCTCCAATCTTGGTGTCATCTGCAAATTTGGTGATCCACTTTGCCAAGATCATCATCCAGATCTCTGACATAGACAACAAACAACAACAGACCTAGCACTGATCCCTGTAGCACACCACTGGTCATGGGCATACAGTCAAGAGAGGTAGCCATCTACTTCCGCTCCCTAGCTTCTTCCACAAAGCCGATGTGAATCTAATTTACTACCTTATCCTGAATGTCACACAACTGAATCTTCCTGATCAACCTCTCATGTAGAACTTTAACAGAGCCTTCTAGAATCCATGTAGCCAACATCCACTGACTTTCCTCTATCAACTTCTGTAGAAGCCCTTGGATTCTCCTTCGTCTCATCTGCCAAAGCAACCTCATGCCTTCTTTCAGCCCTCCTGATTTCCCTCTTAGGTGTTTTCTTGCATTTCCTATATTTTTCCAGTACCTTATTTGTTCCTTGTTGCCTATACCTGATATGCACCTCCATTTTCTTCTTAGCGATAGTCTTAATAGTTCTTGAAAACCACAGTTCCCTAAAACTGTAGGCTTTGCCTTTTATTCTGACAGGGACACACAAACTCGGTACTCTCAGAATTTCACTTTAGAAGCTTTCTCACTTACCAAGAAACCCTCTCTGCCAGAAAACAACCTGTCACTATGCACACCTGTCAGATCCTATCTGATGCCATCAAAATTGGCCTTTCTTTAATTGTAAATCTCAGCCTGAGGACTCAGTCCTATCCTTCTCCATAATTATCTTGGAATGAATGGAATTATGATCAATAGACACCATATTCCCTTACACACATTCTGTCACCTACCCTGTCTCATTCCCTAATAAGAGATCCAGTATCACGCTCTCTCCAGTTGGGACCTCTATATATTGATTAAGAAAACTTTCCTAAGTGCATTTGACAAACTCTATCCCATCCATTCCTTTTTGTACAGTATGGGAGTCCCATTCAAAAATACAAAAGTTAGATTGAAGTTATTTAGAAGCTTGGTCCACTCAGGTCTCAACATTATCTAAACGATATAACAATTCTGGGAAGGAAACTCTCGTGAGACTGCATTTGGGGTATTGCATTCAATTTCTCCATTATAGGAAGTATGTGGAGGCTTTGGAGAGTGGGCAGAAGAGGCTGGCGTGGAGCCTGTACAAACTAGTGTTGTTTTATCTGGAGTGGCTAAGGTTGAAGGGTGATCTGATAGAAGTTTGTACTACTATGAGAGGCATAGATAGAGTAGACAGATGCTATCTCTTCCCCAGGGTTGAAGCATTTGAAGCTAGAGGCCATCATTTAAAGTGAAAGGGAATATGTGAGTGCCTGGAATGCACTGCTAGCAGTGGTGTTGGCGGTATCTACGGTAAAAGCGTTTAAAAGGCTCTTAGATAGGCACATGAATATGCAGAGAATGGAGGGAGTAATACACAGAAAATGCTGGAGGAACTCCACAGCTTCTGTGGAAAAGAGTAAACAGTCGACGTTTCTTGACCTGAAGCATCGACTCTTCACTCTTCTCCATAGATGCTGCCTGTCCTGCTGAGTTCCTTCAGCATCTTGTGTGTATTACTTTGATTTCCAGCATCTGCAGAGCTTCTCTTGGTAGAGAATGGAAGGATATGGACGGTATGCCGGCAGAAGGCATTAGCTTAATCAGGTGTCATTACTTTAATTAGTTTGGCACAACATCAATGGTGTAAGGGCCTGTTCCTTTGCTGTGCTGTTTTATGCTTCATGTTGAAAAGTGCAAAGAAAGACTGGTACTACAGTTGACAAGATATAACCATTAGGGAATAACTGGCTGGGCTCTTTCTCAGAACAAAAGAGAGGCAATCTAACGAAGTTCTATATATGAAGGGAATAAACAGGACAGACCTACTGAGGATATTTCCACCCTGGGGGAGAGCAGTGCAAGTATCCAGTCTGTGGACTGTAAGCAGGCTATTAAAAAATTCAATGAGAAATTCAAGAGATTTTTTTTGTTATTGTAGAATGCAGCCTTTTTAAAATTTCTGCAGTATTTTAGTGAACAAGACAATGGAAATGAATTGGTCTTGTAGGTCTTGAAGGTTAAGAGATGAGAGGCTATATTCCTGACTGAAAACAGTACTTTGGAAGGAAATTGCTGACTCCAGTCATTCCAAGGGAAATAAATCATGGCTAAATATGGAAAGGCTTGAAGTCTGAGACAGACTGAGCAGCAACCAATGCCATTGCTTCTGGCATTGTATGTCTCTCTGATCCTCGGCTAGTTCAGTCCTGGAGTACAAGTTGAACTCCCTATTCAACATGAATTTTCAGCCAATGGATTAGAAAACAAGTGGCAAGGTAAAAAAAAAAATGCCTTGCTTTCGTGTTATCAATAACATATTGATGTTTTCTACTAAATATTTTTGCAATAACTTTTAAAATTACTCACAACACGCTGGAGGAATTCAGCAGGTCGGGCAGCATCCGTGGTAACAATCAGTCAACGTTTCCACGGATGCTGCCCGACCTGCTGAGTTCCTCCAGCGTATTGTGAGTGTTGCTTTGACCCCAGCATCTGCAGAGTATTTTGTGTTTTAAAATTACTTAAGTCAATCTTAATATTTGTAAATTTCCAAGGTATCTGAAACACATTCAACTCAAAGACACATACCCAGCCTTACTTGTATCAAAGACAGTCAGGTTGTTCTGGGGCAGGGTCTAGGAGACCATGAGCCTGGACCCAGCTGCCTCCTGGACCTTGCCACCCAACCCAAGGACACAGAGCCTCCTCTGCTTTTGGCCCCATTGGTGCAGGCAGATGGTGATTCCAGGCAGCAGATCAAATCCAGAAAGACCTCGCCCTAGTGAATCAGAACCTCATATCCTATTTTTTGGGCAATATTTGCTACAAAGCAAGTGAGTGCAGAGAATGTGTGACAGGTGAGATTGCCTAATTTGGGAAGTCAGAATCCAGCTACCAGTTTCTGACAGATTCTGTGAAGTTGAATCTGAAAGCTGTTGCAATATTATCAAAACCATACTTCATTAATGAGCTGTCGAATGACCTAATTGTACATTTTATGCAATGTATTGTGGTCTCAAGAATAGAGTATTGGTATCACTCATTAAATACGAAGCTCCAAGGGAACACGGCCATTATTTGTGGAAGTTATTCTCCAAATGAACCACAAACATGGTCCAAAAATAGAACACAATATAATGCCAGGTTAACTTTTTAGGATAGTAGCGATCCTCCACTAATCTAAGGCACTGTTTTCCTTAGCATCTAATCTTCATGCACCACTACTGCAAATCAATTTGAGATGCTCAGAATTGCAGAAGCAAGGAACTCATTTATTCCTATTCATTGCTTCCTATCGGCCAAACAATTCTCAATCCACTTTAATATACTACCCTCAACTCCACATTGACCAGTCTCCTATGTGGGACCTTATCCAAATAATCTGAAATTCCACATAAAACCACATCCATTGGCTTTCCCTTATCTATTCTACTAATCACATAGTCAAGGTACACCTGCAGGCAAACAAGATATTCCTCTCATAAATCCATGCTGGCTTTGCTCAGTACCCTTACATTTTTTTTCAGTGTACTTCCACTAAAGATTCTAGTATCTCCCCTACTTATTTATAGAGTTATTGAGATACACAGAATGGGTTCCTTTGGCTCTTTGAGCCCAGCCAACCCCTGATTTAACCCGAGCCTAATCACGGGACAACTTACAATGACTAATTAACCTACCAACCAGTACGTCTCTGGTCTGTGGAAGGGAACCAGAGTACCTGGAGGATGCCCAGGCGGTTACAGGGAGAATGTATAAACTTACAAATGGCGGCAGGAAATGAACCAGCATCACTGGTGCTGCAAAGCATTGTGCTGACTATTATGCTACAGTTAGGCAAATTGACCTGTCTTCCTTGCATCCATTTCTCTGACTTTGAAGGACAGGAATATCAAGGGAAGGAGGGGGTGTGGTGTTAACGGGGTAGCAGTTCGACTTTGCCCATTTTGTGGTGCTACCCAAGTCACACATCACTTTCTCACTCCACTGCAAATTTCCTTATAATTGGAGCAGGATGTTCATTGAAGAAACATTGATGTCTGTTTAATGTATGTGACCATCATTACTCACCACTTGCGGGATATTCTGCTGGATTTCCTTCCATAGTAGACAGGCAGCTTTTGATCTTGCCTGTGAATGAGACACAAGGCAATTACATTCTCCATATGAATATAACAATTCAAATTGCCCTGAAGTAAAAGCCTAAATTTAATTTGTTGGTTATTCGATCATGAATATAAGTGTCCAATGTGATCCCAAATTCCCAGCCTGGTTTGCAGGACATTGAAGGAATAGCATTGGTGGTGATATCCAGGGACGTTAGATTCACAACTTTCCATTTCCTTCTCCCCACCCTACGAGTCACATCAACTGGTGGGAGGCTGCACTCATGATTAAGCAGTAACTGAGACCTTCATGTGTTGAGATCATGTTTCCAGGGTAACCCATCACCCATCAAGGAGAGACCGCCAGCTTTTCATGGTTATTTTATGAAGCTGAGGAACTAACAGGTTCCAGCCCAGGTACCACAGGCATGAAGAGAATGGGTAAATCTGAAAGTCAATAGGAGAGTTTATGAGTGGAAGTCGTTCAATTGTTTGTTCCAGGGCAAGTACATGTGCAGGTACAATGTAGTTTCACCTGCCCCATGACTTCTTAGGTCAGTGTATGTATGTTCTCTCTTTGAATGCTTGGGTTGTTACAGTTTCCATCTCACACCCAAAATAAATTTGTTCAAGTTAGTAGAGTTAATAGGCCATTATAAATTGTCTCTAGTATGGAGAAAAATGTATATTTTGAAAAGTTTATGATGGGGATGTTGGGAGAACAAAAAAGGATTAGTATAACGTGTACTTGATGGTTGGCTATGACTTGTTCTGTATGACCTTATGACTCTAAATACAACAATAAATTCAAGTTCACTTATCATTCAACCATACATGAATATAGCTGCACAAAACATTGTTCTTCCAGGACCAAGGTGAAAAACATATTACCAACAGCACACTGCACATAGCATATTCCACATATGGTTATGATAGCAGAAAATCGCAAGTCAACAAAAAATAATATAGCCCAAGTTCCTAATTGGCATGTCCTTTCGTCTGATGGGAAGTTGTCCTGGTCCAGCTTGTTCATCCACCAAGCAAATGCTGGAGGGCAGCACTTAGCAAACACAGGAGAGCAGCACCGACAGAGGTGGGCAGGGCAGCCTGCAACCCAATATAGACTCCAGCAAGCCCACAGAGGCCTCTCCTCTGTCCTACACCACCTCCAGCTAATACATGCAAGAAAGAACACCCAGAACTATAGGGTTTTTCATGGCTATCAGTGATTATAGAGATACTGAAAAGGGGGTGATCTGGAGACCAGAATTACAGGATCAGGGATTTCTTGGAAGGCTGGAGGTGATTACAAAGATAAAGGACTCAGTGCCTGGAACACCACCCCACCCAGCCTCCATCCCCAAGCCCTTCAAGTTTCTTCCAAAATTAGCCTCAGACCACATGACCATGTTGTGCTGTGTTACTGTGTGTTGCCAATCTTATTAGGTACACCTGTACACCAGCTCATTCGTTAATGCAATCACCTAATCAGCAGCTCAATGCATAAAACATCAGTTGATGTTCAGCCCAAACATCAGAATGGGGAAAAAGATGTGATCTAAGTGACTTTGACAATGAGATGATTGTTGATGCCAGAGGGTGGTTTGAGTATCTCAGAGACTGCTGATCTCCTGGGATTTTCACACACAACAGTCTCTAGAGTTTACAAAGAATGGTGCAAAACGCAAAAGACATTTAGTGAGTGGCCGATCTGTGGGTGAAAACGCTTTGTTGATGAGAGAGGTCAAAGGAGAATAGTTCAAGGTGACAGTATCTCAAATAACCACGCGTTACAACAGTGGTGTGCAGAAGAGCATATCTGAATGTGCAACACAGCAAACCTTGCAGAGGTGGGCTACAGCAGCAAAGACCATGAACATACACTCGGTGGTCATTTTATTAGTCTCAGGAAGTACCCAATAAATTGGTCACTGAGTGTAAGTCGAGGCCTTGCTCTTTGCAGCTTTTGGAAAAAGGGGTTGGATTTGGCCATGCTTGGGGTTCTTTCAAGAACTGAAACCTCGAGAGACACCAACATCCCAACTCAACATATTTCTTTTACCTTATAACACCCTGCTGTCCAACTGTCTGTTCCAGAGTCCCTGGAGACATAAAATCCTGCTTCTTACTTCTGATGTCAGGCACCAACTGCAGGGCAGTCGCAAGTGAGCATACCTGCTGTAGTGAAGACAGCAAAAGTATCATTATACAAGTCTGCAGTTGTCTGTCACATAGAAAATTACACCGGGCAACCCGCAAGAAATGATCACCTTGAAAATCAATGGTTCCACAAATTGAATGAGCTCCAAAATTCTTTTGAAGGTTTAGGAAGTGCAGGTGAGGCTAGACATCTCTGGGAAAGGGAAGACCACCTGAATTACTTCTGCATTCAAATATTAAGGGAAAAAGCCTACTATAGAGTCCACTGATAGAAGAACAGAAGAATTTTGCTTCATGTTGCAATTAGTTTAGATCCATGGAAGCTTTCGAGAAGAGGAAAATGACTTTCAATGTTTCCTTAACTCAGCAATCCAAACACTTTGCAAGTGGTTACATTTTTGAAAATGCAATTCAGTTTTTAGCTACTTATCCTTTCTATTGCTCACAATAGTGCTGGTGGGGGCTCTCTGATTGAGAAAATAAAATAGCTTATTTTGTAGGCAAGTTGCAGAAGGATGTAACAAAAATAAAATTGTTATACTAGGTGACATCTTTATGGCTTTTTTACTATTTAATTATTTATGGTGCAACTGTAACGAAAACCAATTTCCCCTGGGATCAATAAAGTATGACTATGACTATGACTATTAATTTCCCAAATATTAACTGGGATTGCTTTAGTATAAAAAACTTGGTGGGGAGGGGGTCATTTGTGAAGTGTGTCCTGGAGAATTTTTGTATATAGATCGTCCACTGAACGAATGAAGATTACTCAGCCTTGTCTTTAGGACTATTGTCAGTCAGGTGGAGGGAATGTCCGCACTGGGATATCTTGGAGATACTGCTCTGTATATTTCAAAGTTATAGAAAAAATAGGGGTAGATCAAGAATAAATGTTTTAAATCGGGGGAAGGTGAATTTAATTAAAATAGGACAGGGCCTGGTATTTGTAGATTGAGAATGCCTGGCATTTTCAGTTTCTGTTTAACATTTCCAGTATCTGCAGAGTTTTAGTTTTGGATTGCAGTGTTGGAGAGATCTACAGGAAACAGGTCATTTGGCCCAGTGGTAAGGGGAGTGAGGGAGTTTTCAGCCAAAGGGTTGTGGCTTCACAGAATGGACGGTGGGAAAAGTGGTGGAAGCAGAGTCACAAGAAGTGTCCAGACTAGTACTTAAATTTGTGAGGCACTTAAGACTATGGGCCATGTTGTGTCTGTGATTGTAATCACCAGAGGAACACTAAAATTGGTGACATAGAAGTCTTTATTCAGCACAACAAGCACGCACCATTCTGGAGACTCTCTCAGCAGAGGCTCACAAACCCGAAGGTACGTCATACTTTTATACCTTAAGATCAAAGGTAACAACAGTTACTAACTTCAGTAAGAATACAATATCAATACTTCCAATGACATTGTTTACTTCAATCCTTTGGGTTGACAGTGCTTCCTTTGAATTACATTCTACAGTGACATTCGCCTCTGAATGTTCAAACATCTTTGTCTCAAATTAACGCACATAAATAGTCTAAAAACTTCTGAAGACAGAGAGCCAGACACGCAAAATTAATGTTGGCAGGGCTGTCTCTGAGCATACTAATATCCTGAGTACACAAAACTATTGATTGCCTATACCTGTGATCATGCTTGATATGCTAAGTCAGGGATCCTCAACCCTTTTTGCACCGCGGACCGGTCAGTGGTGGGGGGGGGTGGTGTTCAAGTTCAACAGTGCATGACAGGGAATGAGGAAAGGCAGCTGACTCATATCACCAAATCATATCGTTTCCTCGCTGCCCAGTAGCATATCTTTGTAGCCCGGTACCGGACCGCGGCCCGGTGGTTGGTGACCACTGTGCTAAGTGCAATGTCCCTCTGGTCTACCAGCTTGAACTCAAGTCACAATGGTGCAAATAACTCAGCCATGTTGACTTGTTTAATTCAGGCCAATTAACACAACTCCATTGGCTTAGCATTTGGCTAATGCAAGTACAAATGTTTCATCGTCACCACTTAGTAAATCATACCTCTTAGTTTGTGGGCTTTTAACCAGTTCACTGTTTGCAATTTACAATTAAAACTGAAGATGGATTTTGCTTGAATTAGTATCTGCTATATTCACATAACTCCAGAATACTCCCTAACAGGCCAAGTGCTGGAAGATGGAATCAATATGGATGGGTGCCCACAGGTGAATGGGGTGGAGTGAATGGTCTGTTTCCATGTGGTATGAGTCTGTGATACCCCTGACATTGATGAGATAAATGAGGGAACCATCCTATTTCATGTGTAACATCTGCAGAGATTCTGCAAATGCTGGAAATCTTGAGCAACAGACACAGCACGCCGGAGGTACTCAGCAGGTCTGGCAGCATCTAGGGAGGGGAATGAATAGTTGAAGTTTCAGGCCAAGACGCTTTTCATCAAGACTGGAAAAGAAGGAGGCAGAAACTAGAATAAGAGGGTGGTGGGGGGGCGGGGAGCTAACCCTTGTAATGTGTTCATCCTTCACTTACGTCACTTAGTCACTTAAGTCACTGTAAAGTGTCTGGTCCTGAAAGACCAGGAATCCCCATGGTTGTTCACCGATGCAATAGGTGTCCCAGCTAACTGGAACAGCCTTCTCAGATATGAAGGAACATGTAAATGTATCTCCACTCAGTGGCCACGTTATGAGTTAAAAATATGCAGAATACTCAAGAGCATCTCTGAACACACAGACTTCTATAGATGCACAGTGAAGAGTAAACTCAGTGTTGCATCACGGCCTGGTGTGGAAACACCAATGCAATTGAACAGAAAATCCTACAAAAAGTAGTGGCTACAACCCAGTCTGTCATGGTTAAAGCCCTCCCCACCATTGAGCACATCCACAAGGAGTGCTGTTGCAGGAAAGCAGCATCCCACCACCCAAGCCATGCTCCCTTCTTGCTGCTACCATCTGGAAAGAGGTACAGGAGTCCCAGGACCCACAGCACCATGTTCAGAGACAGTTATTTCCCCTCAACCATCAGGCTCTTGAACCAGAGGGGATAACTTCACTCACCCGATCACTGAACTGGTTCCAAAACAAATGGACTCACTTCCAAGGACTTTATAACTCATGTTCTCAATATTTATTGCTTATTTATTTATTATTATTATTTGGTTTTTTTTTTCTCTTTTTCTATTTGTAATTTGTTGTCTTTTTCACATTGGTTATTTGTCTGTCTTTGTTTTGTGTGCAGTTTTTCACTGATTCTATTTCCTTTCTTTCTGAATGCCTGCAGGAAAATGAATCTCAGGGTGGTAAATGGTGACACACACAGTAAGTGCTATGATAACAAATTTATTTTGAACTTTGAACTTGGGACAAGTCTTGAAGTGGATGGGGTACAGCAGCACAAAACCACAAACATAAACTCAGAGATCTCTTTATTAGTTACAGGAGATACGGTACCAAATAAAGTGACCACTGAGTGCATAAGCAAGTGAAGTACTGCATTATTACATCTGGAAAGTTTGCGGCACAGAGGGATATTACGCGCAGCCCCAGTGGGCTAGGCATTAAAATATTTCACTTCTGGATGACAGTGAAACTAACGGCCAAAAATGTAGGCTAGTTACTAATGACTCCAAAAGGGAATTCAAGAGAAATTTGCTTCCTTAGAGAATTGTTCATATATGGAATTTACTATCACAGAAACGCTCTGAGAAGCATAGTGCAAATTTATGTACAACAAAGCAAGTTAAGCAAGAGCAAGGAGGAAACAGATGCCTGTGCTGAGAGTGTGGAAGCAGGATTCTGTGAAGCACTAGCACCAGTGTGTGAAGCCCAATAACCTGTTTTCACACTGCAGGTCTCTGCAAACCAACAATCCAAAAATAAAACTCTGCAAATTATGGAAATTTGAAGCAAGACCCAAAAAGGCTGAAAAAACTCACTCTTCAGATTCAAGCATTATGTTCCCATGGGTTCTGTTGAAATATCATTATCGTGAGACAGTTGTCTCCATTTTTCTCTTTTCACAGATGCGACCCAACAGGGTGAGCATTTTCAGCAATCTCTCTTTGCTAGCACCACAGTACTTTGCTTTTGTGAGTAGTGCACGTGAACTTAGAAAAAAATTGATCAAGTTCTAGACAGTTCAAGCAAAACTGTAGAGTTTAGTAATTACTTTTTATGAATACCGGTAATCTGCAAAAGTCAATAGAGGGGGAAGCCTGAGTATTTCCAGCACTTGCTGCTTTTGCTTTTTAACTCTGTACACTAAAGTGTATTTGCCAACTGTATGTCCAATATGAATATTCATTTGCAAACACGAGGAAATCTGGAGATGCTGGAATTTCAAGCAACACACATAAAAATTGCTGGTGAACGCAGCAGACCAGGCAGCATCTATAGGAAGAGGTACAGTCGACATTTCGGGCTGAGACCCTTCGTCAAGACCCTTCATTAGTCCTGATGAAGGGTCTCGGCCCGAAATGTCGACTGTACCTCTTTCTATAGATGCTGCCTGGCCTGCTGCATTCACCAGCAATTTTTACAAATATTCATTCATGTCTTTGTTTACTTCACATTCTTTTTTTACATTGTGTTAATTACTTGCAATCAGTCATGCATACACTGCTCATTGACATATTCCAACAAAACTCTTGGTGCTCACTGACAATGATTTTTGTCTTAGACCTCTTTATGCCAATTTTTGTTTGCCGGTAATATCTGATATCTCACTGATATAAGCACACTTTGACTCACTCATCGTTATGTTGCAGGGTTCATACGATGTTTGAAAAATATTGGAACGGCTGCTCTTAAAAAATGCTGGATACACACAGTACTGTGGTCAGTGTCACAGTAATGTGGGTGAAGGTCAATAGGACGAGGAAATTGAAATGCTTCAGCATGGACTAGGTGGGTTAAGAGTCTGTTTCTGTGCTGTAGTTTTCTATGACTCTATATTATGTATAATATATACTGTTTTTATACAGAAATATTAAAAAAAATAGATGTACACACACAATTGTCTTCTGCTGCACATTAGTTGTTTGGCTGACTTTGTTTATGTATCATTTTACATAAATTATGTTGTATTTCTTTATTTTCCTGCAAGTGCCTGCAAGAAGGTGAAGGTAGTATGTGATGACATATATGCACTTTGATAATAAATTTACTTTGACTTTGAGTTGGAATCTCTAAGTATCCATTCTAACTGTGAAAGGAATATTACTTACACTGTTCAGAATAGACATCACATCAATGTATAAGGGTAAATTCAGCAAATCTACAACCTCAGCGGAAGATGTGGACAAAGCTGCCACTTTGGACAGAGCAGTGCAACAATATAATTCTCCAATTTGCACTTAAATGGAACACAGTATAAAATTACCAGCAGAAGACTGATGAACTACTCTCTGTATTCTATTGAAAATATACCTGAAAGGAGGATTACAATGATAAGTCTTCCAAAGAAAGGCAGGAGGAGAAGATGGTGGCGCGACGCAGCGCGCGCAGCTCTCTGGTGAAATGATATCATATTCGTAAGTAGGATGCCGTGCACAATTCTGATTTGATGGAGACAGACGTGAGAAGGCACAGAGGAACATCTGGAGAAGTTCCTGAAATGCCCAGTTTGCTGCCACTGCTACTGCGCGATCGAGAATCTCCAGAGGGAAGGCCCCAAAATCCTCGGCTTTGCCTACTGTTGGTGACCGAGGCTTGGGTCGAAGCGTTCAGTACTCGGTGTCAGAGGGCTGATCGGAGCTTGAAGTTTTCGGACGACTCAGAGTCGGACTGTGGTCGGGCATGGCAGGGAGAGTTTTCTTCCTTTTCCCGTCTGCGTGAGATGTGGGACTTCTGAGAGACTTTCAACTTTTTTACTGTGCCCATGGCCTGTTCTTCATCAAGTTATGGTATTGTTGCACTGTTGTAACTATACGTTATAATTATGTGGTTTTTGTTAGTTTTTCAGTCTTGGTCTGTCCTGTGTTTCTGTGATATCACACCGGAGGAATTTTGTATCATTTCTTAATGCATGCATTACTAAATGACAATAAAAGAGGACTGCGTCTCTTTGCTGTCTTAGCAGTCACAAATTATTGGAGTGTAATTGCCCTTGTGTTCAAAGAAATATACAATATTTCAAAGTAACATACAATGTTTCTGATATCAAACACACCAAACTCTTCAACAAGATTCTTTTTCAGGGATGTTATAAATTAAAGACGGAAATAGCATCCATTGAGTATGGTATTTATCCCATAGATAAAGATGCTGATAATGCAGGTTTTTCTATCAAAGCTTATGGAGGTAACAGAAATAGGTTTTCAGACTGATAAGCTTTTACTGGTGTTCATGCAGCACTGAAATCCCTTACAACTTTACCTCTTATAATTCCATCTACATACCTTGCTTTCTCAATTAAATTCTCCTTCAGTGCATCTACATTACTTACACTGCCTTGATGTGACAGCAATTTCCACAGTGTCAGTTCTACTGGCATAAAGCTTCTTTTGATTTATGCATGGATTTTTAGTCAATATCGCATCTTTACGATGCTTGCTTTGGACTTTCGACAGCTGGAATCATCTGTGTATCAACGACATCAAACCCTTACATCGTTTTAAAGATATCTGATGGGATATTCCATCCTTCAGATTCCTTGAGGTGAAATCTGAGACTGGTCCCTTCTTCCAAATAATTGTAAATTCAGCTATACTATTTTGTATCTTCTATATACCTCCACATTATTATTTGTAACTTGTGGAATAAAACTGATCACTGTACTCCAAATAAAATTAAGGTTTGATACACAACGAACCTTATTTCTCTGCTTCAGTGGTTGTGTCTTCTTATAGACAGGATGCACAGTACTGGAAGTTAAATAATACTTCAAGGATATGCATGCATTAGTGTTCAGAGTTAGATAGTTCTGCCCAATGGGAGCCAATATGTTCTGAAACTTTCAGAACTGGCCTTGCTGTCCAAGCCAGGAAGACTACTGCATTTATGTACTGGACTTATCTGACATCATTCTATTTATGATGATGTTTGGGTTGAATAGGGAAACAACTGGGCTCAGATCAGGTTCAGACTGACTATGGTGGGTTGTATTTGGGATCAGATTTTAGTTTTATACCTGAGCATCTCACCATTTGGAATCATTGTGAATGTCATTGACAGCAGTTCATTTACATTTCCCATTGAGGTTAATGGAAAAGAAGATCAGGCAAAATATAAGATAGGTTATCAGTTAGCTGTGGCAACTAAGATCAGTTCCACTCCCACTGAATTTCACACCATTCAAAGGGGCCATTCGGTCCTGCATGCCATGCTGGCTTTTTGAAGAGAAACAATTTAGTAAGTCTCACTGTGAAACTTTGCTCCAAAAGTAGATGATATGTCAAACAAAATGAAATGACTTGAAAGGATAGAATGACACAATCATAGTTAGAATTACTAATTAGAAAAAAAAAACAAAATGGACATATTCAGAAGATCGGGCAGCATCTGTGGAAGAAGAAGCAGAATTAACAGTTTAGGTCTGAAACTTCACATATTTCGGACTCAATTGTCATCTGTTTCTCCTTCCACTGAATGCTACTTAATCTACTGAGCATTTCCAGCATCTGCTCAGAGGGTCGGCATCTTGTTTATTTTTGAACTTCATTTACAATTATCAAACATCCTTGCTATGGGCAAGATTATTCACAGGATGAAAATTAAACCACATTTGGGGGTATAGGAGATATATTCCATTTGTGAATAGTTGATTTTTAAGTCAAGGTAACTTGAATTTTCAAGGAGTTTTGCTTCCCAACATTTCGTCGATTAAGTGAATTACAATCAAACGGTACATTAAGATCAATACACCCAGTGTGCTGGAGGAGCTCAGCAGATCAGGCAACATATATGGATGTTTTGGGCCAAGGCCCTTCTCCCACCAGTACATTTCAATAATGATTAATTTGATAAGAATTTCAACCTACTTTTCAATCTACTTCTGGTGAAATGCAAACAGACAATAATATTAATAGTAAATACTTATTATAATTATTGCAGTAAAGATTTGACAAATATTGCTTTTAAATACCTCAATTTGCTTTGTTCCAAATTCATCTGCACTGTGACAGCTGAATCTGAGTCTGGCGCTCAGATTAATGAGAAATGCCATTGTGACTGTGTTCTCTTCTAGTCTTGCTTTTTAACTCAGCTGGCAAATCTGGGTCCTTGGCAATGTGCCTAGCGGAAACTTTATGCCGGTTTTCATTTATTTCTGCTAACAAGGATTCCTGTCGCTGTCACTGGAACTAAAAACTTATACATGATCAACATAGCCCAGGGGAATATCACCCAATAAACACTTTGAATGCACCAGATTGCCTCAGAGAAGAGTTCTGATTACATAATTACACTCCCTTTACTGTTTTATTTTTGGTTAGGAATTGATGTTTCTTTAGACAAAACTTCTGTGCCTGTCATGGTTAGTTCTGGGAAACTAAGCTCAGTTTTATTAGAGAACTGGAGTCAGATGGAAATGTTCCCAGATCAAGTTCATAATGGCTTGTTGCAGAGTAAAGGCTACTCTCCATCACTGAAAACAACAGAATGGATTTCTTCCAAATGCAGTGACACAGTAAAACCTTTCATTACACTATGCCATTAATTTTGTGGAAAAATGTGAAGAAAGGATAAATACCCCATTAATTCCTAACGTGAATCTTGCACATTCAGTTAAATCAATGGCAATGGTTGCCTTCTCAATCTAACACTTTAATATTTGCTCTCAGTTTCCAAGTCAGTAACAACCGTGCACAGCTGAAGTAGAGTTTGGATCATCTACACTGACAACGCATGTGGCAGAAAGAAGACTTTCATCTCCTCAGTGTGAAAGCGACAGGCTAACGTGGATTCAAGAGAGAAGACCCTTTAATTCTTACCTTGCAGTTTGCATTGTTGGTGATCTCTTGGTTACGAAAGCCAGTTATAACAACACAGATGGTTTTATGTTCAAAGGAACATGCAGCAGCATGCAGTGAAAAAGCATTCTAACCAACATCAAAGCTTGAATAAAAATTACTTTTCACTCACTTTATAATCATTTAAATGTAGTGGCATTTAAAAATAGAACCTATTTTAATGTAAAAATGAATTAAGATTGATTAAATCATAGCTTCTGCTGAGAACAAACTAATTTATATATTAATTTAAATTGCTGTGTAGTTTGAAATCCATTTTAAACAAAAATATGTTTCCATGGCATTTCCTTCCTTTGCTTTCACTCTATTATCTAGAGTGCTTTGCATCGATTCTCAGGCTTTGAATTGTACACATTAGAACTAAAGAACAAACTCATCAAGACTAGGAGCTGCAACAAATTAGGATGTTTATTCCAATGGCACTTCCATAAGTCCATAAGATATAGGAGAAGAATTAGGCCACTTGGCCCATCGAGTCTGCTCCGCATTTCATCATGGTCGATAATGCTGTCCTTCCAGAGGCAATCCAGAAACATCTACAAACAGTGCCGTAACCAAAGCAGTCGGACACTTGACATGAAACTGAAGAGGTGACATGCTTAATGCCGTAACTACTTTTTTTTTACAACTAATACTGTTCTGCAGTGCAATGCATATCGGAAAGAGCTGGATCTACATCAAAAACCAATTAAAAGGATTATCAACTTTCTTCAACTTAGTAGCTGACAAATTGGCATTGGTTATTGCTTTGACTAGGTAAGTGTTTAAGGCTTTCAGAATTTCTTTGAAGTTAATGCCTGCCTGGTGCGGTGAGCCAAGAGCAAAGGAATATTGTTTCAAATTGTACAATTGAAGAAGGCTGTACCAGTGAGCAATGCAGCCAAAGGCAATGTCCTTCTGACAGTTTACGAAACTATTTAATTTACTTCTTCTTTCAAATATGATTCTGCTACTAAGCTGTGTGCAATTGGAACCTGTGACTTACAGCTGATGGCATGTTTTTGGGCTGATGGAGCAATCTGGTACTTTGCTGTCTCTGAGAGAGCTTGGTGAGGTTTCAAGCAGACCGTGTAGCCCGGAGGCCAGGAAGCCTACAGACAGGTGTGAGCATATGATCAACTCCATTTATCACCTATTTGTTGCTTAAAGCATTGAGCAAGATTGAAATCAATGAGGCGAGAGCACCGTCTGCCTGTGTTTGATCGGTCTCTTTCTCCCCCTCCTGCTCGCGGCTGCCTACACCATTCTACGTTTGAAACATCTTACTTCAGAAGGAAGAACTTGCATTCATACAGCATGATGTTTGCATTTACTTGAGGAGCTGGGAACATCTCAAAGCACTTCAAAGCCAGTGGATACATTTGAAATGTAGTCACCGTTAAAATTCAGGAACTATGGCAGCCAGTTCCTCCACAGCGTACTTGCATCAATGACAAAGGAATAATTGATCAGGAATCGTTGTATGTGAAAAACAAGGTGATGAATAGAGGGAGGGTAGAACTGATCAGGGATAAAAGAGAAAATATGTGCCTGGAATCGGAGCAAGTAGGGAAGGTCCTTATTAAACAATTTGCTTCAGTATTCACCATTAAGAGGAACCTTGATGTTTGTGAGGACCAGGTGAAAAGGCTGACATGCTAGAAGATGTTGACATTAAGAAAGAGGACATGCTAGAACTTTTGAAAAATATAAGGATAGATAAGCACCTGGGGATGGATGGAAGAAACCCCTGTTTACTATGGGAAATGAGGGAAAAGATTGCTGTGTCTTTTGCTATGATTTTTGCATCTTCACAGGCCATAGCAGTGGTACCAGATGATTGGAGGGTCAAATGTTGTTCCTTTATTCAGGAAAGAGAGTAGGGATAACCTTGGGAATTATAGACCAGTTAGTCTTACTTTGGTGGTGGACAAATTCTTGAAGAGGATTCTGAGAGTCAGAATTTATGAGTGTTTGGACAAGCATGGTCTGGCTCATTCAGAAAGTCAGGAGTCAAGGGATCCCGGAAAACTTGGCTGCAAAGATTCAGAATTGGCTTGCCCTCAGAAGACAGAGGCTTTCGAGAGGGTGCAGAAGAGGTAAACCAGGATTCTGCCTGGTTTGGAAGGCACATGCTACCATGAGAGGCTGGATATATTCTCTGGAGCGGCAAAGTCTGAGGGAAGATTTGAAAGAGATTTGTAAGATTAAGATTAGATAGAGTAGACAGAGTATCTTTTCCTCAGTGTAGAAATGTCTAATACCAGAGGGCATGCATTGAAGGTGAGAGAGGGTAGGTTCAAAGGGGATGTGAGGGTTAAGTGTTTTACTCAGAGAGTAGTAGATGTCTGGAATTAGCTGCCTTGTATGGTGGTAGAGACAGATATATTAGAGATGTTTAAGAGACGTTTAGATAGGAACACGGATGTGAGGAAGATTGAGGGATATGAGCACTGTGTAGGTAGCAGGGATTAGTGTTTGGATATTTTTGATTTGCTTTTTTGTTGGTTCAGCACAACACTGTGGGTCGAAGGGCCTGTTCCTGTGCTGTACTGTTATATATGTTCTATGAAACTATTCAAAAATGATTCCTAACTGAAGCACAACTCACATTTAAAGTAGCAGTTGAAATCGCTGCATCATTGAAAACAACAGCCAAAGACATAATTCAGTTGCGACAGGAATGACAGTGAGTGTGAACAAAATTGCAACATCAAAACGGAAACATGCCTGGCCGAACAAATTGTGTTACCGTTGTCGCAGGGGCTTAAATACGCCAGACCAATGCAGATTTAAGGGCAAAACTTGCAGAAAATGCAACAAAGTCAGTCATATACTGTACAAAGAGCATGTCGGGCTGACAAAAATAAATAGACTGCACAGAGAAGAGAAAAAGGTTAAAAAGTTGCAGTTTCAAGAAGAGGTTGAACTGCATTTCAAAGATACTGAACTGAAACATACAGATATCCAACTAATAAGTTATACTGGAGAAAAGATAATTTCTTTGGGAATGATGTACATAATAATGAAATACAACATCTAACAAACCACGTTGAGCTTGTATGTGGTATAAATCAGAGGGTCAGCATTGCAGGGCTGTGACTGGCTGAAACAACTACAACTTGATTGGAGATTCATCCACCATTTGCATGTCACGTCCCTTGTAATAGAGTCAACTGAATCTGAGTTAAGAAACACATTGAATAACGCCACAGCAGCGTTCAAGGATGGCTTTGGAAAACACAACCATATCAAGGGTAAAATAGTGTTAAATGAAAAGTATCAAATAAGGAATTTGTCTGATTCCTTATACCATTCATGATAAAGTAGCCAGTGAGCATGGTGGAGTGGAGTCCATAGGCTACACCAGTGGTCCCAGTGGCCAAGAAGAATGGATCAGTCAGGATCTGTGGTGATCTTAAGGTCACCATCAACCCTGTACTGAAAGTAGATCAAACCCCTCTGCCCAGGGTAGAGGATATACTTGCAAACCTTTTTGGAGGAAAACACTTCAGCAAAATGGACTTAGCTGAGCCCTGCCTACAGATGTAAATGGAAGAAGAGTCCAAAGTGTTTCTCACGATAAACACTTGCATAGAGCTTTATTGCTATAATTCGCTTATCTTTGGAGAAAATTCACTCTGGCAGAAAGCTATGGACCCAGGTGCTGAAAGGCTACACGGGCAGTCAGTGTTACCTGGATGATATCATTGTTGCCGGTGAGGATGCAAATTTCAAGACGGTGTTAAAAAGATTACAAGATTATGGGCTCAGAGCACGACACAGCAAGTGCGAATTCTTTAAACCAAGTACCATTTACTGTAGTCACAGCATTGATGCACAAAGATTACACAAGTGTGCTGAGAAAATTCAAACAGTGGTGGATGTCCCAAGCCAAAGAACGTATCAATGTTGCAGTCCTTTTTAGGATTTGTGAATTGCTATAATAAGTTCCTGCCAACCCTGGCTATTGTACTCCACCCCTGGAACTCATTGCTGCAGATCAGGAAGAAATGGTAATGGACAAAGCAGTTTGAGGTGGCTTTAAAAAGGCAAGAGAAATAGTGGCATCAGACACTGTACCCACACATTATGATCCACATCTTCCAGTGAAGCTTGCTTGTGATGCCTCACCTCATGGCACAATTGCAGTCATGTCACATGCTACGAGTGATGAAGGTGAACACCCCATAGCCTTTGCATCACATATGCTTTCTGCTGCAGAAAAAAAATATGCACAGATTAACAGAGAAGCTGTTAATCCGGTTTGGGGGCATACAATACTTCAATCAGTACTTGTATGGGAGAGAGTTTACCCTCATTACTGATCATCAGCCACTAGTGTCCATACATATTCTGTCCACAGAAAGGTGACAGGTGGAACTGGGAGGGGGAGGGTTGAAGCAAAGAGCTGGGAAGTTGTTTGGTGAAAGAGATACAGGGCTGGAGAAGGAGAAATTTAATAGGAGAGGACAGAAGGCCATGGAAGAAAGAAAAGGGGGGAGGAGCACTAGAGGGTGGCAATGGGCAGGCAAGAAGATAGGGTGACAGAGGGAAAAGGGGATGGGGAATGGTGAGGGGGGGGGGCATTACTGGAAATTCGAGATATCGATGTTCATGCCATCAGCTTGGAGACTACCCAGGCAGAACATAAGGTGTTGTTCCTCCAACCTGAGAGTGGCCTCGTCACAACAGTAGAGGAGGCCATGGATAGCCATGTCAAAATGGGAATGGGAAGTGGAATTAAAATGGGTGGCCACTGGGAGATCCTGCTTTTTCTGGCAGATGTATCGTAGGTGTTCGGCGAAGCGGTCTCCCGAACTACGTCGGGTCTCACCGATATACAGAAGGCCACACTGGGAGCACTGGACACAGTATATGACCTCAACAGACTCACAGGTGAAAGACGTTTCGATATATCAGACTGAGACCTTGCACCAGGACTGATGCTGCGTGACCTGCTGAGTTTTATTTATTTATTTTAATTTATTATTTATTAAGATACAGCACAGAGAAAGTCCCTTTGGCCCTTTGAGCTGCACCCCCCAGCAGCCCCCAATTTAATCTGAGCCTAATCACAGGACAATTTACAATGACCAACCAGCATGCCTTTGGACTGCGGGAGGAAACCCGAGCACCCAGAGGAAACCAACACGCTCACAGGGAGAATATACAAACTCCGTACAGGCAGCAGATTGGGTGTCACTCCAGATTCCAGCACCTGTAGACTTTTATGTCTCCTAGAACATCAAACCACCCCCACTCCACCCACTGATGGTGGTTAAAACCCATACTGTGGTCTACTCCACATAACTATAAAGCATACTTAATGCTACAGGTCAAGGATGGAACTCAAGCACGTAAGCCAAACTCTATTTGCTCGTACTTCACGTCCAGTGGAAACACTTTGTAAATAGTACGCTATATAAGGATATATTCAGTGCACGGTATGCCACCGGCAAATAACTGTAGTGCACTCTCCGACGAAGCCACCCAAAATGGAAGTAGAAGCTTTCATTAGATTCTGTTACTGCTCCAAAGGCGGCACTGTAACAGTTGGCAAAGCCATTGCCTCACAATTCCAGAGACCTGGGTTCATTCCTGTCTGCTGACACATTCTCCCTGTAAACGTGTAGGTTTCCTCTGCGTGCTCTGGTTTCCTCCCACATGCCAAAGATTTAAAAGTTAGTAGGTAGATTGGACACTGTAATTTGCCTCTCATGTGCAGATCAGTGGCAGAATCAGGATGGAGCAGATGAGAAGGTGAGTAAGCTGAAAAATAAATGTACAGTTGTTTCAATGGGTTTAGGATGGTATGCTTCTGAGCTGAAATTCTCATATGACAATGAATAGGACCAAGGTCTTCCCATCAGCTCAATAACCTGTGCAGTTCGCTTAAATAATTAGCTTTCCACTTAGTTGAAAAGTCAGGTAGAGAGCGCATTACATGGGGGATGGGAGGGAACAGCAGATGAAGCAATTACACAGCTCATCATTTACTGAGGATGTCCAGTATATTAATATGTGGGTGTTTAATCTTGCATTCTTCTGCTTTGCAAAATACATTCAGCGAGACTGTTCCCTCAGGGGATAAAAGAAATTGCATGCTTTTCTCCTATTTTGCTGACCAGTCTTGCTATCAGCTTTGTAACCTGCATCTATGTTCAAATATAATTCACAAATTTTCCACTGAATTATCTGCTATATTTGAATTGAATAAATAATAATGGTGGAAAATATTTAATAAAGTGATAATTACACACAGTGAGAGCGGATGGCAGATTTCTTTGATCAGATTAGTACATTTACACTTCTGTATTTTAAGCTTATTTTTATTGCTAATGAATATTTTATTAATATGCAGAATAAATCTGAAACATATGAGATCCATTTGTTCATTCGCATTAAACCTCAAAACATAATAAAGTGAGGGTGATAAAGGCAAGAGAATATGCATTTACCAACAGCTGCTCATGGTCTTTTAGAGAGGTTTAGAGTGTTGACAGAACAAAATGCGACAGAGCAGATGCTAGCAGCAACATGAATTGGCAATAACATCTCCTCACTGGCAATCAACACAGACGTACGTCAAAGGTGCCTCTTTAGCTCACTGTTCTATCTTCTCTATACTCATGACCGTAGGGCTAAGCAGTTTAAAAACGATCTATAAATTCATTGACAATGCTACTGTTGTTGGTGAAATCTCAGATGGCAACAAGCAGGTTCACAGGAGTGAGACAGATTGGCTGCTTGAGAGGTGTCTGAGAAACTTATACTCAGCATCATCAAGACTAAAGAATTGATTGAGGACTTAAGAAAGTGACAGTCAGGAGAACATGCATTCCTCGTGAGTGGTCAGCAGTGGAAAGGGAGAGCAGCTTCAAGCTCCTGACTGCCAATATCTTGGATGTTCTACCCTGGGCCCAGCACGTTGATGCAATCAGGAAGCAGGCACACCTGTGATTCTACTTCATTAGGAGTTTGAGCAGAGTTGGTATTTAACCAAGTACCCTTAGCAAGTTTCTATAGATGTACTGTAGAGGGTATTCTGACGGGTTGCATCACAGCCTGGCATGAAGGCCTCAGTGCACAGGATCATAAATGTACTAGAGAGGGTTCTAAACTCAGCCTGCTCCATCAAGGGCACAGCCTATCCCACTGTCAGGCACAGCGTCAAGAGGTGGTGTCCGAAGAAGGTGGCATCCATTGGTAAAGACCATCAACTTCCATGATACGCCCTCTTTTATTTACTTAGAGGTACAGTGTGAACCGAGCTCTTCCAGCCCAATGAGCCTCACCCCCCAACAGCCCACCTATTTAACGCTAGCCTAATCCCAGGACAATTTACAATGACCAATTAACCTTCTAAATGGTACGTCTTCGGACTGTGAGAGGAAATCAGAGCAGCCAAATGAAAGCCACATGGTCATGGGAAGAACATACAAACTCCTTACAGGGGGTGCCGGAATTGAACTCCCCATGGTAGCGTATATTTGTTACTACCATCAGGATAGAGGTACAGGAGCTTGAAGCCCTACACTCAGTGACTTAGAAGCAGTTTCTTCCCTTCCACCTTCAGACTTTGGAATGGGCCGTGAGCATGAATGGTAATGAATTACCTTATAATTACTTGTATTTGCACTATTTAATTATTTTGTTATTTACCATAATTTCGTGTCCTCCCACTGTACGGCTGCCACAAAACAACAAATCTCACACTAGATATCATAGTGATAATAAACCTGATTCAAATTCTGGTCTTCTTTATATTATATCAATTGTGAACCTCAAAATGTTGCATCTCGCAAATTAAATGTTTCCCGGGCAAATAAACAGGAAGGAAATAACATTACACTGTCAGCACTGAAATGACGGAGGCTCCAGATACGCGATAGAAGATTAAATTCTCTCTTGATGAATAGAAATTCTCAAAAATTAGGCAGTAGTTACTTCTTGCCTTTCTGAACAAGCAGTAATTTCACACAAGTACACTTGCCTTATTCATGGAAGCAATCAAACAAAATTGCTTGGCAAAGAATGAAGTCAATTGGCCCATCAAGTATATGGTGGCTCTAATCAGGACAATCTCATCAGTTGGAATCCCTCATCCCTACTCCAATTCCCTTCAAACAATTCTTTCCTACATGCCTGTCCAATTTCCTTTGGAAGTTATGGGGTAATTTGTTTTCTCATCCTTGACATGCAGTGAATTCCAAAGAGGTATTCTATCTCCTCACTTGTCCCTTGTCCCTTCTATCCTCTGCCCAAGAATTTTAAATCTGTGCATTGGTCTCTCAATCAAATACTGGAGGAAGCAAATCAAGAGTCCCTTGGACTGTAGACATAACAAACTTTATTCAATTAATCTCAGCATAAGCACTTTACTGCCTTACAAGGTTCTCAGAATCTAGAAATAGCTGTACACTTCCCTTATCTTGCAAATCACATCATACATTGTACCCCTAATTAGTCTACTATACTGGATAGGCTACGGTGTTTGTTTACCAGACACCAGAACCATGAAGTAGCTATTCTATTCTGAGCTGAGCCTCAGGAAGAGATTACCAAGTGGACAGAGGAGATGATTCAAAGTCACCTAGAAGAGGTGGAGGCTTTGAATCATCTCGTCTGCCTACCCTGTTGTTGTGAATGCTGGGCACACGGCTGCTCAAAGTGGATAAGGAGCACTGAGAATGATAGTGAGAATCTCTAGCCCAAGTGTCAGAAGGTCACAAAAGTTCTGATTAGAAGAGGGCAGAAGGGGACACACAACCTCACAAGCCCATCAATCACCTCCTGTGCCATCTTTGACAACAGTCTACAGTATCCTCACTAGCTGCCTCAGAACCCATCTCAGCTGGAGTGGAAGCAAGTCATCAGTGTTATCGAGGCACTGTCTATGAACAACTTCTAATCCAGTCATAGTCTTGTGCATGCCCATCGAGTTTTTATCTCAGTCTTCCTTGATCAAAGTAGAACAAGTTACCAACTCCTTAGCTGAATTCCTCGTCCCTGGAACCATTCTGTTAAATTGATTCTCCTCAACACTTACCCTACTCCCCCTCTGGGACCTTTACATTCTTTCTGAACTGAGTGGATGAGGTTCCCATAAGATGCAGTCGTGTAGCACACATAAAATTTTATTATGTGACTGAGTCTCTTGTGCGGGATGTGTACTGTGTGCATCAATGCAATGAAGCTGCAGCAATGTGCTAAGGTTTTAATACAGTACATGAGCAAATTGCCAGCTTTAGAAATGGAATTTGTTCAGATGTGTGCCTTTCCAAGGCACAGAGCAATTCTGGGATTTATCAGACTGAAAGCTCTAAACTATACTTATGAATTAGATTTGCCAATCCTACATAGCTGCATACTTAATAGAAAATTATACACAATCTAATTATTTTCTCTGGCAAGTATAAAACTTGGCTCATTTACTTACTGAGCAGCAAAGTTGTTCATGGAGTTAATACAGCAATGGTTGCTTTTATTAGGTCAGTTATACAACTCCCTTCCATTGATGCCTTGTGCTCAATGATAACACAACATTTGTTGTATAACTCAAGTGTGAAAAAAGCCAGATTGAATGTAGAAAGTCAGTGTGAGAATCGTCTCGCACCACTTTGTGCAGTTGCTGCTACCAGGATTATTCTTCCAAAACCTCACAGATGGCTCAACTGATATGGAGTTTGGAAAAGAAGGTTCTTTGGGATGGCATTTCTGTCTGTCTCTGTTGATCTGAACAGTCCAATCCTAATAGAATTGGCCAAACCACTGCAAAAGATTTTGTAAATGTTAAATGCATGGAATTATAATTAAAATTTTTGTTCTTATTATTGGCCTTGTATACTGGTGTGACATATAGTTTGTCAGAATTAGTTCCTGTAACAACACTGGTCCACTTTTCCACATTCTGTTGAATCCCATGTATTCCTAACCAGCCTCCTACTTTCTACCCTTCTTGAATCGGAGCCACCCAAACCCTTCTGTCTGAACCCTCATCTAACCTTAAGTCCTGTTTACCCATCAGCTGTATGCACACTAACCAGCAATTGTCCTACCAGTTAAGCAATACTTCAATTTTTAAATTCCCATCCTTCTGTTCAAATTGCTCTATAGGTTTATCGTTCCTCATCTCTGACATCTCTTCCAACCTTAAGACCCTCAGAGGTATCTGCACTCCTCGGTTTCTGTCCTCTTGAGAAATCCGGATTTGAATTTAGCACTGATGGCCGTCCATCAGGGCCCTTAAGCCCTGGAATTATTCTCTGAAATGTTTGCCTCACCTCCTCTTCTTCTTCCATTGCTTACTCTGGACATGTCAGATACGCCGGTGAGACCCGAAGGCTTCTTGATACACTGGATGGTTAAGGCAAAGGGTGAGGGTCTGTGTTTCATGATAAACTCTTTGTGTTGCTCGGATTCAGGGATTTTGCTATGGTCTTGTTCCCCCAATTAGGAACATTGATGATTAAGTTCTACTTACCAAGAACGTTCTCCTCTATGATCCTGACCGCAGATTACATTCTACCAAAAGCAGGTACTTTTAAAAAAACACTCGATGTATTGAATGCTGTGATTAGCAAACAAGAAACAGCGACTTTCAAGTAATTGTTGGGGTTTTCAATCAGGCTTATTTGAAGAAAAGTTGCCCGGTTATCATCAACATATCATCTACAGCACCAGGGGTCGCAACACACTCACTGTTACATTATGATTAGGAAAGCCTACTGTTCCCTCAGACCCAGTGGGAGGAAAATGCAGAAATTGTAGTGGGGCTAGCAGAGATATCTGAATCATCCTTAGCAACAGGTGAGGTACCAGAGGATTGGAGGATAGCTAATGTTGTTCTGCAGTTTAAGAAAGGCTCTAAAAATAAATGAGGAAATTATAAGCTGCTGAGCCTGACATCAGTAGTGGGAAAGTTACCAGAAGGTATTCATAGTGACTAATATGAGTACTTGGATAGACATGGACTGATAACAGATAGTCAGCGTGGCTTCGTGCATGGTAGGTCATGTCTAACCAACCTTATAGAGTTTTTTGAGGAAGTTACTAAGAAAGTTGATGAAGGCGAGGCAGTGGATGTTGTCTACGTCAACTTTAGCAAGGCACTTGACAAGGTTCCGCATGGGAGTTTGGTCAAGAAGGTTCATTTGCTTGACATTCAAGCTGAGGTAGCAAACTAGATTAGATATTGGCTTTGTGGGAGAAGACGAAGAGTGGTAGTAGATGGTTGCTTCTCTGACTGGAGGCCTGTGAATAGGGGAGTGTTGGGTCTGTTGTTTTTCATCTATATCAACGATCTGGATAATAATGTAGTTAACTGAATCAGCAAATTTATGGATGACACCAAGATTGGGGGTTTATTGGACAGTGAGGAAGACTATCAGAGCTTGCAGCCAGATCTGGACCAGCTGGAAAAATGGCAGATAGAATTTAATGCAGACAAGTGCAAGGTGTTGCACTTCAGTAGGACCAACCAGGTTAGCAAACAGTAGGCACCGAGGAGTGCAGTAGAACAAAGGAATCTGGGAGCACAGGTCCATAATTCATTGAACGTGGCATCACAGGTAGATAGGGTTGTAAAGAAAGTTTTTGGCACATTGGCCTTTATAAATCAAAGTACAGTATTGAGTAAAGGAAATAAGATGTTATGTTGGAGTTTTATAAGACATTGGTCTTTTTACATAGGTAGTTTGAAGTATTATGTGCCATTTTGGTCGTTTACCTACAGGAAAGATGTAAATAAGGTTGAAAGAGTATGGAGAAAATTTACAAGGATGTTGCCGGGACTGGAGGGCCTGAGGTAAAATGAAAGATTGAATTGGCTCGGGTTTTATTTCTTGGAACGTAAAAGACTGAGGGGAGATTTGATATAGGTATACAAAATGATGTGGGGTATGGATGGGGTAAATGATGTGGGGTGTGGATGGGGTAAATGCATTCAGGCTTTTCCCACTGTGGTTGGGTGAAAGGTATAAGGGGAACATGAGGGAAAACTTCTTCACTCAGAGGATTGTGAGAGGGTGGAATGAGCTGCCAGCACAAGGGGTGCATGTGAGCTCGATTTCAACATTTAAGAGAAGTTTGGATAGGTACATGAATGAAGGGGTAGGTAGGCAAGACTACGGTCTTGGTGCAGGTCAATGGGAGTAGGCAGTTTATATGGTTCAGCATATAATAGATGGGCTGAAGGGCCTGTTTCTGTGCTGTACTTTTCTATGACTCCATGACTCTAAGATATCCAGAAGAACGTTGTAATCTGCCTCAATGACTATCGTCCAGGAGCACTTACATTCATTGCGAAGAAGTGCTTTCAGAGGTTGGTGATGAAACATATCAACTCCTGCCTAAGAAGCGACTTGGATCCACTCCAATTTGCCTACTGTCACAACAGATCAACAGTAGATGCCGTTTCATTGGCTCTTCACTCAACCCTGGAACTTCAGGACAGCGAAGATGCATACAATAGGATGCTCTTCATTGACTACAATTCAGTATTCAATAGTATCCTCTCTTCAAATTTAATCAATAAGCTCAAAGACCTTGGCCTCAATAACTCCTTCTGCATTGGAACCTTAATTTCCTCACTTGCAGACCCCAGACAGTTCAGATTGGCAATAAATCTCTACCACTATCTCCATCAGCACAGGGGCACCACAAGGCTATGCACTTAGCCCCCTGCTCTACTTTCTTTATACTGATGTTTGTGAGTCTCAGCACCATTCCAATGCACAGCTCTGTTTAAGTCTGAGTTTGGTTGGATCAAAGGTGGTGAGGAAGATTTAAAATCTGGCTGAGAGGCGCCACAACAACAACATCTAACTCAATGTCAGCAAGACTAGGGAGATGATTATTGACCTCAGGAGGAGGGAACCAGAGGCCCATGAGCCGGTCCTCATCGGGGAATCAGAGGAGGAGTGGGTCAGCAACTTTAAGTTCCTCATTGTTATTATTTCAGAGGGATCTAACTTGAGTCCAGCACATAAGTGCCATTATGATGAAAGCACGCCAGTGCCTCTACTTCCTGAGAAGTTTGCCAAGATTCGGCATGACATCTAAACTATGACAAACTTCTACTGATGTGTGGTGGAGAGTATATTGACTGGTTGCATTACAGCAACTACAAAACATAGTGGATATATCCACAAAACGCTGGAGGAATTCAGCAGGCCAGACAGCATCTATGGAAAAGAATAAACAGTTGATGTTTCAGGCTGAAACCCTCACTAGTCCTGATGAAGGGTCTCGGCCTGAAACACCAACTGTTCACTCATTTCCATAGATGCTGCCTGGCCTGCTGAATTCCTCCAGCATTTGAGGCGTATTATATTGATGTGCAGCATCTGCAGATTTTCTCTTGACTGTGAAAAAGTAGTGGATATAGCTCAGGCCATCATGGGTAAAGCGGTCCCTACCATTGAGTGCATCGACATGGAGCACTGTCGCAGGAAAGCAGCATCCATTATCAAAGACCCTCTCCATATAGGCCATCTCTCTTCTTGCTACTGCCATCAAGAAGAAGCTACAGGAGACTCAGGACCTGCACCACTAGATTTAGGAACAGTTATTTCCCCTCAGCCATCAGGCTCTTGAATCAGAGGGGATAACTTCACTCAACTTCAATCACTCCATCACTGAACTGCAATCACTTTTATGGATTCTTGCTCTTACGTTCTTGATATGTATTGCTCATTCATTTATTTATTATTTCCTTTTTTTCATATTTGCACAATTTGTTGATTTTGGTTTTGCACATTGGTTGTTGTCCACCCTGTTGGGTGTAGTCTGTCATTGATTCTATTGTATTTTTTGTATTTACTGTGATTGCTGGCAAGAAAAGGCATCTCAGGGTTGTATATCTCGATGTGAATGTACTTTGAAAATAAACTTACTTTCAACTTTGAACTTTAACGCTTTACTTATAATCTCTCTGGCCAGCTATTTTGATCATCTGCCCTGTGTAGCTTAGTGGCAATGTCCATCTGTTAATGCTGTTACCATTCACCATGAGATATCCTCTTTGGCAGTTTCTTCAGATCAAAAATGGTTTGCTTCCGGTTTGGTTATGCAGGCTGTAAGTTAGCCGTTGAGGCAACATTGCCTCAGATGAGGGAAGAGCTTGTTGATTGGATGGGTTGGTCAGTAGTTTGTGAGATAGTGCTCTCTATCTGCCATTGGGCTTCTGAGTGCTCCTGATGAATGGACTTGAGTTTCTTCACACCGTTCTGAATGATTGGAGTTGTCATGGGGACAGTGTTTCTCAGGAATAAGAGGGAATATTACATTTCTACAGGAAGCTTGAGGATATCCTTGAATGTTTTATTTCTCCCCCCCCATCACAGAACTTGGAACAGTGTGTCCATTTTGAGAACTCATGTTGAACAATGAACAACATACAGTAGCTTGCACAATACAACGAGAGTCTTAAAGCAAATTATGTTAGCCTGGCGGAGGATCTGTTGCACCAATGGGATGTTTTGTAGAATAAGTACGATATAGATAACAATTGTTGATCACAACTGCTTGGGAATGTGGAGCAGAATGCACTCATTTCCTTAGTGCTCAGCACTAGTAAATACCTTTTTATCATTAATCAAGTTGGACGTAATTTATTCATAAACTGTTTCTTTTATGTTAATAAATCAATGAGACACATTTAGCAAGATTGGTTGAAGTTGCTTTCATTGATTTGCCAATCAGGTTTCTTATAGGAAGAGGGTCAATGTTACAAGATATTGTACCTGATTTCTCTCCTCTTTGTAGTCTCTGTGATTGGAATAACAGAGGCTGATAAATAGCATTAACAAAGTGACCAAATTCAGACATCTTCAATAAGTTTTAAGTGAGCGTTAATTAGCAATTGCGCATGGAAAGTGGTGATACAGAAAATTAAATTGCACTGTGCTCGCAATAACAAATAGAGCAATTTTTTTTCTCCCCTGTTGAACTTGCTTTATTTTGAAAAGGTCCTAGTCCATTAAATTTATGCATGATGAAACTGCTTCAACAAATGTGGGTAAGGCTGCACACTGGAAGCACTGGATACAGTAGCAACCCCAAAAAGTTCGCAAGTGAAGTGTTGCTTGGGGCCCTGAATGGAGGAGAGGGAGGAGGTGAATGGGTAGGTTTTGAACTTCTTCTGCAAGGATAAGTGCCAGAAGGGAGATTAGTGGGGGAGAAATGAACAAGGGGATCACAGGGAGAGATCCCTGTGAAAAGCAGAGAGTGGAGGCAGTGTAAAGGTGTGTTGGTAGTAGGGTCCCATTGAAGATGGAGGAAGTTGTGGAGAACGATGTGCTGGATGAGGAGGCTCATGGGGTGGTAACTGAGGATGAGAGGAATTCTGTCTTTGTTAAGGTGGAGGGAAAACAGGATGAGGGTGGATGTCCAGGAAATGGAGGGAATGTGGGTAGGGAGCAGCATCAATGGCAGTGGAAAGGAACCCCTGTCCTTTGAAGGAGGACATCTCTGATGCCCCATGAAGGAGAGCCTCATCCTGGGAACAGATGCACCAAGTGCTGATCAATGGGATTAGTACAGATAGATATTTGATGGTGAAGTACCCAAGGATACACTACTGCCCTTGCAGTGCATGTGGACAAAGCTATGCAATGAGCCAAACACCTTCCTCAAAAATCACGTAAGTCAGAAGCTCTTCAGGGTTTTTTAATGAGATCTCATTTCTGAAAATATGTTGCTGTTTCAAGGGCAAATAAAGAGAGAATGGAGATGCATGCCTTGTCACCGTGTACTTCAAAATGAATCCAAAGTAACCCGCGTAGGAAATGATATAAAAAAATACAGGAAGTAATAGTCATACAAAATGAACTGCTCCTCTAGAGGCCACAACAGTCAGCATTGACAGGATGGGCCGAAGGGTTAGCTTCTGTGTGAATCTGTGATTCTACTGCACTCTGGACTAGTAAAAGTAGATACATTGTGTATAATGACATCGCAACTATTGATCAATTGATTTAATTAATTGCTTGCAAATTATTAACCTTTAAGAGTAGCTGTCTTCTCTGTCAGCAATAAGCTGGATATTAGCAAAGTGGAATTACTGATTTCAACGGCCCTTTAGTGGAATGTTTTCTGGTTCACTACTGAGCTGTTGCAGATGATTTTCTCCATGTGTTATATAGAATTACACAGAGAGGCTGTCCATTTGGTCAACCATATTTTACCAATGTTACTGTTCCACATGAGCCTTTACCCAAGCTTATCCCTCATATTTATTGGCTTCCTCTTAAATGTATGCATGCAATTTGCCTCAACTATTAGCTCAAGGCATGGGTTGTGCTGGTGCATCAGCAGACTGAGTTGTTGCTCGAAATAGGTTGTTGTCCTTACAGTAACAAAGCACTGATTACAATGCGAAAGGCCACTCTTCAGCCAGTCAAATCACTTAATCACAAGGCAAGCTTTCAATAATTAACTAGCATTTCATGTCACTTCCAAAATATTACTCATAAATCTTATAAAACGGTTTAAAATAACTAGAACATATTCAATTTGATGGACATTTTATGGTAATGTCGGAGGAAGGCAAGACAAATACTTATTAATGAATAAGACGGCGTGTGTGCGCACACATGCACATACTTGTGAGTGTGCACACCAGTGAACAGTGGGCTAGAGATGATGGGCTCTGGTGGGAGCTGGAGAAAGGTGGGGATCAGGGATGAGATACAGTGGGCTGGCAACAGAGTGGAGTTCACTCAAGGAGGGCAATGTTCAAGCCTCCCCCTGCGGAATGGAGGTGATTAGTGAGGGAGACAGAGCGTAACTAAGGTCTGATGTGCAACAGTGTGAAAGTCAGTACCTGAGGGATTGTATCAAGGTGGGATTGTGCCGTTTTACCTCCAAGGTCAATTGGCTCCCATTTATCTTACATCCAACCCCTGGAGCCTGACCTGCCTCTCTTAACTTCCCATGAGGTGGCTATTCATTCCAGAGAGTCACCCATCCATTCCTTTCAGTGGCACAAGGAAGAATTTCTACCTGATGTAGCTGAAAAAAACAAATGTTTACACAGCACTTCAGCACTGGTTTCTCTGTAATTTTATCTTGTTTTTTTTTCCCATCCTGACGAACAAAACACAGAACTGAACTGCTAACTGTTCCTCTCTTCATTCATATGCCTGAACTGCTAAATATTTCCAGCTCCATCTAGTTTTATTTTACAAGCTAGTTCTCCTTTTGTTTTAAAATAATCTCTGTGTCGGCCTGGATAATGCCACAGCAGCAATCTGCATCCACCTAATGTAGCACTCCACCATATCACTGCAGAGTTTGTTTCAAGATCAAGTCCCAAAGAGTGCTCACAATGGTGCAGGTGTCACATCACAGCATGTTTACTGCAAAGAAAATCAGTTCAGAATTGCTGACTGTCGAGAATCAAAGGACGGGAGGAGAGAATCTGTGGATCAAGACTGCTGGAGGCAAGCAAAGGCAGAAGAAATGAAAGGAGAGAGATTCCCAACACCCAATTACTCTCCGAAAAGTACTTTCAAAATCATTTGCTTCCTTGGAGAATGAGGTTGCTTGCTTCCTCAAGCCAGGTTACAATCTGGTTGATACACTTTGATGTGACTTGAACAATGAAACAAATCCACTACTTGCTCACGGTATTATACAACAGAACAAACAGCCTTCTCTGACGGCAGAGTTCCAAAATAATGAAGCTACATTATTAAAATGGAAATCTCTCTCTCTCTCTCTCTCTCCTTGAATACGAGGGGAGAAACAAGAACAAAATTAAGACCTTTAACATGGCTTATTCCAACTATAGGTCCTGAGGATGTCTCACTTGGCAGCTCCGCTGCATCAATTTTTACAGTCAAAATGAAACAAAACATCAGTGATCACTCCTGAAAACCCAGCTAACAGGACTGGAACCAGTCAAGATAGATACTGGATTTGAATATTAAAGAGACAGAATTCCATTTGATCTGCTTTATGACGAAGGGTTACCTAGAAGGAGTAAAAAAGACTTTTCTGTTTCTATGACAGAGATTTTCTTACGCCAGTTTTCTCAGACAGGAAACTGCCTTGGGTCCTTTGCATTCCAATCGGAGCTTTGACATAAAACTAATAGTAGGACTGGAACATGACTTCAGTTGGAGCAGAGAATAAAATTCCCAACAGATTAATAGGTTAATTCCCTTTCATGTAACAAAACAGAAAATATTTTGCATACTCAGCATGTCAGGCAGCATCAGTGAAGAGTATTTGGTTCTCTATCTCTCTATGGATGCCGCCTGACTTGCTGACTTGCTGAGTTTTGCCAACATTTTCTGATGTTACTGCTGGGGGCATCGGAACTCGGAGATCAATTCTGGTGCCGTCTGTTAGGAGTTCGTACGTTTTCCCCGTGACTGCGTGTGTTTCCTCCAGGTCCTTTGGTTTTCTCCCACAGTCCGAAGATGTATCAGTTAGTAGGTTAATTGGTCATGGGAAATTGTTCTGTGATTAGGCTAGTGTTAAAATAGGTGGGTTGTTAGGCAACATGTCTTGCTGGGCCAGAAGGGCCTGTTGTATGCTGTGTCTCTCTAAAAAAAATAAATAATGCTTGAGATTTCCAGTGTCTGCAGCTTAGTGTTTTCCAACCCCTTTTGTTTCAATCATTCAGGTCTCTAATGTCAATTTGCACAACACATATTTAGCACTGGAGCAGTCAAAAGCCTTACAAATGCACTTGTCTCATTGTATGCAAAACATATTAATAAGCCAAATGAGGAAGGCAGGAATAAGACAAGGATAGTATTTCTCAAAAACTTTGGAATTTCTGAGTGGAAAAATGGATGAAGTCTCTCCTCATTTATTTCTCATCAACCTGGAAACCAAATGATACAATAAAAGATATAACAAATGATATAGTAAAAGGGTAACTTAGGTAAATCCTGGCAACCAGTCTCCACCGTTTAGACTACGCCAAATCCAGTCAGAGTATATGGAAAGCCTTGATGTAGGAATCTCTGGGCAATAAAGGTCTAAAATCCCACCCCTCCTCTTAGCATGCTAGTCTTCTGCTCTCTGAAATTCATTTACCAATAGAAACATACAGCACTGAATGTCCCTTTGATCCATCAACCTCATGGCAATCATGGAGCCTCTACAGTGTGCACATTAATTCCATTTGATTCTCCCCTCAATCTCATCAATGCCCACTCCACCCTCCACCACCCCCTCCCCCAGATGCTGCCATTCACCTACACCCTTGGGGCAACTTACAGGTGGGAGGAAAGTGGAACACTCATTTTAAAAATGAATGTCAATGCACATGTTTCCCAGGAATTAAGAAAGATGGTGCAAAGGACAGCAGCATCTGCCTTCCTAGCCGAATGCATTGTAGTCCAATGAAGAAGTCCATGGCTTTCTCCCAGTTTCATTGATAGCCACCAGAACCCTCCCAATCAACTTCTAGCTCTCCTGATCTCCCCCAGAATTTTCAATCAATTTCTTTCCTCTTTGCAACACCTCTCCCCTTCCTCTCTTGGACTGTAGGCTTCATCTTCTCTCCCCGAATAAGGGCTTTCTCTCTCTCCTTGACTGAGCAAATCCTCCCTATTCCCTGCTTTGGCTCTGAAGTACAGATTTCTTAAGGTCGGCGGTGCCCGTCTGTTTCCTGTATTGCCAGCTTCTTCAGCTGATTTATCCCTTGCCCGTGAATCATAGAGACATTGTTTTCAATGACATTAGCCTCATTTGTGAGACTCTGTCCTCAGGGACAGAGTAGTAAAAGTACAGGGAAGATGAGTACAGTCTAACGCCAGTTCACGCAGTTTACCTGTTCTTTAAGGAAGGCAAGATAGATTTCAGATGTATGACAAAGCTGGTTGATCTGCTGAATATATCCAGCACTTTTTTTTAGTAAGACACAACATTCTTTACTGAGGAGAAAGCATATGACTGCTTGATGTTTTTATAGTCATATTAATGAAACTCTGATATCTGGGGAAAATTGAATAAAAAAGGATTCTTTGAATATTATGAGAAAATTTTCAAACAGTCAGTCATCCTGTGTTATATAAATCCTAAATAATTTCAAATTTAATTCTACAAAACTGGTAATTTGCACACTTCTGAATAAAATGGTATCGGACCAACTCAGGGGAGAGTATTTTATGCAAATTTCTTGATGCTTGAGGAAATTCAAGCTTTCATTTATTGGCAGGAACTTCATTTTCCCTGGAGCTGGTTTTTTACTGCAATACTCCCACAAATGGCATCAACAGTGGTGCAGCAGACGACATTTACCTGCAGTGAGGTCTTTAACCACAGTGACATCAGAAGCAGTTCCCTGGAACTTGGATTCATTTGTACACAGTTCATGTGCAGGAGTTAGGCTCAAAGATCATTTTACATAGATTACATGATGCTCACACATCATTTCTAGATCACCAAGTGACCATCAGGAAATTAACCCAGGCACACCTAAGCACATAACAGATTGTGGCTTATATTGCTTGGCATCAGCAGCATAGCTCGAGTTCACAAGCTGTGCAAAGCATGAATCCATTGCCAATGGTTGTTGGAGGTGCTGAGGGAAACCATAATCATCACTGGTTAAACCTATAACTCACTCTCCCCTCCATCATCTTCCCGACAACCCCTTTCTCACCTGCTGATTCCTGCTCCACTCCTTCTGCTTACCTTTTTATACTGGCTATCACTTTTCTCAGTGCAGGTGAAGGATCCTGACATGAACATTTTCCTTCATAGTCGCTGCCTGACCCTGCTGAGTGCCTACAGCATTTCACGTGTTGCTCCATATTTTGGCATCGGCAAACTCCTGTGTTTCCAAGTTAAGCATTTTGTAGGCTTCAGCATACATCTCAGATAAAGATTAGCTTTATTTGTCACAGGTACATTCAAAAATCAAAATACACAGTGAAATGCATCATTTGTGTCAATGACCAATGTTGTGACTGTGAACGAAGTCACTGGAAAGACTCTGAAGCAGGTAGATATACAAGTCTTTGTTCAGCACAACAACCTAGCATCATACTGGAGACACTCTTGGAAGAAGAGGCTTCCTGTCCAAATATTACATCGCATTTTATATGTTAAAAACAAAGGTAACAGCAGGACGTTTTCTATAGTTACTATGCATCTATAATGCTTCCTTTGAGTTGCACATAATTTCAAACACCTAGATACTCACACCAACACACCTAAAATGATGTTAATCACTGCTGTCTCTGAGCTGCATTCATGCATATGCAGACATCTCAGGTCAATAGGGTGTTTCCTGATTTACAATCAACTCCAGTTTGCAGCTCCAGAAAAACCATTGTTCTGAGCTGCATTTTAAATTCAATCTACAGTCTACATGCAGAATTGAAGACTGGTTGATGTTGAAATTAATATTTGCTATATTGCATAACTCCAGAAAATGCACTAACAATCAACACAGAGTAATAATGTGTAGGGGACAGCCTGCAAATGTCACCACAGCACTAACACAGCTCACTCTTAAAGCCTGATTTATTCTTCTGCGTCAACGCATCGCCGTAAGTACTGCATCACTGCAAACCCTATGCAAAGCGAGAGCTTGCGTTGCTGTGACGTGCACCTCTCCCAAAATGTAACCGCGCATCGCGGCAACGCAGAATGCAACAGCTGTGACTGTGATTGGTCCGCTTGGTAGCATCACATTTCATCCTACGCTGCAATAGCTTCCTTTGGGTGACTGAAGGGCAGGGAAGGATCTCTGGCTGCAATGCTTTCCATAAAGCTTTACAGACCTCCGAAATTATGGAGGACATATTTTGCTTTTACGAAGAAAGACGCTCGCGTCTTGTTTACCCCGAGAAAGATGACCATGACCATGAAGCCTTGCGCGGGCAGATGAGTTCGTATGTGTGACGTGCGTAAATTGCAGAGTGACGCAGACACACCAACGCACAAGTATAAATGCTCACAAGGCATGTAGGCCACTTGCGAAGGTTACAGCATCCAGTTAACGCAGAAGTATAAATCAGGCTGAATTTATTAACCCTAGCCTGTATGTCTCTGGAATGTGAGAGGAAACTGCGGCTCCCGGAGGAAATGCATGCAGTCATGGAGTGAACGTATAAACTCCTTACAGATAGTGGCGGGAATTGATTCCAGATACTGTAAAGCATTACTCTTACCGTTATGCTACCATGCTGCCCGAAAGCCGGTGTGTGATACATTTAATCCTGAGATTATTAGAGACGAAGGAAAATGAACTACTTCTACAGGAAGATATCGTCAACACATCCTTTTTCAAAAGACCAGGGAATATACCAGGTTGAAAAGAACCTTGGAAGGAATTGAAGTAATCCTTTAGGTTTCACAGAAGCCAACAGTTGAAATGCGAAAAAGTATCTCCTGTGGTTAAACAGCTGAAAGTGGTCATTAAAACTTCGGGAATTTTAGAAGTTGCTCCACATCAGAGAAATTGAAATCAATCACCGCATGTAATGAGAAACAGAATCCATTTGACAACAACATTGCAAAGCTCTAGCTTTAGCTCTGGTAATATTATCAGAGAGGTGGTGCCCAAAAGTAAACTTTGTAAACTGATTATCACTAATGAGGCCTTTAGGGAATTCTACCAAAACCTGAAGAGTGCTTGGATAAGGAAGAAAACATGTTGAAACTGAGACCTCTGAAGGAATCAAAATCTTCTTAGCTTTCAGAAATCACAGAAAATGTTTAATTTTCCTTTCTGATAGCTCATCTAATCTTGTTTTTTTAAAGAACTAGTACGCATTCTGAATCAATTTCTCAGAAGGAAAGGGCCTTGTTTTGTGTCTGGAATGACACTTAGAGTAATTGAATCATAGAGCAATGCAGCACATACAGCCCCTCTGGCACAATGAGTCTGTGCTTTTACAATAACCACCCAGCCAGTCCCAATCTCCAGAGTATGTCCATATCCTTCTAAACCCCACCTCTCCATGTACATAAGCAAGGGCTTCTTAAATTACTTAAAATTTAAGCACCACGGTAACCACAATAGATGTATTACAGCTCTGGGTGTTGAAGTTCAGAGTTAATTTCCGGTGCCGTTTGTAAGAGTTTTGCATGCTCTTCCTACAGGCAAGTGGGTTTCCTCCAAGTACTCTGGTTTCCTCCCATAGTCCAAAGATGTACTGGTTAGTATGTTATTAGGACATTGTAAATTGTCCTGTGATGAGGCTAGGGTTAAACTGGGGAGTTGCCAGGTGGTGCAGCTTGTTGGGCCAGAAGGGCCTGCCCTGCCTCTGTGTTGATTGTTATTTAT
The DNA here is from genome assembly GCF_963921235.1 of Mobula hypostoma. Classification (NCBI taxonomy): domain Eukaryota; kingdom Metazoa; phylum Chordata; class Chondrichthyes; order Myliobatiformes; family Myliobatidae; genus Mobula; species Mobula hypostoma. Next base: position 61,039,706 of record NC_086107.1, read on the forward strand.
TTATTTATTTAGTGAAGCTACAGTGCAGAGTAGGCCCTTTTGGCCCTTTGAGTCACGCCACCCCAGAGACAATACAATCCCGATTAACCCTAACCTAATCATGGGACAACTTACGTTGACCAATTAGTCTACCCTGTACCTCCTTAGCCTATGAGAGGAAACTGGAGCATCCTGAGAGAAGGTGTTCAGAGTCTCCTTACAGAATGGCGCTGGAGTTGAACTGCTAAATCCGGAACACCCTGTCTGTAATAGCGTTGTACCAACTGCTACGCTACCGTGGCATCCATTTATAAATAGCAATAAAAATAAATAAAATGCTACTAATTTACTTACCTCGACCAGTTCTTCCAGTAGCCTTTTCCATATATGCTCCACCCTTTGCATGAAAAGATTGCCCCTCATGTTCCTTTTAAATCTTTCTCCTCTCATCCTAAATCCATGCCCCTAGTTTTGGACTCCCCTACCCTGGGGAAAAGACTGTTGACACCCACCAGATCTATGCCTCTCAAAATTTCAAACATTTACATAGGACACAGAGCGCAGAACAGTACAGCACAGGAACCGGCCCTATGGCCCAGAATGTTATGCAGAAACAATTAAATTAGTAATCTAATGGCCAACTAAACTGATCCCTTTTGCCTACACAATGTCCATGTCCTTCCATTTTCCTTGTTCGTGTGCATATGTAAACATCTCTTGGAAGTCCCTAATGTATCCACCTCCACCATCACCCCAGACTGCACGTTCCAGAAATCACAATCCCCAGTATAAAAAAAACATGCCCCTCATATCTCCTTTAAATTACCCCCTCTCACCTTAAATTTGTGCCCTTTGGTATTGGACATTTCAATCCTGAGAAAAAGATGCTGTCTGTCTACCATATCTATGCCTCTCATAATCTTATAAACCTCTATCAGATCTTCCATCAACCTCCACTGCTTCAGAGAAGACAATGCAGGTTCATCCAACCTCTCATTATAGCACACGCCTTCAAATCCAGGCCGGATCCTGGTAAACCTCCTTTTGTACCCTCTCCAAAGCCTCCTTGTGGGGCAACCAAAGTTAAAGTTAAAGTCTGTCCCGAGCCTTATGGGCTCATCAGGCCGGTGCTTATGCCGGTTTCCATGGCGTGAAGCGACTGAGAGTACAAGACTATCCCCCCCCCCCACCACCCCACCAAGATAGGACACCAGTCTATCACGAGGTTAACCCCCAGCATTTTGCCGGTACCCATTTTCAGCTGGGTGGACTGGAGCAGTGTGTGGTTAGGTGCCTTGCTCAAGGACACAACACGCTGTCTTGGCTGGGGCTCAACTCACGACTTTCAGATCTCCAGTCCAACACCTTAGCCACTTGGCCACGCGTGGGGCAACCAGAACTAATACTCCAGATGCAGCCTAACTAGAGTTTTATAAAGCTGCAACATAACTTCATGACTTTTGAACTCAGTGCCTCAACTAATAAAGTCAAGCATGCCATATGCCTTCTTAACTGCTCTACCAACTTGTGTAGGCACTTTCAAGGATGCACCCAAGATCCCTCTGCTCGTCAACATTGTTAAGGGTCTTGCCCTTCATAGTGTACTGTGTCTTTACATTTGACCTAGCAAGATTCAATACTGTACCTCACATTTGACTGGATCAAATTCCACTTGCCATTTCACCTCCCATATCTGCAGCTGATCTACAGTATAGTCCGTTGTATTCTTTGCCAGTCTCCTATGCTGTCCACACCGTCACTAATCATTGTATCATCATCAACTTCCGCACTACTCATGTCAGGCCAATCGGCCTGTAGTTTCTTGGCTTATTCTTGCTACTCCTCATAAACAGTGTAACATCACCCTCATTCCAGGAATAAGGACCTAATCTAGTCAACCTCTTTCTATAACTCAGGCAATATCCATGTAAATCTTTTCTACACTCTTTCTAGTTTAACTAGATCTTTCTTATAACAAGGTGACGAAACTGTATATAGTACTCCAAACACAACCTCATCTATGACTTATACAACTGCATCATAATGTCTCAGCTCCCATACTCAGTACCCTGACTAATGAAGGCCAGCATGCTAAATACATTTTTCACCACCCTGTCTATCTGTGATATGCACCTCAATGACTATTACTTGTACTTCTAAGTCCCTCTGCACATTACACTCCACAGGGCCCTAGCATTCAGAGTATATGTTCTATGCTGGTTGACCCTCCAAAAGGTATCACCTCACACATATGTATTAAAATATACTTGCCATTCCTCAGTTCACTTCCCTAACTAATGAAGATCACCTTGTAATCTATGTAAACCTTTTTCACTATCAACAACACCACCTAATGTCATGACATCTGCAAGCATATTGATCAAGCCTTGTGCACTTACATCCAAATCAATAAGGTGGTCCCAAAACTGACCTCTGGGACACACCACTAGCCTCCACTTGTCTCTATTCCAGGAACCTTTAGCCACTACCATCTACTTCCTACCTTCAACCTCCACAGGAAGCAACCGACAACCACCACCCTCTGCTTCCAACCTCCAACTTCCATTCCAGGAAGCAACCTTCAACCACTGCCTTCTGCTTCCAACCTCCGAGCCAAATTTGAATCCACATAATTAGCTCTTCCTGGATTCCATGGAACCCAACCTTCCAGGCCAGTCTACCTTGCAGGACACTGCCAAAGGCCTTTCTAAACACCAAATAGAAAACAAAATAAACCTTCCACTGCCTTACCATCATCCACTCTTTTGCTTAATTCTTCAAAAAAAGGTTTGTCAAGCATGACTTACAAAGCATAACTAACAAAGCCATGCTGACTCAGAATCTGTTCATCCAAATGCTGGTAGAACTTGTCCTTCAGAATTCTCTCCAGTAATGTCCTCACTATTGATGCCAGGACAACCAGTCTGTAGTTCTCTGGCTTGTTTTTGCTACTCGTTGTAAACAATGTAACAACATTAGCCCCCTTCTAGTCTTCAGGGACTTCACCAGTGGGATTTATAGATGGAACTGAAAAATTGTCCTTGGGGAAATAGAACATGGAACATCGAAGACTACAACACAGTACAGGCCCTTTGGCCCACAATGTTGGGCTGATCTTTTATCTTTTTTACATAGCCCGCCAGTTTTTTCATCCACAGTATGTGCCTATCTAAGAGTTTCTAAAATGTCCCTAATGTATCTGCTTGTATTACTATCCCCAGCAATGCACTCCCTGCCCCTACTATGTGTATAAAACCTACCCCTGAATTTCCCTCTGTACTTTCCTCCAAAAACCTTGAAGTTACACTCTGAGAAAGTCTCTGGCTGTCCACTCTATCCATACCTCTTATCAGCTTGTGCATCTCTTCAAGTCACCTCTCATCCTCCTTTGCTCCAAAGAGAAAAGCTTAGTTTTGCTCAACCTATCCTCATGAGTCACACTCTGTAATCCAGGCAGCATCCTGGTAAATCTCCTCTGTATCCCCTCTAAAACTTCCACATGTATCCTATAGTGAGGTGACCAGAACTGAACATAACACTTGAGCAGGTATAATTTTAAGTTGACTGGAGGAAAGTATAGGGGGAATATCAGAGGTAAGTTTTTTACGTAGAGTGGTGAGTGCAGAGAATGCAATCCTAGGGGTGATGGTAGAGGGATGATGGAAAAATGGACGGCTATGTGAGAGGGAAGAGTTAGATTGAACTAGGGGTAAATTAAAAGGCTGAAGGGCCTGTTCTGTGCTATAATGTTCTATGTACTCTAAGTGTGGTCTAACTGGAGTTTTTTCAGCTGCAATGTTATCTTATGACCCTTGGCTACCCAACATACCATACGCCACACGATCATTTTGCCCTGCAACTTTGACAGCTCTATGGACGTGAACCTCTGTACCTCCACACTGTTAAGAATCCTGCTGTATTCACTTTGTAGCCTTCCAAAGTGAATCACTTCACACTTTTCCGGATTAAACTCCATCTACTACTTCTCAGCCCAGCTCTTCTTCCTATCAAAGTCCTGTTGCAACCTACGACAACCTTCTGTACCATCCACGACTCCACCAACCTTCACATCATCTGCAATCTTATTAACCTCCCCTTCTTCCTCATTTATTAAAAAAAAACATAAAGAGCAGGGATCCCAGAACAGATCGTTGTGGAATACCACTGGTCACTCACCTCTAGACAGAGTAACCTTCATCTACAACTACCTTCTGCCTTCCGTGGGCAAGCCAATTCTGCATCCACTCAGCTAAGTTTCCCTGGATGTTATGCCTCCTGACTTTCTGAATAAGCCTACCACGGGAACCTTGTCAAATGCTTTACTAAAATTTATATAAATGACATCTATTGCTCTGCCTTCATCAATCTTTTTTGTCATTTCCTCAAAGAGTTCATTCAGGTTTATAAGGCACAACCTGCACTTCACAAAGCCATGTTGATTATCTCTAATCAGACTATACTTCTCCAAGTACTTGTAAATTTTGTCACTAAGGAGGCTCTCCAATAGTTTGCCACCACTTAAATGAGACTAACTGCTCTATAATTCCCTGGATTATCCCTATTACTTTTCTTGAACAAAGGAATAACATGTGCCAGCCTCCAATCTTCTGTTACTACTTCTGTGACTAGTGAGGAATCAAAGATCACTGCCAAAGGTGCAGCAATCTTTTCCTTTGCTTCCCTTAGTAACATGGGTATATCCTGTCAGGCCCTGGGGACTTACCTATCCTGATGTTTTCCCAAAGTTCCAGCACATCCTCTTTCTTAACATTGACACGTTCAAGCATATCAGCCCATTTTGCTCTGTCCTCACATTCATTACATCCCTCTCACTGGTGAATACTGAAGCAAAGAGTTCATTAAGGACCTCCCCTGCTTCTTCCAACTCCAGGTACATGTTTCCTCTTCTATCCTGATTGGACCTACTCTCACTTGATGCATCCTCCTGTTCCTCACATATGTGTAGAATGCCTTGGCGTTTTCCTTAATCCTACTCACCAAAGCCTTCTCATGCCACTTCTATCTCTCCTAAGTCCATTCTTTACCTCCTTCCTGGCCACCTTGTAACCCTCTAGATCCCTGTCTAATCCTTATTTTCTAAATCTTAAGTGTGTTTCTTTTCCCCTCTTGACTAGATATTCCACATCTCTTGTCAACCATGGTTCCTTTATCCTATATATCTTTGCCTCAATGGGACGAACCTATCCAGAACCCCATGCAAGTATTCCTGAAACAACATCCATATTTCCATTGTGCATTTCCCTGAGTATATCCATTCCCAATTTATACTCCCAAGCTCCTGCCTAATAGCATCATAATTCTCCCTCCTCTACTTAAGTATTTTCCCACTACTGTAAGCTTCTCTCAATACGGTAAGGTCAGGGAGTTGTGTTCACTATTACTCACTGAGCGATCTATCACTTGACCAGGTTCATTACCAAGAACCAGATCCATTTTGGTGACTCCTCTAGTCAGCCTGTCTATGTACTGCGTCAGGACATATGTTACAAATTCTGCCCCATCTACACCTTTTTCACTAAGGATATGCCAATCAATATCAGAGAAGTTGAAGTCACCTATGACAACAAACCTGTGGCGACCCACTTTCTAGCACACACGAACCGCTCACAACAGTGCGCGCAGGCAGAGGGCCGGCCCCAAAAAGGGCGCCAGGCCATCTTCACCAGCAGGGGGAAAATCCCGCGCGCAGAAAGGGTCTGGGAATATGCATTCCCCACAGCAGTCCCGCCCCAGGGAGGGCGGGAACGGGAAGGCTTTAAAGCAGGCCACGAAGTTTGAATAAATCTCTTTCATCGCAACTCTAACTCACCGACTCCGTGTGGTTATTCTAGCGCTGTGTGTAGCACACCACTACAATTGGTGACCCCGACGGCCCAAACGATATTTGGACCAGAGATGACCGATGCTGCATCTGTTCACGCAGTTTCGTTAAAACTGCCAAGCTTCTGGATGCTGCGACCCCAATTATGGTTCGAACAAGCAGAAGCACAATTCCACATTCGGCAGATAACCACGGAGTCCACTTGCTACTACTACGTGCTGAGCTCCCTCGACCAGGAGACAGCTGCACAAGTTGAGGAGTTTATACAGTCGCCCCCGCAGGATGGCAAATACACAGCATTCAAAGCCCTGCTCATAAGGACTTTCGGACTCTCACGGCACGAACGAGCACACTGCTTAATGCACCTGGATGGCTTGGGAGACAGGCCGCCGTCAGCATTAATGAAAGAGATGCTGGCCCTGGCTGAAGGACACAGCAGGACCCTGCCTCATGTTTGAGCAGGCATTCCTAGAGCAACTGCCCGAGGACATATGCCTGCTGCTGTCCGACGCAGATTTCAGCAACCCCCGGGAGGTGGCGGCCCGAGCAGATGTGCTGTGGAATGCCAGGAAAGAGAGAGGGGCATCCGTCGCACAGATCACCAAGCCGCGTCCCCAACGACAGACCAGACCAGGCCCGGCAGCAGAGCCTACAAAACCCGGCGACAGGAGTGAGGAGCCCAACGAACAATGGTGTTTCTCCCACCAGCGGTGGGGCACAGAGGCCCGCCGCAGCAGACCACCCTGCAAATTCCCAAGAAACGCCAGGGCCAGCCGCCACTGATGGCTACGGTGGCTGGCCATCAGGACAGCCTCCTGTACGTCTGGGACAAGCAGTCGGGATGCCGCTTTTTGGTCGACAACGGAGCGGAGATCAGCGTCTTACCTCCAACGAGTTACGACACCCGCAACAGAGAACCGGGACCCACCCTGAGGGCTGCAAATGGCAGCACAATACGAACCTACGACACCCGCACGGTGCGGCTACAGTTCAGCTCCAGCTGGTTCACGTGGGACTTCACACTGGCCGCCGTAGCCCAACCACTCCTGGGGGTGGATTTTCTACGAGCCCACAGCCTGCTGGTCGACCTGCAAGGGAAGCGATTAGTCCACGCCAAGACTTTTCAAACGTTCTCCCTGGGTGAAGCACAGTTGCCAGCCCCACACCTGGACTCCATCACGCTGTCCGACGATGAATTCACCAGGGTCCTGGCGGATTTCCCATCAGTACTGACACCGCAGTTCACGGCAGCCATGCCCAGACACGGAGTACAGCACCACATCCCGACCCAGGGACCACCCCTCCACGCTCGTGCTCGAAGGCTTCCCCTGGACAAGCTCCGACTGGCGAAAGAGGAGTTCAAGAAGATGGAGGAATTGGGGATCATACAACGGTCCGACAGCCCATGGGCCTCCCCCCTTCACATGGTGCCCAAGGCAACGGGGGGGGGGGGCTGGAGACCATGCGGTGACTACCGCAGACTGAACGAGGCTACAACGCCAGACCGCTACCCTGTGCCGCACATTCAAGACTTCGCAGCAAACCTACACGGCGCAAGGATCTTTTCCAAGGTAGACCTCGTCCGGGGATACCATCAAATCCCTGTACATCCGGACGACATCCCCAAAACAGTACATCACCCCGTTCGGACTCTTCGAATTCCTTCGAATGCCGTTTGGTCTAAAGAATGCCGCACAGACGTTCCAGCGGCTAATGGACCCGATGGGACGCGACCTGGACTTTGCATTCATCTATTTGAACGATATCCTCATAGCCAGCAGTAGTCGTCAAGAGCATCTGTCCCACCTCCGCCAGCTCTACTCCCGCCTGAGCGAATTCGGCCTTACAATCAATCCAGCCAAATGCCAGTTCGGACTCGACACCATCGACTTCCTGGGACACAGGATTACTAAAGATAGGGCAACTCCTCTGCCCGCCAAGGTAGACGCGGTCCGCAACTTCCCCCGATCCAACACAATCAAAGGACTGCAGGAATTCGTGGGTATGGTGAATTTCTACCACCGTTTCCTCCCCTCAGCAGCCCGAACCATGCGCCCCCTGTTCACTCTAATGTCGGGTAAGGGCAAGGACATTACCTGGAACGAAGAGGCCGCAACTGCTTTCATTAAAACCAAAGAAGCCTTGGCAAACGCCACGATACTAGTGCACCCCAGAACTGACGTTCCTACTGCCCTCACGGTGGATGCATCCAACACAGCAGTCGATGGAGTGCTGGAACAACTCATCGAGGGTCGCTGGCAACCCCTGGCGTTCTTCAGCAAACACCTACGACCACCCGAACTGAAGTACAGTGCTTTCGACCGGGAGCTATTGGCACTATACCTGGCAATCCGGCATTTCAGGTACTTCTTAGAAGGTAGGCCCTTCACCGTGTTCACAGACCACAAACTGCTTACCTTTGCGTTCACTAAGGTGTCCGACCCCTGGTCGTCCCACCAGCAGCCACATCTGTCCTACATCTCCGAGTACACGACGGACATCCGGCATGTCTCTGGAAAGGACAACGTCGTGGCGGACGCACTTTCCAGACCTACCATACAGGCCCTGTCCCAGGGGATGGACTATGCAGCGCTGGCAGAGGCACAGCAGGCAGACACTGAGATCCCCAGTTACAGGACTGCAGTCTCCGGTTTACAGCTCCAAGACCTCCCCGTAGACCCAGGTGAGAGGACCCTACTATGTGACGTAGCTACCGGCCAACCCCGCCCCGTCGTCCCAGCAGCCTGGCGCCGGCGGGTTTTCGAGTCCATTCACAACTTAGCGCACCCCTCCATCAGGACAACCGTCCGGCTGGTCTCCAACAGGTTCGTGTGGCATGGACTTCGTAAGCAGGTCAGTGAATGGGCCAAAACATGCATGCAGTGCCAAATGGCCAAGGTGCAGCGGCACACCAAGGCTCTGCCGGAGGTTCGACCACATCCATGTGGATATCGTGGGGCCCCTGCCAGTGTCACGAGGAGCGCGGTACCTCCTAACTATGATAGACCGGTTCACCAGATGGCCAGAGACAGTCCCGCTCACCGACACCACCTCCGAATCCTGCACCCGAGCACTGATCGCAACCTGGGTAGCCCGCTTCGGGGTACCTGCCCACATTACCTCCGACAGGGGCGCCCAGTTCACCTCCAGCCTGTGGTCGGCTATAGCCAACCTTTTAGGAACACAGTTACACCACACAACTGCCTACCACCCACAGTCGAACGGACTAGTGGAGCGTTTCCATCGTCACCTGAAGTCGGCTCTCATGGCCCGGCTGGAGGGGCCTAACTGGGTGGATGAGCTTCCCTGGGTCCTGCTCGGAATCCGCACGGCGCCCAAAGAGGATCTGCACACCTCGTCGGCCCGGTTGGTGTACGGTGCACCCCTGGTCGTCCCAGGAGAGTTCATACCAGCCCCAAGGGGGCAAGAGGAAGAACCCACAGCAGTCCTGGACAGACTACGGGAGAGACTCGGTAACCTGGCCCCCATCCCCACTTCACAGCACGGACAGAGCCCGACCTGTGTACCCAAAGACCAGCAGAACTGTAAGTTTCTATTTGTACGACGGGGCGGACACCGGGCACCGCTACAGCGGCCCTACGAGGGGCCGTTTAAGGTGATCAGGAACAACAGGTCCACGTTCGTGCTGGACATTGGGGGGAGAGAGGAGGTTTTCACGGTGGACCGACTCAAACCGGCCCATGTGGACTTGGCGCAGCCGGTCCAGGCTCAGGCACCGCGGCGCAGGGGCAGACCTCCCAAACAGAGGCCGATCCAGACTGTGGACATTGGGGGAGGTATCGCCGGTTCTGGGGGGGTGGGTTATGTGGTGACCCACTTTCTGGCACACACGAACCGGCTCACAACAGCGCGGGCAGGCAGAGGGCCGGCCCCAAAAAGGGCGCCAGGCCATCTTCACCAGCAGGGGGAAAATCCCGCGCGCAGAAAGGGTCTGGGAATATGCATTCCCCACAGCAGTCCCGCCCCAGGGAGGGCGGGAACGGGAAAGCTTTAAAGCAGGCCGCGAAGTTTGAATAAATCTCTTTCATCGCAACTCTAACTCATCGACTCCGTGTGGTTATTCTAGCGCTGTGTGTAGCACACCGCTACAAACCTATGATTTTCACATCTTTGCAAGATCTGTCTCCTGATGTGCTCCTCCGTTGCTCTTTGGGGGTCTATTGAGTACTGCCAATAGAATGATTGCTCCCTTCCTCTTACTGACTTCCACCCACTCTCACTCAGTAGATGATCCCTCCACGACGTCCTCCCTTTCTGCAGCTCTGATACTATCCCTGATTAGCAATGCCACTCCCCACCTCTTTTAATTCTTTCCCAAAATCATATGAACTCAGGGACACCCAACAGCCATTCCTGGCCTTGTGACAGCCAAGTCTCCATAATGACCAGAAGGGCATAGCTCCATGAATAGATTCATGCTCTAAGTTCATCACCCTTGTTCTTAATTCTTCTCATAATAAAGTGGACGTATTTCCATCTCAACTCATCCAGCTGACAGTAATTATGCCCTTTCCACTGCTTATTCATCCTCACACACTGCATCTATCATTACACCAACTGCCCCATTGTCTGCCCTATCACTCTGATTCCTTCCCCTTGCTAAACTAGTTTACCCCTCTCCAACAGCTCTAGCAAACCTGGACCATTGCCTCCTGCATGAGCTTTACGGCCACATATTCATCTGACAAGTTATCCTATTCTTACCCTCAATGGCACATGGTACAGGCAGCAGTCCAGAGGTTACCAACCTTGAGGTCCTGCTTTTCAGCTTCCTTCCTTGATCCCTATATTCTCTCTTTAGTAGCTCATACCTTATCCTACATATAGATACTTCATTGATCCCTAAGGAAATTACAGTGTCACAGTAGCATTACAAGTGCACAGATATAAGTATTTGGGAAGTAGAAAGAATAAAAATAAGTTACCACAAGCAGACTAACAGGAGGGAGGATGGTCATGACATCCCCGGCTACTGGTTGACTCATTATACAGCCTAATGGCCGAGGGCAAGAATGACCTCCTATAGCGCTCTTTAGAGCAGGGCAGTTGGCTTAGTCTATTAATAAAAGTTCTTCTCTGTCAAGGTGGCATGCAGAGAGTGAGAAACATTGTCCAGAATTGCCAGGATTTTCCATAGGGTCCTTTGTTCTACCACAGCCTCCAGTGTGTCCAGTTTGACTCTTATAACAGAGTCAGCCTTTCTAATCAGTTTATTGAGACTGCTGGCATCACCCATGTTGATGCCATTTCCCCAGCACACCACATCACCAGATAGAAGATTGTACTGGCAATAACACACTAGTAGAACATGTGGAGGAAAGGCCTGCATACTCCCAAGGACCTCACTCCCTCAGGAAGTAGAGGTGATTCTAGCCTTTCTTGTACACAGCCTCTATGTTGGTGCTCCACTCAATTCTGTCAAACAGGTGCACCCCAGGTACTTGTCGGTCCTCACCACATCTTCATCCTGACCATCAATAGTAACAGTGAATAATGCAGGCTTAGTCTTCCTACTGTCCAACACCATCTCCTTTGTCTTACTGATGGCCATTGGTACCAATGACTTCTTGCCATTCCTCACACTGACCCTTAAGAATACCATGGACACGATCTGAGATGTCCCTGATCCTGGCGCCTGGGATGCAACATACCATCTGAGAGTCTTCTTCACATCTACAAAACCTCTTGTCTGTTTCCCTATCTACTGAATTCCTTACCACTACAGCTCTCCTCATCGAGCACCCCCTCTTCTACTTTCCCAGTCACATAATTAGAATCCAAATGACTCCAACATATTCACAGGCAATTATACCTGAAATGATTGGCAGCAATGAGTGATTATGCACTGTTGGGGTGTAAGCGCTACCGCAGCCTGAGAAATGAGGCGATCAAACAGAGTGACGTACATTATTGTTGCTATAAATTTGTTGGACTGTCACTCCAAGCACTCCATGATTTTAATATTGTTTGTAATTAAGGAAGAATTATTGCCAGGGTGACCTGTAAGAACACATACTACTCCACATGCCACAGGAGGCCAGCCCATTTTAGATGGGCTTTGTAAAAGGGCACCTCTACAAGAGTCAATGCCAGAAAATCAATGCTTGAGAAGTCCAGTTGTACATGGAAGTGATAAACAGGAAAGGACCAATTACTTTGTCAGGGAGTATCATGATAAGAAGCCTTCTTGATGCACCTTTACCTCTCCATCTAATTATCTCCCTACAGCCATAGTTATCTGCTGGAGCAGACCAAATAAGGGGAGAAACATCAGGACCAATAAAGTGAAAAAATACCCAGCAAAATTCCTTTATGACCCTCTCAGGCAATCCAGAGGGATGTACTTACAGTTATATATTCATAATGAGTCATTTATAATTGTACAGTACATTAACATTTCAGGTCATCAACCTGAATTGTTAAATGAGTTATACACACAATGTGCTGGAGGAGCTCAGCAGGTCAGGCAGCATCTATGGATGGGAATGAACAGTCAATGTTTTGGGCCAAGACCCTTCATTAGGTCTGGAAAGGAACAGGGGAAAAGAAGTACAAGGGGGATGGTGATAAGTGAAACTGGGAGATGAGGAGGGGGTGATGTAAAAGAGCTGGGAAGTAGATTGGTAGAAGAGGTAAAGGGCTGGAGAAGGATGAATCCTATAGATGATAGGAAACCAGAGAAGAAGGGGAAGGGGGAGGAGCACCAGAGGGAGGTGATGGGCAGGTAAGAAGAGAAGATGTGGGAGGGAAACAAGAATGGGGAATGGTGAAGGAGGGTGGGGGGTGGGACAATTACCAGAAGTTCAAGACTTCGATGTTGGAGGTTACCCAGATGGAATAGAATGTGTTGCTCTTCCGCCCAATGGGTGGCCTCATCATGGACTGACATGTCAGAATGGGAAGTAGAATTGAAATGGGTAGCCACTGGGAAATGCCGCATTTTGAGGAGGACAGAGCAAAGGTGCTCAATGAAATGCTCTCCCAATATATATGTTGGGTCTCAGCAATATACAGGAGGCGAGATCAGGAGCACCGGATACACTTGCAGGTGAAGTGTTGCCTCACCTGAAAAGACTGTTTGGGGCCCTGAATGGTACTGAGGGAGGAGGTGTAGAGGCAGATGTGGCACTTGTTCCACTTGCAAGGTTAAGCGCCAGCAGGGAGATCTGTGGGGTGGGATGAATGGACAAGGGAGTCACGTAAAGGACAATCCCCGAGGAAAGTAGAAAGTGAGGGGGAGGGAAAGATGTGCTTGGTGGTGGGATCTCACTGGAGATGGTGGAAGTTATGGAAAATTAAGGGCTGGATATGGAGGCTGATGGGGTTATAGGTGAGGATAAGAGGAACCCTATCCCTGGTGTGGCAGCTGGAGGATGGGGTGAGGGCAGATGTGCGTGAAATGGAAGGGAAGCCCCTTCCATTGAAGGAGGACATCTCATTTGTTTTGGACTGGAAAGCTCATCCTGAGAACAGATGCAGCAGAGATGGAGGAACTGAGAAAAGGGAATGGCATTGTTATAAGTGATAGATTGGGAAGAGGTATGGTCAAGAGAGCTGTGAGAGTCAGTGGGTTTATAAACTATACCAGTAGATAGATTGAGAAAGGGGAGAGAGGTGTCAAAACTGGAAGAAGTAAATTTGAGGGCAGGCTGGAAGTTTGAGGCAAAGTTAATGAAATTGACAACTTTAGCACTGATGCATGAAGCAGCAGTAATGCAGTCATCAATGTGGCATAGGAATAGTTGGAGAGTGATGCTGGATAGGCTTAGAACATGGACTGTTCCACGTAGCCAATGAAAAGGCAGCCATGGATGGGACCTAAGCGAGTGCCATTGGCTACATCTGGGTTTGAAGGAAGTGGGAGGAGCTGAAGGAGAAATTGTTGAGGGTGAGGACCAGTTCTACCAGATGAAAGGGAACTGGTTGGGTCTGTTGGCCAGAAAGAAGCAGAGAGCTTTAAAGCCCTCCTGATGGAGGATAGAAGTGTATAAGGACTGGACATCCATAGTGAAAATGAGACGATCAGAGCCAGAGAACTTAAAATCATTGAAGAGATTACGAGCATGTGAAGTGTCACGGATGTAGGTAGGAAGGGACTGAACTAAGGGAGATAAAATAGAGTCGAGGTACGTAGACACAATTTCAGTGCGGCAGGAGCAGGCAGAAATAATGGGTCTACTTGGACAGTCAGCTTTGTGGATCTTGGGTAGGAGGTGGAAATGGGAGGTGTGGGGTAAGTGAACTATGAAGTGGTTGGCAGTGGATGGGAGATCCCCAGAGGTGATGGTGAGGAAGATAATGGCCTGATGCTCCTTAGTGGGGTCCCGTTCAAGGGGTATGTAAGAAGGGGTGTCTGAGAGTTGCCATCTGGCCTCAGCAAGGTAGGGGTCAGTTTGCCAGACTATTACAGCACCCCCCTACTTATCTGCAGGTTTGATGGTGAGGTGGGGATTAGTGCAGAGTATTCAGAAGGAGTGTTGATTGAATTGGAGAGAAGAGTGTTGAAGTCAGATGGTTGAGTTGCTCTCTACATATGAAGTTGTAGAAAATGTATGTAATTTATGTTTTTCTCATCAACACTGTTAATATGTTGCTATATACCTGCTTTTAGTGTATCGGGGTGGTGAGCTACCTCCTTGAAATACTGCAGTGCTTCCAGTCTATATACTCCCAACATTGCTGTTGGGTCAGGAGTGCCAGGATTTAGACCCAGCAATGATGAAGGGAGGTAGAATATCCCCAAATTAGGATGGAGTGAAGCAGGAGAAACTGTAGATAGTGGCATTTCCATATGCCTGGTGCCCTTACCTTCTTCAGTAGTAGAGATAAAGGGATTGAAGAGAGTGTGTTTAGGAAATGCTGCCAGGGTGGCCATAACGAATGACTGTAGTGCATTTTGTTGATGATGCATATTGCAGTCATGATGTTCTAGCAGTAGAGGGAATGAATGTTTTGGATTTTGGATAGGGTGCCTATCAGTGGACTGCTTTGTTCTGAATGAGCTTGCAGATTAGGAAATGGCAGGAATTTATAGAGGGCTCGCGTGCTCAAATGGATACTGCACCCCCCCCCCCGGTGTATTGGTCCCTTTTCCCCACAGAGCACACAATAATTCAGATAATTAGGGGGACATTCCATGAAGGAGCCTGGGATATGTATCAACATTCAGGATTCTGCTGATGCCTTGTAAAAGCTGGAAAATAGCACCATTGGATTATTATTTTAAAATCGTTTTTTATTAAAGATCAACAAAAAAATACATTAAGATAATCAAGCCAATATGTCAATATGTACAATAAAGAATTAAATTAGCAAATAACTGATTAACAAAGCTAAGCAATATATCAATAATAATAAGAAAAAATAAAGTCTTAAGAATATTTTTTGAAAGAAAAAAAGAGAAGGAAAAAAAGAACCCCTACTGACTAAGAAAAAAAAACAACTAAAAAAAACAAAAAAAGACCTATTGGGAGCACAACCCCGGAGCTATATGTCTTAAACGCTTCCATAAAAGAAAAACATCAATCTGCCAACTCAAATCCATTTAAACAAAAATCGGAAGGAAACCATATTAATTAAGTCAAATCAGATGATAGTAGCAGGCAAAAGAACCCCACCTTTTCTCGAAATCAAATCGAGGATCAAAAGCTGGATTTCTGATTTTCTCCAAACTAAGACATAACATCACCTGAGAGAACCATTGTATCAAAGTAGGAGCAGAAGCAGCTTTCCATTTCAACAAAATAGACCTTCTGGCCAATAATGTAACAAATGCAATTACATGTTGGTCTGATAGAGCACCACTGGATTATTATACCTCTATTCATTTACTTATGCAAATTATTCCAATTTAGTTCTTTCTGTCTCTCTCTGCCTTTGACCATTAAACCCTTTGTCCACTGAGCTTACTTACTCACTCTCCATTCCATTTCTTTCCCTCCCTCAGTCTCTCCTCTCCACCTGCCCTCTTTCCTCCTAGTCTTTTATCTCCCTTCAAACATCCTCTCTCCCACCACTGTCTTCCTCTCCTCTCCAACCCCCACCCCCACTGTGGTCCTCTCCCAGCAACATCTGGAATAGGAATGGGCCATTGAGCCTTATCTGGGATCCCATTTAAATGTGGCTGGTATGCACCTTAGCTCCACTTTCCTAAAATATCTCCAGATCATCCAATCATTATGCCCAATAAAACAGGTGTTGAGCAAAAGATAAAGATTGACTAAAGGCAGAACTCATCAGGGCTGTGAGTGCTGATGGAGGAAAGCTACTATATAGAGAACTCAGGGAGGGTCAATATAGAAGCTATAGGTGCTTAGTGGACACAGATAAAAGGAGTGGGAAGATGAGGCAGATGGAGCCCAGATTCAGGAAAAGCCTTCCAGTTTAAGACCAATCTCTGGAAAATCTATAACATAATACTGCAAGAATTCATAGAGAACATCACAAGTTCTCAGGTGCAGATAATTCAACTACGTGATCTGATTTGGTTAGATAGCAGTGTGAGTAATCCATAGGCCCAAGTCAGCTACTAAGAGTCCAACTGAATTTGACCATAAGACCATAAGATATAGGAGAAGAAGTAGGCCATTCAGCCCATTGAGTCTGCTCCACCATTCAACCATGGGTTGATCCAACTCTTCTAGTCATCTCTACTCCCCTGCTTTCACCCCATACCCTTTGATGCCCTGGCTGATCAAGAACCTATCTATCTCTGCCTTAAATAACCCAATGACTTGGCCGCCACAGCTGCTCGTGGCAACAAATTCCACAATTTTACCACCCTCTGACTAAAGTAATTTCTCTGCATCTCAGTTCTAAAAGGACGACCTTCAATCCTGAAGTTGTGTCCTCTTGTCCTAGAATCCCCTACCATGGGAAATAACTTTGCCATGTCTAATCTGTTCAGGCCTTTTAACATTCGTGATGTTTCTATGAGATCCCCCCTCACCCTCCTGAACTCTAGGGAATACAGCCCAAGAGCTGCCAGACATTCCTCATACGGTAACCCTTTCATTCCTGGATTCACTGGGCCATGTCGGAATTTGACCAGTATTCTTCATTATGTCTCCCTGTGATTATTTTTTCAGGAAAGCTCGAAGGCACAATGTGAGATGCATTCCCAGTTAACAAGACTGCTTTATTTTCTGGATGGATGACTTCTCCTCCAGAAAGTGTGATGGAGAGGGCTGAATCCATTTCTGTTCCTGCTATTCATTCTCTACCTTTACAGCTGTCATTCCAAGAAGAAACGCTGCTGAGAAGAAATGACAATTGCCTGTCTCTCTCCCATCCTTGATGGAAATAAAGGATATCCCTCTGGAGTAAGACCTGCCACATCTCACTATGAGCAGATGGGTAGGTTAGTGAGCAGGATAGTGCCTGGTACTAAGGTGAAGTGCCATGCATGTGTTGGAATGCTCTCTGCAAACCTGGTGCAGAGACACAAGCCCAGAGTGTGGATGCAAGGGCTGAATCTTCACTGGGCCAGCTTGGGGTGTGAAACAGGACCCTCTGAATTGGTAACTGGTTTATTTTTGCCACATGTACTGAAATGTGGTGAAAAGCTTTTGACTGTGTGCCATCTGGACAGATCATTCCATACGCAGCAACATCGAAGTAGTACAAGGAAAGCAGAAACGTAATGTTACAGAGAAAGTGCAATACAGAGAATCAGATAAAGTGCAAGGACACAACAAGTGCCATTTACAAAGAAGACATGGCAGCGCTTCTATTTCCTTAGAAGTTTGCAAAGATTCAGCATGCCACCTAAAACTCTGACAGACTTCCACAGATGTGTGGTGGAGTGTATATTGACTGGTTGCATCACAGCCTGGTATGGAAACACCAATGTCCTTGAATGGACAACCCTACAAAAAGTAATGGATACGCCACAGTCCATCACAGGTAAAGCACTCCCCACCATTGTGCACATCTACACAGTGCTGTAGGAAAGCCGCATCCATCAGCAGGACCCCCACCGCCCAGACCATGCTCTCTTCTCGCTGCTGCCATCAAGAAGAAAGCACAGGAGCCTCAGAACTCACACCGCCAGGTTCAGGAACTGTTATTAACCTTCAGCCATTAGGATCTTGAACCAGAGGGGATAAATTCACTTAACTTCACTTGCCCCGACATTGAACTGTTCCCACAACCAATGGACACTTTCAAGGACTTTTCATCTCATGTTCTTGATATTTATTGCATATTTATTTCTCTTTTGTATTTGCATTGTTTGATGTCTTTTCCACATTGGCTGTTTGTCTGTGTAGCCTTTCATTGATTTTATTATGGTTCTTGGATTTGCTGAGCATGCTCTCAAGAAGCAAATCTCATGATTGTATATAATGGTTTATCTGTACTTTACAATAAGTTTACTTTGAACTTTGAGGTAGACTGAGAGATCAGCTTTAGCATACGAGAGATCCATTCAGGAGTCTGATAGCAATGGGATAGAAACAGCCCTTGAACACAGTAGAACATGTACTCAAGATACTTTTGTATCTTCACTCCAATGGGAAGGGCAGATGAGAGAACGTCTGGCACGAGAGGGCTTTCGATTATGTTGGCTGCATTCTCCAGGTAGTGGGAAGTTTACAGGATTGTAGAGGGGATCATTTGGCCCTCAAGCTTGTTTTACATTCTGTACGATAATGATTAATCTGTAGTAAATCCAGTTACTTTCTGCTTTATCCATATTTCTTGATGACTTTATCAAATAAAACATTCTGGGGTGGCACGACAAAGTTTACATTGACTGGGCCTAGAGCATTGTGGTGGAAAGATTCACATCTATTACTAATAAGCTTCCTGGAGATGCTGTTTTATGAACTCTCTCATAAATGATTCTGCTTTAATTTTAAGACAATGTCCTGTTGTGTCTCTCCATGTCTGTAGTGATAACTTTGTATCATAAAATTGACATCGACCAGGAGGGCTACAAAACAATATAATTAACATTCTTATTATAAGTTGACCCTTTGAGTCCATTCATCATCATGGTAAATGCAGAATGTATATAACATAAGGTTAATATGTACTTCTAAATATGTGATGCCCAAACCTAGCTGGAATACTCCAGACGAAGACTCTGTAGACGATCAGCACAAATCATTTTCTTTATTGTTCCAGGATCCTTATCATAATTCGACTTTATGCTACTCTGATGGCTACTTCCAAAACTGCCTATGATCCTATCAAGCAGGACAAAGGCAGCAGGTATGAGAGAGCACGGGCACTTGCAGGTTTTTCTCCAAGTTGTATGCCATCCTGACTTGGAATTATACTACTGGCCATTTATCGGGAGGGTCTAGATATTGGAATTCCCTTCCCAGCAGCACCTTGGGAGTACCTTCAGTGGACAGACTGCAGCAGATCAAAAAGCTGGTTCAGCACTATCGTCTCTTTGAAACGGGCAATAAATTCTATCCTTATCAGCAACACTCACATTCCGAAAAATGGAAAGAGGATTGTATCTGATATGCTAGTTTTTAACTGATTGTGTACAAGCACACACGAATTTTTCACCCCTCAACAGCTCCAAGTCTTGTCATTTAGAAAAAAACCTTCAGCTTCCTATAATCCAAAGTGGTTGACCTCACATTCCACATTATTGAAGTCCATCTGCTATTTCTTCCCAAACTCATTTAAGTCTGTCAATTTTCTGCTGTGATTTCCTGCTTCCATTTTCCCAGTCAGTTCTAAAGATGCCATCTGAAAACCTGGGCATAAAACTCTCCACATGAATCATTTACATTCATAGCAATCCTATGCACTAGCTCTCTGCTATACTGCATTATGATTTTTTTATTATTCATTGTTATTAATATATTCCATCTCTTTAATTACCTTGGTATATTTATCATATTGTGACTCACTCCATTATTACTATTGTCTCTGATGTTCTATTATTTTGCTCACAGTAATCACATCATTTACATTTGAATTCAATTCAGTCTTTATAATCTGTCATCTTTCCTCTCTCTTGACTTGCACATTCTTATGGTAGTATTGAGTTTTTCATTTAGCTTTGACCTTTTGATCCAGCACTCCACAAGGCATAGTTCCTTAGGTATCCCATTGATGTACATTATTTACATGATTCTAGTTTATTATAAATTTATTAATATATATCACTCATATACTGCTTCTTCTTAAAAGAAAGTATTGGATGAAGGCCAAGAGAGGTGACGTTGATGCAGAGGCATTGTATTCATGGGGTTCCTAGAGCTTTGATGCTCTAGAGATTTGCAGAATATTATTGCATTCAGAGAAGATGTTGATAAGGATATCTATTCATTCGGCTTTCATTCCTTTCTCAATGAGTCACAACCTTCTTTCTCTCTCACTCCGCTTTCAATTATACACTTTAATTACCGTCCACTATCATTCCCCTTCCTGTCACTCTCTTCCAACTTCTACTCCCTTATTCCTGATTCTATGCCACTCACACCCAGTAATTCACACTCCCTCTTTACTAATTCCTTGTCACTTTTCCTCATTGACTCACATTACCTGATTCCCAGGTCCCTGACACTTTTACCTCACTGACTCAGTCACCCCTTGTCACTCCTTCCGGCTGAAATAGCCCATTAGGCCCCTTTCTTTCTCACTCGTCACATAATGACTATGTCTGCTTCTCTCACAGTTACCAAGTGTTTATATGTGCATCATTCTTTTTCTCCATCTGTTCTGCCAGGCCGAGCATTGTAATCATTCGTTTTGTGTGGTACATTCAAAATGGGCAAAGCCTACTTTTGTTTTTCTCCAAACATTGTCTTTTCACTTTGCACAAGGGAAGGCTGTAATATTGATGTGGATCTTTCAAAAATACCTATGAATGATTCCACTAAACTATTTCATAGAGTTCTCAATGTCCTAGCCATTATTTATCCCAATCAAAATCATTGAAAATAAATCAGCTTATCTGTCAATTATCAAAGTGATGTTCCTAGGTATTTGCTTAATGCAACCAGTTGTCATATTTTTCACTATTTATTCATTTTTCTGGCTAGGCTAGCATTTACTACCCATCCCTGCTTGCCCCTGAAAATCTGGTGATATGCTGTCTTTGACAGCCATTCAGGTGACAGTATTGTCACAGTTCTTTTGGGAGGAGGTTCTAGGCATTTGATCCAACAAAAATAAAATAACAGTGACTTATTACCAAGTCAGCATGCTGTGTAACTTAGAGACGCGTCATATAAGTGGTGTTCAGGTGAACCTGAATGTCTTGGCATTCTTGGTGATAGAGGTCATGGGTTTAGGAAGTTCTCTCAGAGTAGCCTAGGTAAACAAGAACAGTCTGTTTTGCAGCTGCTAGAAATACGGAGCCAGAAGTTTGTTTAAGGTGGTGAATGGGGAGATGATCAAGTGGGCTCTTTTGTCCTGGGTAACGTTAAGCTTATTGAGATCTAATACAGAGTATGCCAGTAAACTCCGAATTTGTGCACAGAAGGTAGTGGAAGGGGTTTTCTGGTATGAGAGGTGCTTACCTATGGAGACTAGCTGGTCTCCAGCCTGCTCTTACAACTATGGTAATTATGTAGCTGGCCCAATTGAGTTTCTGATCAATGATAACCTCCAGAATGTTGATGATAACAAACTCCATGATGGTAATGCCATTAAATATCAAGGGTAGGTTGTTGGACTCTTGTTAGATATGGTCATTGTCCGGCACTTTTGTGGCCTGAATGGTACTTGCCACTTTCAAGCCTATTTCTGCAATGATCTTGCTGTATGCAGGTATGGGCTGCTTTATTGGCTAGGATTGGAACATTAATTAATTATTGGTGAACATCCTTACTTCTGACCTAATCATGGGAGGAAGGTCATTTTCTGAGGGGTCTAAAATGGTTTGGCACAAGATACTACTTTGTTGAGATTGTGGTGGGATTTGATCTTCAATAATCAGAACTATCAGCTTTTCTGCAAGGTACGACTCCAACTGCCCCAGTATTTCCCCATGTTGCCCATCAAAGCTCCTTGATACCACAGCTACTCAAATGTTGCCTTGATGTCAGAGTAATCCGAATCAGAATCAGAATTAAGTTTATTCAAAAGCCATCAGATATAGGAGCAGAATTAGGCCATTCGGCCCTCCCAGTCTGCTCTGCCATTTCATCATGGCTGATACATTTCCCTTCCAGCTCCAGTCTCCTGCCTTTTCCCCATATTCCTCCATGCCCTGATTAATCAGGAATCCATCAACCTCTGCCTTATATATACCCAATGATTTGGCCTCCACATCTGCCCCGTGGGAACAAATTCCACAGATTCACCACTCTCTGGCAAAAAAACTTCTCCTCATCTCCATTCTAAATGAACATCCCTCTATTCTGAGGCTGTGTCCTCTGGCCTTAATCTCTGCCATCATTGGAAACATCCTCTCCACATCCACTCTGTAGAGGCCTTTCAACATTTGATAAGTTTCAATGAGGTCCCCCTGAATTTCAGTGAGTAAGTCAGGACCAAAACTATCAAACACTCCTCCTATGACAAGCCTTTCAATCCCAGGATCATTTTTGTGAACCTCCTTTGAACCCTCTCTAACGTCAGCATATCCTTTCTTTGATAAGGGGCCTAAAGCTGCTCACAACAGCCCAAGTGAGGCTTCGGAAATCACAAACAAGAGAAGTTCTGCAGATGCTGGGAATCAATGTAATACACACAAAATGCTGGAGGAACTCAGCAGACCAGAGAACATCTATGGAAAGCAACATGAATGAAGGGTCTTGGCCGGAAACATCCACTGTTTATCTTTACCATAGATACCAGCTGGCCTGCTGAGCTCCTCCAGCATTTTGCGTGCGAGGCCTCACCAGTGCCTTATAAATCCTTAACATCACATCCTTGCTTTTACCACAGACATCTATCATGAAATTTGATGTCTTTGTGGCAGTGGTACAGTGCAAAATGTAAAAAAATACAGTGTTACAAAAAATAAACAGAAACAGTATGGTGAGGTAGTGTTCTTGTTTACTTGAACAACTCCTACCTCATCTCTATAATTCTACTCTTTCTTCCAAGTTTAGGGCAAGGCAGCGACAGGACTTGGAGCTCAGTGGTCCTGACAAAATCTAGACTGGGCCGGTGAGGGAGGGTACTGGGGAGCAATTGTAACTTGACAGTACTGTCAAAGACATCTTGTGTTACTTTGCTGAGCTCAGACTGAGCAGTAGTTAGCCAGTTTGGATTGGTCCTGCTTTTTGTGAGCTGCTCATACCTGATCAATTTTACACATTGCTGGGTTAATGCCAGTGTTATAATTGAACTGGACTGGAACAAGTAGGTGAGTGACCCAGCTAATTCTGGAGTACTACAGTCAGGACGATTTTTGATCCCATAACTTTTATATGATAACAATATTCACAGTTGCTTCTTAACATGGAATGAATCAGACTGACTGAAGATTGATTTCCATGACCTCTATCACTATATTTGTCTATTTAAAGTAGAACAGAAGGAGGCCATTCAGTCCATCAGGTCCCTGCTATTGGTCCTATTCCCATAAGAACATAAGAAATAGGAGCAGTAGGGAATTTGGCCCATCAAACCTGCTCTGCCATTCAATAAGATAGTGGCTGGTCTGACCATGGATTCATCTCCACCTACCTGTCTTTTCCCTAAAACCCTTAATTCCCCTATTATGCAAAAATCCATCTAATCTTGTCTTAAGTTTACTGAGGTAGCCTCCACTGCTTCATTGGGCAGAGAATTCATCTAATTTTTCTATATCCCTGCAATATATTCTCTTGCACATACCCATCAACTCCCCTTTGATTATTTTGACACTTATGACATGCATAATTTTTACAATGCTGTCAAAACCATCTAGGGCCCAATAAACGATGAAAATCCCCTGAAAACAGCAGATGGTCTAACACTTCTGAAGAATCAGAATACCATTCTGCTGAGGTAGGCTGAGCATTTTAACACCCTGCTTAATCAGGACTCTGAAGCAGACCCCACCATCCTGGATGAACTACCTGAACTTCCTCCTATCCACGACCTCAGTCTACCACCAACCTTCCAGGAGGTTCTATCAGCTGTCCATTCCCTTAAGAACAACAAGTCCCCTGGCACTGACAATATCCCTGCTGAGTTACTGAAGAACGGAGGGTACATGTGTATGTGCACCCTCTACCAGTACATCACCAAGGCCTGGACTGATGAGAACATCCCACAGCAATGGAGAAATGCAAACATCGTTGTCATTTGTAAGAACAAAGGTGACAAGGCCATCTGAGGCAACAGTAGGGGCATATCACTCCTTTCTGTGGCTGCAAAGGTCCTGGCTAAGGTGATGCTTCAGAGACTAATCAGCAACATCACCGAGTCAACGCTGCCTGAATCGCAGTGTGGATATAGGAAGAACAGGAGCACGATCGACATGATCCTTACAGCCCGGCAGCTTCAGAAAAAGTGCCAGGAGCAACATCAGGACCTGTTTATGGCCTTTGTTGACCTCTGTCAGCCCCCACTAAGGACTAACCTACAGTAACTAATTAACCTACCAGTAATCTTTGGGATGTGGGATGAAGCTAAGTCACCCAGCAAAAATACACTGTCATGGGGAGGACACACAAATTGTATACAAGGTCAGGATTGTATCTGAATTTCTAGAGATGATTGCTGTAGCATAATGCCACATTACCAGTGAAATAAGACATGATGGTAATGATGGAGGAACCTGACATATTGCAAGTAAAGTTTCCATCTGAGGTGTTTGATTGATAAGTCTGTGGAAGCTCTTCCAACTTAGATACCAACCCCTGAAATTATTACTTTCTTATTTATCACAACATGTAAGGAGGCCATTCAGTACATCAGTTCTATCCTCCCCCTCCATATTTCCCTACTCTTGAGAAGTGGAGTGGAACACCTGGGGAAAACTTACATATTGTCAAAGGGAGAATGTGCAGTTCTACACAGAGCACCAGAGGTCAGGATCAAACCCAGCTCCCTGGAGCTGTGAAGAAATCACTTTCACAATGGTAGTTTTATTCAAAAATGTACTTTGGTAGTCAATCAGTACTTTGGGATTGAGCACAGCAGTGAGAAGCGCTATATAATTGTCTTATTTCTGGATCATCCAGCCATTGCCTGTTGTGTCTGTTCTGAATTTCTGACAGTAATACTCTTTTCTTCCTTGCAGGCTTGAGATTTGGAATTCACTTCAGCAAACTATATTGTATCAAAAGTAATAGTGCTGTGACATCCCAGCTTTATTGATCTGTAGAAAATGTATCTTTGCCCTTGAAAACAAAGGGGTGATTGATGATAGTTGAAATTGCTTTTCTGGAGTATTTATGTAAAGCAGAAGAAGCAATAAATAATTTTGGGGAAATATTGCTGAGGCAAGGAAAAGGAAAACAAGCAAAAACACAGTGATTACTGACAATACTATGAAATAATGAAATTCATCAATACAAAAGGAAGAGTGCTGAACATTTCAATCCCTGAGCACTTTCAGCATGCCAAATAAACACAATTTCTGCACGGATGTGATACTTCAAAAGCAATAATGCTGCTCCCTAATCACTTCCTTATTCAATCAATCTAGATTAAGGATGAAAACTCTAATTTAAAATTTGAATTTTTGCATTGGATATATTTTTTACAGATTATATTTACAGTACCTGCTTCTGGTAATTTGCACTCCACTAACGTCCTGATGCGCAAAGCTTTATAGCATTATCCACTGAAGCAATGTGCTATGTTCATATTTGTCAGGATGACGATTATCCTTTTAAATACTAAACAGATCACAATTCTTCTTTTTAACAGTGTGTCATAAAATGAGTTATTTTGGTTAATTAATATGCTTGGTTATTGCTATTCACATAAAATGTTAGTCCTACAGTACACTGCTTCTTGTTTTCTTTGTTTTACTATATTCTTCCTCACCTTTTTTGCACTTGTGGATTGAACTTTGCAGTTCATGTTATGAGCAACACACACAAAATGCTGGAGGAACTCAGCATGCCAGGTAGCATCTTTGGAAAAAAGTACAGTCAGTGCTTTGGCCCGAAATGTCGACTGTTTGTACTTTTTTCCATAGATGCTGCCTGGCCTGCTGAGTTCCTCAAGCATTTTGTGTGTGTTGCTTGGATTTCTGGCATCTACCGATTTTCCCTGGTTTGGGAGTTCATGTTATGATGTGTTTCTGGGCTCTGCTTGTTCCTTTTATGTTGCTATTTCGGGGCGAACAGGCTGTGTGGCTTGACATTAATGGAGGACACCGAGCTAGATTGAACTGATCTGAATATGCCAGGACTGGTTTGATGATTTGTGGTTTGGTGCTTTATATTCTGTGTTTCTCACTCTTCTTTTTGTGCGATTTGCTCTTTTTTAACCTGTTGGGGGGGATGTGATGATTTTCTTTGAACAGGTTCCATGGTTTTCTTTCTGTCTTTGTTGCCTGTCTGCGGGAAGACAGCCATGGTTGTACACTGCATTATTCTGGCAAGAAATGTACTTTGAATCTTTGAATTTGTTCCCATGCCTTCACCATTCTGGGCTAAAGGCATAATTGAAGTCAATGGGGGTACAATGTTGGGTGTGTAAGGGGAGAGGTGCATGCATGATGGAGTTCTCCTGATTGGAGTCATACATAACACTCAAGAAAATGACGTGTTCGTAAGCCAACCATCCAAGCTTGGTCCCGCTGACCAATCACACTCATAGGAATAGGGAAATACAGCTTGGAAGCAGCCTCCCCAGGCCCACCAGCCATGCACCATCTATTTAAAAGACATTTTTAATTCTACCACTAACATAACATAAGGGGCAATTTACCGTGCCCCATTAATCTACCAGGCCACACTTTTGAGATACTGGAGGAAACCAGAGCATGGAGAGGAAAACTACATGATCACAGGTAGTAAAAATAAACAGAAAGATGAAGGGTTTTGAACCAGAAGCATTGATTCAGTTTCTGTTCTCGCAACTGAGGTCTGGCCTGCAGAGCATTTCCAGCGTTTTCTGTTTTTGTTTGCAATTGCAGGTAGAATGTGCAGACCCCACAAAGCCGGGATTGAGCCCAGGTCTTTGGCACTGTGAGGCAGCAGCTCTACTAGTTGTGCAACCTCCATCAGAAAGTCAGAAGAAGTTGGGTGACAGTTCAGATTTGTTCACAGTCTCAGTCAAGAGCAAGGCACAAAGAGGTGGTCACTGGCATCTGTGGAGCAGTTATCGGCTTGCTTCAAGTTGGTGGACGAAGCAATGATCAAAGGTTGATCAGAGGACCTGAATGAATACGCAGTGGTTGTTATGGACTTTATAAAAATACTTGTGGATGAGTATGCGCAAAACCATTCAGTCTTTCCCACCCAGAAGACTTGGTTGAACCAAGAGATCAGAGGATTAGATTGGTGGTGTTCAGGGTCCAAGTATGACCTCCTGAAAGCCACCCCACTTGCGAAGTGGCAATTCTGAACCAGAGGGGAAACACAGAACAATGCTCTACTGCTGTTGGCAGTGCTTGAATGTCATCACCTCCTATAAAGCAAAACCAAGCAATGGAAATGACAACAAGTTTTTGCTCCCAGATGAGCTCAACACCTTTAATGCTCGCTTTGATTGACAGAACATGGAGACACCTTCACGAACCTCCAAAGCCCCTGTGATTTCAGTCTCTGAGGCTAACATGACAGCAGTCTTCAGGAGAGTGAACCTACAAAAATCATTTGGCCCAGGTGATATACCTGGCCAGGTACTGAAGACCTGTGCTAATCAACTGCTGGTGTGCTTACTGACATCTTTCACCTTAGCAGTCCTAGGTCCCAACTACTTCAAACAGGATTCAATTATACCAGTGCTCAGGACGAATGTGACAACTTGCATAAATTACCCTCTTGTCCAGTAGTACTTAAATCCACTGATGTGCTGTGTTAAGAGGTTGGTCATGAAGCATATCAACCTCTGGCCAAGAAGTGACTTGGATGCGGTCCAATTTGCTTCCTGTCACGATAGGTCATCAGCAGATGCCATTTCATTGGCTGTTCACTCAGATTTGGAATATCTGGACAATTAAGATGCATACATCATGATGTTCTCCATTGTCAGTATTCAATACCATCACCTCTCAAAACTAAGTACTAAACTCCAAGACCTAAGCATGAATACCTTCCTGTGCCACTAGATCGTCCATGTCCTTACATGCAGATCCAGTCCATAGGAATTGGCAACAACAGCTCCTCCACAATCTCCATCAGCACAGGTGCAGCACAAGGCTGTGTGTGCTTAGTCCCCCACTCTACTCGCTTTACACCTATGACTGCATGGCTAAGTACAACTGCAAAGCCATGTGTAAGTTTGCTTATGACACCACCATTGATGACTGAATCAATGGTGGTGATAAATCAGCATATAGGAAGGAGATTGAGTATTTAGTGTTACAGTAACCTCTCACTCACCATCAGCAAAACCAACGAGATGACTACAGGAGGAAGAAGCAGGAGGTCCATGAGGGGATCAGTGGTGGAAAGGGCCAGTAACTTTAAAATCTTTGGTGTTTCCATATCAGAGGATCTGCCCTGGGAGCAGCATGCAGGCGCTATCACAAAGAAAGCACAGTGAATGCATGGCAGCACTTCTACTTTCTTAGAAGTTTGCACAGATTCAGCATGTCACCTAAAACCTTAACAAACTTCTATAGATGCATAGTGGAGATATCCTGACTGGTTGTATCTTGGCCTGGTATGGATACACCAAAGGCTAAGATTGAATAAGATTGGAAATATCTACAAAATGTGGTGGATACATCACAGGCAAAGCCTTCCCCATCATTGAGCACATTTACAAGGAGCGCTGCCACTGAAAGCAGCATCTATCATCAGGGAGCCCCTTCATCCAGGCTATGCTCCCTTCTCACTACTACCATTGGGCATGAGCGACAGGAGCCTCAGGTTCCACACAACCAGGTTTAGGAACAGTTATTATGCTACATTAGGCTCCTGAAACAGTATGGATAACTTCACTCACATCAGTGCTGAACTGACTCCACAACCCATAGACACGTTTTCAACGACATCACAAATCATGTTCTCAGTATTATTTATTTACTTTTTTTTATCATTTACACAAATAGTCTTTTTTGCACATTGGTTCTTTGTCAGACTTTGCTACGTAGAGTTTTTCATAAACTTTATTGTCTTGCTTTTTTTTCCTGTGGATGACTGCAAGAAAATGAATACAGTGGCATGCAGAAGTTTGGGCACGCATGGCCAAAATTTCTGTTACTGTGAATAGTTAACTCAGTAGAAGATGAACTGATCTCCAAAAGTCATAAAGTTAAAGATGAAATGTTCATTTCAATATTTTAAGCAAGATTAGTGTATTATTTTTGTTTTGTACAATTTTAGAGTGAAAAAAAGGAAAGGAGCACCATGCAAAAGTTTGGGTACCCCAAGAGATTTGAGCTCTCAGATAACTTTTACCAAGGTCTCAGACCTTAATTAGCTTGTTAGGGCTATGGCTTCTTCACAATCATCATTAGGATAGGCTAGGTGATGCAAATTTGAAAGATTTATAAACACCCTGACTCCTCAAACGTTGTCCCAACAATCAGCAGCCATGGGCTCCTCTAAGCAGCTGCCTAACACTCTGAAAATTGAAATAAATGATGCCCACTAAGCAGGAGAAGGCTACAAGAAGATAGCAAAGCGTTTTCAGGTAGCCGTTTCCTCAGTTCGTAATGCAATTATGAAATGGCAGTTAACAGGAATGGTGGAGGTCAAATTGAGGTCTGGAAGACCAAGAAAACTTTCCAAGAGAACTGCTCATAGGATTGCTAGAAAGGCAAATCAAAACTCCCGTTTGACTGTAAAAGACCTTCAGGAAGATTTAGCAGACTCTGGAGTGGTGGTGCACTGTTCTACTGTGCAGCAACACCTGCACAAATATGACCTTCATGGAAGAGTCATCAGAAGAAAACCTTTCCTGTGTCCTCACCACAACATTCAGCGTCAGAAGTTTGCAAAGGATCATCTAAACAAGCTTGATGCATTTTGGAAACAAGTCTACCGGGGCTACTGGGGAGAACTTAAACTGGAATTGTTGGGGGGTGGGGTGGGGACCGAACTGAAGAGATTGGGGAAGAGGAGGTTGGCTCACAAATATAGACAGTGCAAGAGGGAGGACAGGCAGGTGATAGAGAAGGGACGCGCTCAGACCAAAGGTTTGAAATGCGTCTATTTTAATGCAAGAAGTGTTGTGAACAAAGCGGATGAGCTTAGAGCATGGATCAGTACTTGGAGATATGATGTGGTATCATTACACAGAGACTTGAATGGCTCAGGTCCAGGAATGGTTACTTCAAGTGCTGGGTTTTAGATGTTTCAGAGAGGACAGGGAGGGAGGCAAAAGAAGTGGGGGCATGGCACTGTTGATAGTGTCATGGCTGCAGAAAAGGTGGACTACATGGAGGGATTGTCTACAGAGTCTCTGTGGGTGGAGGTTAGGAACAGGAGGGGATCAATAACTTTACTGGGTGTTTTATATAGGCCACCCAATAGTAACAGGGATATCGAGGAGCAGATAGGGAAACAGATCCTGGAAAGGTGTAATAATAACAGAGTTGTCGTGATGGGAGATTTTAACTTCCCAAATATCGATTGTCATCTCCCTAGAGCAAGGGGTTTAGATGGGGTGGAGTTTGTTAGGTGTGTTCAGGAAGGTTTCTTGACACAATATGCAGATAAGCCTACAAGAGGAGAGGCTGTACTTGATTTGGTATTGGGAAATGAACCTGGTCAGGTGTCAAATCTCTCAGTGGGAGAGCATTTTGGAGATAGTGATCATAATTCTATCTCCTTTACAATAGCATAAGCTATTTATAATAAAAAGGTGTTTAATTGGAATTATGAGGCTATCAGGCAGGAAATTAGAAGCTTAAATTGGAAACAGATGTTCTCAGGGAAAAGTATGGAAGAAATGTGACAAATATTCAAGGGATATTTGTGTGGAGCTCTGCAAAGGTACGTTCCAATGAGACAGGGAAGTTATGGTAGGGTACAGGAACTGTGGTGTACAAAGGCTGTAATAAATCTAGTCAAGAAGAAAAGAAAAGATTACAAAAGGTTCAGAGAGCTAGGCAATGTTAGAGATCTAGAAGATTATAAGGTTAATAGGAAGGAGCTCAAGAAGGAAATTAGGAGAGCCAGAAGGGGCCATAAGAAGGCCTTGGCAGGCAGGATTAAGGAAAACTCCAAGGCAGTCTACAAGTATGTGAAGTGCAAGAGGATAAGACGTGAAAGAATAGGACCTATCAAGTGTGACAGTGGGAAAGTAGCAGAGGTACTTAATAAATACTTACTTCAGTATTCACTATGGAAAGCATAGAAATATAGAAACATAGAAAATAGGTGCAGGAGTAGGCCATTCTGCCATTCGGCCCTTCGAGCCTGCACCGCCGTTCAGCATGATCATGGCTGATCATCCAACTCAGAACCCTGTACCTGCCTTCTCTCCATACTGCCTGATCCCTTTAGAAACAAGGGCCATATCTAACTCCCTCTTAAATATAGCCAATGAACTGGCCTCAACAGTTTCCTGTGGCAGACAATTCCACAGATTCACCACTCTCTGTGTGAAGAAGTTTTTCCTCATCTCGGTCCTAAAAGGCTTCCCCTTTATCCTTAAGAAAAGGATCTTGGTGATTGTAGTGATGACTTGCAGCAGACTGAAAAGCTTGAGCATGTAGATATTAAGAAACAGATATGCTGGAGCTTTTGGAAAGCATCAAGTCAGATAAGTCACCGGGACCGGTTGAGATGTACCCCAGGCTACTGTCGGAGGTGAGGGAGGAGATTGCTGAGCTTCTGGTAATGATCTTTGCATCATCAATGGGGACGGGAGAGGTTCCAGAGGATTGGAGGGTTGTCGATGTTGTTCCTTTATTCAGAAAAGGGAGTAGAGGTAGCCCAGGAAATTATAGACCAGTGAGTCTTAACTCAGTGGTTGGGAAGTTGATGGAGAAGATCCTGAGAGGCAGGATTTATGAACATTTGGAGAGGTATAATATGATTAGGAATAGTCAGCATGGCTTTGTCAAGGGAAGCTAGTGCCTTACGAGCCTGATTGAATTTTTTGAGGATGTGACTAAACGCATTGATGAAGGAAGAGCAGTAAATGTAGTATATATGGATTTCAGCAGGGCATTTGATAAGGTACCCCATGCAAGGCTTATTGAGAAAGTAAGGAGGCATGGGATCCAAGGGGACATTGCTTTGTGGATCCAGAACTGGCTTGCCCAGAGAAAGCAAAGAGTGGTTATAGACGG
The DNA here is from genome assembly GCF_963921235.1 of Mobula hypostoma. NCBI lineage: Eukaryota > Metazoa > Chordata > Chondrichthyes > Myliobatiformes > Myliobatidae > Mobula > Mobula hypostoma. The sequence goes on from NC_086107.1 coordinate 61,071,829, forward strand.
GTGATAGTCTGCATGGAGGTCGGTCACTAGTGGAGTGCCTCAGGGATCTGTTCTTGAACCCTTACTCTTTGTGATTTTTATTAATGACCTGGATGAGAAAGTGAAGGGATGGGTTAGTAAGTTTGCTGATGATGCAAAGGTTGGGGGTGTTGTGGATAGTGTGGAGGGCTGTCAGAGGTTACAGTGGGACATTGATAGGGTGCAAAACTGGGCTGAGAAGTGGCAGATGGAGTTCAACCCAGATAAGTGTGAAGTGGTTCATTTTGGTAGGTCAAATATGATGGCAGAATATAGTATTAATGGTAAGACTCTTGGCAGTGTGGAGGATCAGAGGGATCTTGGGGTCTGAGTCCATAGGAAACTCAAAGCAGCTGCGCAGGTTGACTCTGTGGTTAAGAAGGCGTACAGTTTATTGGCCTTCATCAATCGTGGAATTGAATTTAGGAGCCGAGAGGTAATGTTGCAGCTGTATAGGACCCTGGTCAGATCCCACTTGGAGTACTGTGCTCGTTTCTGCTTGCCTCACTACAGGAAGGATGTGGAAGCCATAGAAAGGGTGCAGAGAGGATTTACAAAGATGTTGCCTGGATTGGGGAGCATGCCTTATGAGAACAGGTTGAGTGAACTCGGCCTTTTCTCCTTGGAGCGACGGAGGATGAGAGGTGACCTGATAGAGGTATATAAGATGATGAGAAGCATTGATCATGTGGATAGTCAGATGCTTTTTCCCAGGGCTGAAATGGTTGCCACAAGAGGACACAGGTTTAAGGTGCTGGGGAGTAGGCACAGACGAGATGTCAGGGGTAAGTTTTTTACGCAGAGAGTGGTGAGTGTGTGGAATGGGCTGCCAGCAACGGTGGTGGAGGCAGATACGATAGAGTCTTTTAAGAGACTTTTGGATAGGTACACGGAGCTTAGGAAAATAGAGGGCTATAGGTAAGCCTAGTAATTTCTAAGGTAGGGACATGTTCGGTACAACTTTGTGGGCCGAAGGACCTGTATTGTGCTGTAGGTTTTCTATGTTTCTATTTTTTCTAAGTCCTGTGGACTGATGAAGTTAAAATAAAACTTACTGGCCGCAATGAGCAAAGGTATGTTTGGAGAAAAAAGGGTGCAGAATTTAATGAAAAAAACACCTCTCCAACTGTTAAGCATGGGGGTGGATCGATCATGCTTTGGGCTTGTGTTGCAGCCAGTGGCACGGGGAACATTTTACTGGTAGAGGGAAGAATGAATTCAATTAAATACCAGCAAATTCCTGAAGCAAACATCACACTGTCTGTAAAAAAGCTGAAAATGAAAAGAGGATGGCTTCTACAACAGGATAATGATCCTAAACGCACCTCAAAATCCACAATGGACTACCTCAAGAGGCGCAAGCTGAAGGTTTTGCCATGGCCCTCACGGTCCCCTGACCTAAACATCATCGAAAATCTGTGGATAGACCTCAAAAGAGCAGTGCATGCAAGACAGCCCAAGAATCTCACAGAACTATAAGGGTTTTGGAAAGAAGAATAGGCAAAAATCCCACAAACAAGAATTGAAAGACTCTTAGCTGGCTACAGACAGCATTTACAAGCCGTGGTAGTTGCCAAAGGGGTTGTTACTAAGTACTGCCATGCAGGGTGCCCAAACTTTTGCTTCAGGCCCTTTTCCCTTTTTGTTATTTTAAAACTGTAAAAGATGGAAATAAAAAAAGTAATCTTGCTTAAAGTATTTAAAAAATGTGTCATCTTTAACTTTATGCCTTCTGGAAATCAGGCCATCTTTTACTCGCTTAGCTATTCACAGTAACAGAGATTTTGACCGGGGTGCCCAAACTTCTGCACGCCACTGTATGTAGTGCGATATACACATCTTGATAATGAAATTAACTTTGAGTTTGAAGAAGCCTGTTCCCAAAGTCAGTAAGACCTTGATAATGTTTAGCCTTGGGATGAAAAAGAGGGCATCAGCATTTATGCCATATGCAGTAAGGCACGGACATCAATAATATTCTAGCTCTCTCCTCCTCGATTTTGTGGGATCACCATCCTCAAATCCCTTATCATCAGTACCTTTCTGTCCAGACAAGAAAGATAAGCAACCTGTCATATAAATAATGTGGCCACAAGAGAAAGTTGGATGGTTGGGTTAGAGTTTTGTTCTCCATGTCCTGTTCTTCCAAAATCTCCAAGCCACAATCTGAAGGGAGATTGGATGCATTACATTTGAGTGACTTAAGTTGCTCGACACTATTCACAAAACAGACTGCTCGACCAATGCATCATCCCCTTCATCACCAGTATGTATCCATGGCTGCCAGTGTGCACTATGTATCTACATAATATTCATGAAGTCAGTAAAGCTCCTTTGAAAACACTTTCTAAAGTCAGGAAGAACCTTTCCTGTCTGGAATGACAAGGCGATGTCATTTTAGCTTGAAGTTGCTGTATATTGCATAATATGTCTATTATCTCTGGGCCAAGAAACAATGGCTCCTCACCTAATAGCATAGTGGGAGCAGCTTCATCGCATGAATTGGAGCAGATTGCGGTGTTGACTCATCATTGCCTTCATACGGGCACTTAGCAGAGAACAGGAAATGCACAATGGATGAAAAACACATATGACACAGGGAGGCATCTTTGGAAAGATCCAAAAATGCACCTGGTTCAGTTGTCATTAATTCTCTACTGCACATATACTGCATCCTGAACTATACTGGCATCATGCTAACTACTATGCTACCGTGGCTCCAGATTTCTACTGATGTACAGTAGACCGTATTCTGGCTGGTTGCATCACTGCCTGGTATGGAACTCCAAAGCACAGGATCGAAAAAGGCTGCACATGGTTGTAGACTTAGCCAGCTCCATCACAGGCACAACCTCCTCACCACCAAGGATATCTTCAAAAGGGAATGCAGCATCCATCATTAAGGACCCTCACCATCCAGGACAGCCAGCTTCTCATTACTAATATCAGAGTACAAATACAAGAGCCTGAAGACCCACACTCAATATTTTAAGAGCAGCTTCTTTCCCTCTACTACCAGTAAACTGATTTTTTTTTCTGGAAACATGAGTAGAAGTAAGGGACAATATATTTTCTAAGTGAAAATTCAATACTACACGAAACACGTTCCTTTTCATTTCCCCTTCACTGTAAAAAGGCTTGAATTTGGAGAATGCCCACCTATGAGATAAGAGCATACAAAAGGGATTGATGAAAAATGAGCAGGAGGAGATCAAGGCTGCTGTTTGGCATTTCCAGAACAGTTATTCCTTTTGACTGCAACCACAGGCTGCGACATTACACAGGCAAGCCCTATGACATATCTCCTTTCCTTCTGACTGGCTAGAAACCTGCCGTTCACCTTCCTCCCTACAACTCCTATCATCCAATACCACCTCCTGTCCTCTACATCCATCTTCTCCATTGTTTCCTGCCGTCTCTAATCAGCCAGCCCCATCCTGGCTGAGAGACAATCCCCAACAGCAGGCTCAGTACCAATCCTCCAGACTGCACTGTCTGCAGCAGCCTCAAGACACAACCTCCTTCTTCATCTTGTAACATTTAATGGCGGTTGGCAGACTTACATATGGCGCATTACCGTCACCTACTGAGTCGGAGTGCGGAGCAAAGACAGGGAATATGCCCACTTGATTACCTCCACCTCCCACCCCCCCGACAGCGCAAATAATATCAAAAACTCTACTGCTTTCCTGAAAGTCAAATACTCACTTCTACACATTATGATGGCAGTGATATTCTAACAAACTTTCCATGTTAAACTATGTCCCAAAGATCTCAATTTCATAATTAGATGTTTCCTTTGTATCTCATAGGAATTTTATTCAAACAGTATATGCTGAACCATTTCTTGACAAGTACACTCCCTACAGATGCTAGTATCATGCATATTAATTCTGAACAGGGAATTATTCAAACTAGTATGCCCAATACAAATCAAAACACATTCTAATTTAATCGTCTTTTTTTCAATGAGTCCGTATTATTTTACAGCCAATCAGGGAAACTTTTGCTTTGTTACTGGTTCACCTAATCAATAATCTCTTAAAATAGTTAATCAATAATTTGATTTTGCTTCCTCAGCCAAAATAAGTTGCTTTGTTTTGACTCTTTGTTACTGGAAGAAAGTCAGCTCCCTTCATTATGAAAGAGAAAATTCTTACTAAAGATGAGCATGTAGTATTAAAAGCAATTTTGAAACTAAAGCGGGAGGAGAAGATGGCGGCGCGACGCAGTGCGTGTAGCCTCTCTGGTGAAATGATATCGTATTTGTAAGTAGGATGCCATGCACAATTCTGATTTGATGAAGACAGACGTGAGAAGCAGAGTAACATCTGGAGAAATTTCTGAAATGCCCGGTTCGCTACCGCTGCTACTGTGCGATCAAGAATCTTCGGAGGGAAGGCCCCAAAATCCCTGGCTTTGCCTGCTGCTGGCAACCGAGGCTGAGGTTGAAGCGTTCAGCAGAGATGGTGCTCGGTACTCGGTGCTGGAGGGCTGATCAGAGCTCGAAGTTTTCAGACGACTCAGAGTTGTACGGTGGTCGGGCATAGCAGGGAGAGTTTCCTTCCTTCTCCTGTCTGCATGAAATGTGGGACTTTTGAGAGACATTGAACTTTTTTACTGTGCCATGGCCTGTTCTTCATCAAGTTATGGTATTGTTGCACTGTTGTAACTGTATGTTATAATTATGTGGTTTGTGTTAGTTTTTCAGTCTCGGTCTGTCCTGTGTTTCTGTGATATCACACTGGAGGAATATTGTATCATTTCTTAATGCATGCATTACTAAATGACAATAAAAGAGAACTGTGTGTCCTCATAATCTAATCTAAAAATATAATACAATATGGACTTGCAGCAACAATTTTGACCATAGTTTACTGCTTCAAAATCAGAAGTGTGGGATTTAAATGTGACAGAACTGTTGTCCTGAATATAAGAAAGCCGTGGAATTGCAGTGTGTTCAGGTTGAAATGGGCATACCATATGCAGGGGCTCTGTGGAAAGTATAAAAGACAGAGTCAATGGGGCCTATTAATATCCAGAATACAAATACTGTAGTTTAAAGAGATTGTGTAAAGTGCATGATTCTATAACAAATGGTTCCCTGATTGTTGATAAACTAAAGTTTGTCACTTTCATGGCAGACATGGTAAGTTGTACAACACAAACTAAAAGTAGGACAGAAAAATCTAAAACTATATTAAAAGCTGCTGAAGAACACCAAGAGGTAAATAAATTTAACTCTAAAAGTTATTAATGATGCCTTACAAGGAGAAGTAAATAACATTCGGACTTCAAAGGAGGGTTGTTAATAGTTTTTCTGATCTGACAATGGAATGCTAGAAGCCTATTGGCTGAAGATCAGAAGTTTAAGAAATTTGTTGAAGAGTTACCAAATAAACCTGATGTTACATGTGTACAGAAAGCCTGGTTGAATTATGTTTAAATTTTAAGATATAAGGCAATGTTGATTTCAGACACATTCAGAAAATGAACAATGGAAGAGGAATGGCTACATTTGTCAAAAATCGGGTAGCACACAGAGTTTTGGAGATTGGGGTTGTCTATGGGTCAATTATGGTTGAAATTTGGGGAAGGAATAGTAAGTTTTTATAACCCTTGTTAAAGGTTAATGCTTGTTATATAAAATAGAGTGGCTGGAAATGGGAAAAATAAGGTTATATGGCTTGGTGATTTTAATGCTCATGGTACTATTTGGGGTTGTAGTGACACAAATGTGAATGGGATGGTGGTGGAAGACTTTCTGGAAGAAAAATGTTTGACATGCTTGAACGGTTGGAGGAGTACAAGGATAAATCTATTTAATAACATTGTTTTTTTTATAGACCTAGCTGGTATCTGAGGATATAGTAAGGGTGTGTAACAGGGAAGTGTATAATGATACAACAGTGGGGAGTGATCATTTCCCTATTATCTGTACAATAGGAATAAATGTGTATCAGAGGAAAGGTTCTCATATCCCCTGATGCAATTTTAAAAAGGCAAACTGAGATGTATTTGATAATTTATGTGAAAGTAGATTTCCTGATCATTTGGTTTTGGAGGATATCAATCTGAGTAATAATACCTTGTGTTCTGTACTCAACTGAATAGTTAAGGATCAATTCCAAGATTGTTGGGAGATAATAATAGGAGACATATAATAATAACAGCTGTGAAGGAACGGAATGAAGCTTTTAGGAAAGTAAAGCAATGTCACTCTTACTTATCTTTCATACAATAAAAAATAACTTAAGCTATAGTTAGAAAGTAGTGAGAAGGGCAAAGAAAATGTATTGGAGAACAAACTGATAGCATTGGGAAAGAGTTCCAGGTAGGGAAAGTTTGTGGTACAGTACTGAAAATGGGGGAAGATGGAAAACGTAATGCATTACTGGTTTTGTATGGTAGGGAGAAAGTTGCAGATACTGACTCTGAAAAAGCAAAATTATTAGAACTTATGTCAGTATACATAGTTCAGCTAGCTTAAGTCAAGAAGAGAGGTCTTGTAGAGAAACAGTTTTGGCAATCAGTCCTCAGATTGCCAAGAAAAAAGATGTTCGAGTTCCTGCTTGGATGTTGAATTTACATTGTCTGAACTTAAAAGTGCTATTAATAGTGCCGGTTAGACATCACCTGGGAAAAATGATATTTGTTATAATATGATTACACAGTTATCAGATTGAAAGTATGCTGGTTTTGAAATTCTTTAATACATAATGGGTTGAAGGGTGACTTCCTGATCCACGAAATTAGCGGTTGTTATTGTTATATCGAAACCTGTTCAGGATCAATCAGACCCTTCCAGTTATAAACCTATTCCACAAACTTCACACATACATATCAGATAATGGGATGAACGATTATAGCAAGGCCTTCTTATTTTGTGGAAAGTAGAGGAAAATTAGTTGTATAGCAATCTGGACTTCGTAAAGGGAGAATGACCATCAGCTCGGAATTTAATATTCGTAAGGCCTAAGTTAATAAAGAATCAGTGGTAGCAGTTTCCTTTGATGTGGAGAAAACCTATGATACGTTACAGACGCAAGGATTGCTGCTTAAATGGGAAAGATTGGAAAAGGTGTTTGAATGTTCAATTGGATTCAAGATTTTGTATGTGATAGCATGATAAAAGTTACAGTGGGAACAACATTCTCTAAGGAGTATGAGATAGAGAATGGGACTCCACAGGGGAGTGTGTGTAGCCCACTTCTTTTTAATGTTATGATTAATGATATTTTCTTAAATGTTAGCTCAGACATTTCCAAACTGTTATATGCTGATGATGGTGCTGTGTGTAAGAGAGGCAGGAATATAAATTATATAGTTAGGAAAATGAAGTAGGTGAATGGGGACATCGGTGGGGGTTTAAATTTTCTGTTGCAAATACTCAAGTTATTTGGTAAATCGCTTTACAAGAGTCAGTGGTAAAGTTTCTAAGCGTGTGGATGGACACAACAATAACATGGAAGTTGTATGTGAATAAAATTCTAGAGAAATGTAAAAAGCCATTAATGTGTTCAGGTGCTCTGTTGGATGTGATTGGGGTGCAAATAGGTGGTCGCTTAAATATATGTATATCACTTTAATCAGAGCAACATACACACAGAGCAATATATGCTGGAGGAACTCAGCAGATCAGGCAGCATCTATGGAAATGAATGAATAGTTGACGTTTCAGACTGAGACCCTTCTTCAGGACTGGAATAGAAGGGAGAAGATGCCAGAATAAAATAGTGGTGGAATGGGAGGGGAAGAAGGACAGCTAGATGGTGACAGGTGAAGCCAGGTGGGTCGGAAAGATAAAGGGTTGGAGAGGAAGGAATCTGATAGGAGAGAGGACCATAGGGGAAAGGGAAGAGACCCGCAGGGAGGTGATAGCCAGTGAGAAGAGGTAAGAGGCCAGAGTGAGAAACAGAAGAAGAGTGGAGGGGAGGCAAAATCTTTTTTAATGCAAGGTGAAATCCATATTCATGCCATCAGGTTGGAGGCTACCTAGAATGAATGTAAGGTGTTGCTCTTCCACCCCGAGGATGGCTTTATCTTGCCATAAGAGGAAGCCATAGACCACCATGTTGGAATGGGTATGGGAATTGGAATTAAAATGTTTGGGCACCGGGAAGTTCCACTTTTGGGGGATGCAGTGTGGATGTTCGGTGAAGCAGGACTCTCAATTTACAAGACATTTCACCAGTGTACAGGAGGCCACATTGGGAGCACCGGAGATATTATTTCAACTCCAGCAGATTCACAGGTGAAGTATTGCCTTACCTGGAAGAACTGTTTGGGTCCCTGGATGGAGGTGGATGGGCAGGTGTAGCTCTTAGGCTGGTTGCAGGGATAAGTGCCAGGAGGACAACTGGACAAGAGAATCATGGAAGGGGCAATCCCTGTGGAAAGCGGGGGGGCGGGGGGGGGAAGGTTAAGATATGTTTGGTGGTACGGTCCCTTTGGAGATGGCAGAAATTGTGGAGGATGATGCATCGGATGTGGGTGGTAGGCAAGGACAAGAGCTGTGCAAAAATGACGCCACCCTCAGAGTGGAAGAGCAACACCTTATATTCTGTCTGGGTAGCCTGCAACTTGATGGCATGAATATTGATTTCTCTTTCTGGTGAAAAATGCTTCCCTCCCCTTCCTGTCATCTTCTATTCACCACTCTGGACTCTTACCCTACCGACTCCCTTCCTTTCTCCTATGGTCCACTCTCCTCTCCTATCAGATTCCTTCTTCTCTAGAGTTTATCTTTTCTACCCACCTGGCTTCATCTCTCACCTTCTAGCTATCTGCCTTTCGCACTCCCACATCTTTTTATTCTGGCATCTTCCCCCTTCCTTTCCAGTCCCATAGAAGGGTCCTGGCCTGAAATGTCGACTGTTTATTCATCTCCACAGATGCTGCCTGACCTGCCGAGCTCCAGCATTTTGAGTGTGTTGCTCTGGATTTCCAGCATCTGCAGAATCTCTTGCATTTATGATTACTTTTAATCAGATCTGTCTTTGATTTTGGATGTGCTGCTATGCGTCATCCTCGCCAGTGGTCTCAAAGCCCCGAGATAAAGTTCAAGATCAGGCATTGAGGTTATGTTGTGGTGCTATTAAATCATCCTCATTTTCAGCATTGCTGGTAGAAATGGGTGAAGTACCTTTACATTTACACAGGTTACAGTTAGCAATGGTTTATTGGGTTAATGTAAGAGAACATAAAGCTTGTCATCCAATATTGGGAACATTAGTAGAGTGTTGGGAGCACTGTATTTATAAGGTCTTCAATTTTGGGTTATGGGAAATTAATGGGCACAAAATCTTAGGTTGTTTAATGAGGATTATGGTCCCAGTGTACCATTTTCTGTCACTCCTCCATGGATTTTCCCTTTGCCTGTGGTTGATTTGGGCCTTCAGGAAAAGATCAAGATGTGGAGCCATCGTTTACATAGGCAAGGCAGATATTATGGATTCTTACATATCTATAGAGATGGTTCAAAAAATCCAGTGACGAGTCATACTGATGTTTCTGTTTATATTCCAAGGTTTCAGGTGACTATTAAGAAAAGATTATCAGGCAAAGATTAGTATTCATGTCTGAGATGGTTGCTATTACATTAGCCTTAGACTGAGTCAAAGAAGTATGTTCTGATTACGTACTTCTGTGCTCTGATTCATTCTCAGTCTTTACATCTATTGAAGCAGATACTTCAAATTGTAGGCTGGATATTATCCTTGAATTAGACGACATCTGTTGAGGCTGTGTATACATTTCACATGGGTTCCTGCCCATGTTGGGTTTGAAGGAAATGAGGTGGCAGGCATTCTTGCCAAGCAGTCAATTAAAATTAAGCATATAAATGTGGTGCCTTTGCATAAAGGGGGAGGTGAAAGCCATAATTAAAAAGTCTATTCAATCACTGTGGCAACAAAGGTGGGATAAAGAAAAGAACAGACAGCATTTATATAAAATTCAGAGGATGGGGGGGGTGGGTGAAGATCTCAATTGCGAGATGAGTATTAAAGGAGAGAAGTTATATTTACATGTTTCAGAATTAATATGCATGTAGGGAGTGCAGTTGTCAAGAAACAGTGCAGCATATATTGTTTGGATATATTTCCTGTGAGGAAGTATCTAATTGGTAAATTGAAGTCCATGGGACAGACACAGTTTAACATAGAGAGTTAGTTCCGATATCACTAACATTATAATGTATATAGGTGGGTATTTGACTTACTGAAAAGCATTAGACTTTTTGATATTAATTCAGTTTTTTTCTGGGGGGAGGGTGAAATTTACTGTCTTTGCTCCACACTCTAACTCAGAAGGTGGCGGTAATGCACCCTAGGTTGGTCTGCTAGCCGCCATTAATCTTTACAAGAAGAAGAAGAAGAAGAACCCTGTGTCTTGAGAGGGAATCGTATGTTGAATTCAGCTCAGAAAGTTAAGGTTGCATCACTAGAACTGCAAGCAAACATCTTATTAAAATATAAGTTTTTGGAAAGGTTCAAGGATAAATTTTCCTCTTGGGAATTTGAAATAGGAGAAGTATCATCTGTCTCCAACTAGGATTTATGGAATAAGCTGTACTGGTGCAAGAGAAATTTTTATATTAAACTCTTCTAATCTCGTTACTTTGCTGAGTCTGATCTGGCATTTTGTGCAACACACACAAAATACTGGAGGAACCTGGCAGGTCAAGCAGCATCTCTGAAGATGGATGAACAGTTGTTCTCTCTGGCTGAGGCTCTTCAATAGCGTTGAAAAGGAAGAGGGAAGACATCAGAATAAAAAGGTGGAGGGAGGGAAAGGATGACAACGAGAAGGTGATGGGTGAAGCCAGGTGGGTGGGAAAGGTAAAGGGCTGGAGAAGAAGGAATCTGCTAGGAGAGGAGAATGGAACATGAGATAAAGGGAAGAAGGAGGTGCACCAGGGGGAAGTGATAGGCAAGTGAGGAGAAGAGGGAAGGGGAAAAGAAAAACAAATTAGGAGAAATTGATGTTCATGCCATCAGGTTAGAGGCTACCTAGGAATAGAAACATAGAAACATAGAAAATAGGTGCAGGAGTAGGCCATTCGGCCCTTCGAGCCTGCACCGCCATTTATTATGATCATGGCTGATCATCCAACTCAGAACCCCGCCCCAGCCTTCCCTCCATACCCCCTGACCCCCGTAGCCACAAGGGCCATATCTAACTCCCTCTTAAATATAGCCAATGAACTGGCCTCAACTGTTTCCTGTGGCAGAGAATTCCACAGATTCACCACTCTTTGTGTGAAGAAGTTTTTCCTAATCTCGGTCCTAAAAGGCTTCCCCTCTATTCTCAAACTGTGGCCCCTCGTTCTGGACTTCCCCAACATCGGGAACAATCTTCCTGCATCTAGCCTGTCCAATCCCTTTAGGATTTTATACGTTTCAATCAGATCCCCCCTCAATCTTCTAAATTCCAACGAGTACAAGCCCAGTTCATCCAGTCTTTCTTCATATGAAAGTCCTGCCATCCCAGGAATCAATCTGGTGAACCTTCTTTGTACTCCCTCTATGGCAAGGATGTCTTTCCTCAGATTAGGGGACCAAAACTGCACACAATACTCCAGGTGTGGTCTCACCAAGGCCTTGTACAACTGCAGTAGTACCTCCCTGCTCCTGTACTCGAATCCTCTCGCTATAAATGCCATCATACCATTCGCCTTTTTCACCGCCTGCTGTACCTGCATGCCCACTTTCAATGACTGGTGTATAATGACACCCAGGTCTCGTTGCACCTCCCCTTTTCCTAATCGGCCACCATTCAGATAATAATCTGTTTTCCTATTTTTGCCACCAAAGTGGATAACTTCACATTTATCCACATTAAATTGCATCTGCCATGAATTTGCCCACTCACCCAACCTATCCAAGTCATCCTGCATCCTCTTAGCATCCTCCTCACAGCTAACACTGCCGCCCAGCTTTGTGTCATCCGCAAACTTGGAGATGCTGCATTTAATTCCCTCATCCAAGTCATTAATACATATTGTAAACAACTGGGGTCCCAGCATTGAGCCTTGCGGTACCCCATTAGTCACCGCCTGCCATTCTGAAAAGGTCCTGTTTATTCCCACTCTTTGCTTCCTGTCTGCTAACCAATTCTCCACCCACACCAATACCTTACCCCCAATACTGTGTGCTTTAAGTTTGCACACTAATCTCCTGTGTGGGACATTGTCAAAAGCCTTTTGAAAATCCAAATATACCACATCCACTGGTTCTCCCCTATCCACTCTACTGGTTATATCCTCAAAAAATTCTATGAGATTCGTCAGACATGATTTTCCTTTCACAAATCCATGCTGACTTTGTCCGATCATTTCACCGCTTTCCAAATGTGCTGTTATCACATCCTTGATAACTGACTCCAGCAGTTTCCCCACCACCGACGTTAGGCTAACCGGTCTATAATTCCCCGGTTTCTCTCTCCCTCCTTTTTTAAAAAGTGGAGTTACATTAGCCACCCTCCAATCCTCAGGAACTAGTCCAGAATCTAACGAGTTTTGAAAAATTATCACTAATGCATCCACTATTTCTTGGGCTACTTCCTTAAGCACTCTAGGATGCAGACCATCTGGCCCTGGGGATTTATCTGCCTTCAATCCCTTCAATTTACCTAACACTACTTCCCTACTAACATGTATTTCGCTCAGTTCCTCCATCGCGCTGGACCCTCTGTCCCCTACTATTTCTGGAAGATTATTTATGTCCTCCTTAGTGAAGACAGAACCAAAGTAATTATTCAATCGGTGTGCCATGTCCTTGTTCCCCATAATCAATTCACCTGTTTCTGTCTGCAGGGGACCTACATTTGTCTTTACCAGTCTTTTCCTTTTTACATATCTATAAAAGCTTTTACAGTCCGTTTTTATGTTCCCTGCCAGTTTTCTCTCATAATCTTTTTTCCCCTTTCTAATTAAACCCTTTGTCCTCCTCTGCTGAACTCTGAATTTCTCCCAGTCCTCAGGTGAGCCACTTTCTCTGGCTAATTTGTATGCTTCTTCTTTGGAATTGATACTATCCCTAATTTCTCTTGTCAGCCACGGGTGCACTACCTTCCTTGATTTATTCTTTTGCCAAACTGGGATGAACAATTGTTGTAGTTCATCCATGCAATCTTTAAATGCTTGCCATTGCATATCCACCGTCAATCCTTTAAGTGTCATTTGCCAGTCTATCTTAGCTAATTCACGTCTCATACCTTCAAAGTTACCCCTCTTTAAGTTCAGAACCTTTGTTTCTGAATTAACTGTCACTCTCCATCTTAATGAAGAATTCCACCATATTATGGTCACTCTTACCCAAGGGGCTTCTCACGACAAGATCGCTAATTATCCCTTCCTCATTGCTCAAAACCCAATCTAGAATAGCCTGCTCTCTAGTTGGTTCCTCGACATGTTGGTTCAAAAAACCATCCCGCATACATTCCAAGAAATCCTCTTCCTCATACCACTGCTCCTCCACTCTGAGAATGGCCTCAATATACAGAAGAGGAGACCGTGGATCAATATCTTGGAATGGGAATGGGGATAGAAATTTAAATGGTTGGCCACCGGGACATTCCACCTTTTGTGGATGGATTGGAGGTGCGACAAAGCGGTCTCCCAATTTACGTCAGGCCTTATCAATGTAGACAACGCTGAATCTGGAGCACCTAGAAAGACTGTTTGAAGCTCTGAATGGAGCTGAGGGAGGGGGTGAATGGGCAGATTTGCCTATCCATTGCTTGCAGGGATATGTGCCAGGAGGGAGATTTGTGGGAATGGATGAATGGACAAGGAGGGAGTGATCCCTGCAGAAAACAGAGAGTAGAGGTGGAAGTAAAGGTGTGCTTGGTGGTAGGATCCCATTGAAGATGGCAGAAGTTGTGAAGAATGTATTGGATACGAAGGCTCATGAGATGGTAGGTGAGGACGAGGGGAAAACTGAGGAATATGCAACGAAGAATAAAGAGGCAGTAGAAAAGGAGAATTGTGTGGGTGATTTACTCATCCCTGCTGATCAGTTGTATAGCAGCAGCACCTCATGGCTCTTGAACTCAGATATGACTGTCTTTAAAGGAGGAGAAGATGGCGGCACGACGGCAGCGCACGCGGCCACTTCGGTGGTGATGTCTGTTATCTGTCAAGTAGGGGACCGTGCACAATTCTGATTTGATGGAGACGGACGTGAAAGTACGGAGGAACATCTGGAAAACTTCTGAAATGCTTGCTTTGCTGCCGCTGCTACTGTGTGGTAACCGGAATCTCCGGAGCAGAAGGCCCCGAAACCCTCAGCTTTGCTTGTTTCAGCGGCCGGGGCGAGGTCGAAGGCACTTGGCAGAGGATGGTGCTCGGGAGTCTGTATCGGAGAGGCTGGTCGGAAGCTCGAAGTTTTCGGACGGATGGACTCAGTGTCGGCTGTGGTTGGCTGCTTCCAAGGCATCGGCAAGTTGATGGTGCCTGGAGGTTTATAGCAGGGAGTTTCTCCCTTTTGCCGCCTGCTATTGGGGACTCGGGAGTCGATCGACTTGGGGACTTTTGAGACGTTATTTACCGTGCCCATGGTTTGTTCTTCATCAAATTATGGTATTGTTTTGCACTGCTGTAACTATATGTTATAATTATGTGGTTCTGTCAGTGTTAGTCTTTGGTTTGTCCTGTTTTCTGTGATATCACTCTGGAGAAACATTGTATCATTTCTTAATGCATGTATGCATTTCTAAATGACAATAAAAGAGGACTGAGTGTTCTCATAATCTAAACTGGGAAATCTCAGCTCTGATGTATGGCTGGAAATTAAATCCAGAGCAAAACTGAAATTATTTTTTTAGCAATTTTTGTCAATGGGAGTACTGTCTCTGAATGGGAACGAAGGAACCTACTTTGTCTCAAATACTGTGAAGTCAGTTATAAAACACCAAGGATACAGTTCTCTTTCATTGCCATAATGTGTGGTTTATCCTCAATATCAGAATCAGCCGAAAATTTCTCCTGTCTTGATTACTCCTCTGTTCCCATGCAGCAACCAAGCTTCTGACCTATCAGAAGAGACTGGCAGTATGAGTTTACAGCATTATGAGGAATGTTTCAGTCTGTTCCCCATGCCATAATACAATTCTGTAAATATAGGGACTGCACTCAAGAAGCAAAGAGATTGGATTTGGAGCTAAATCAAAAAAAGAATTATTATACTTACTGGGGGAAGACAATTGTTGTAATCTTCAGTGCCTGGACTGTAATTTTGATTGAATTTGTTTGTCAGTATCCTAGGTCAATTTTATATCAAAGTTCCTCCATTTTTTCCAGAAATTGGCCTTTAAGCTCTGAGAATTCACTTTAAATGGGTAAATCACTCTTTCTGAGTCTCCCTCTTTACTGACAACACTGAACTCTGAGTAAAATTGATGTACAAATGAGACACACCTGTTCCCCACACGAGCTGATGCATTCCTAATTTCTGGTATAACAAATATTTTGTTTACAGCCTATTTTTCCAGAGGTTTCCTCTGTGACTCCAACCAGCATCCTTAGATCTCTCCTATGTTTTCCAAACTTTCTGTGTTCTCAGCTGCCAAATATGCGAAATCACTCAGGATCAGAACCTAGATTCCTCAACAGGGGTTGCCATCTTGGGTCCATGGACCCTTCAGCTAATAGTACGGGTCTATGGCATGAAAAAGGTTGTAAACCCCCCGCCCTCACCCCGTCTAGAACCTAACACTTCAAGTCATGTTATAGACAATGAGAATTTTAATATATGGGATCAAGAGAACCAAGACAATGTGGCAGAAAATAACAGCCTTCTAGGTATTCACCATGACCACATTTTGGTAGATACCTCATGTTTTGAAGACTCCGTCAAAGCTACTCATTATTGAGGGCTTCAATTGGCTGCAGGTAATTCTATATAAATCTGTGACCTTCCTTGCAAAGATCCTAACAAGCATAAAAAAAGTTTATCTGTTGTAGTGAAAGACTTTTGCCTTGAATTTTATCCCATTGGATTCTATCAAGGTCCCGTTGAAGGTAGTTGGCAGATCATCCATGGGCTATCAGAACAGCTGGCGAATGCCTTTAGTTTCGAGTCATTTGAAGGTAGGAGAGAAAGGTGGAATCAGCGAGCCACCCCTAAGTCTGTGTGTGGAATGTAAAAAGGCAAAAGAACAATCCGGCATAGCACCTGTCTTATGCTCATATCTTTCCTGATGGATTTAGCCGAAGGCTTTATGCATCATACAAAGCAAGACTAAGAGTGGGCAGCCTCGATGGGGAAGCTATCTGTTTCCCAGCCACTAATTTGGACTGCACTACTGAAATCCTGATTCTCAACCAAAGCCCATCTTGTAGAGTACATGTACAGTATTTTGTCCAAGGCCTCCTCCTGCTCCAAGCTGACCAGCCGGGTATACACACTCTGTCCTCACACATAGACAAAGACATTCCTGAGCAGCACAAGGCCGTCAGAGATTTGGTGGTTAGAACATAAATTCGGTCTTTTCGATCGCGTGTTCCAGAATAGATGAAGGCGATGACCTTGAACAGGATTTTGTAATCCACATTCAACTGTGCCAATGGACGGCTAATTCTAGATTTCCTCCCTCTCCTCTTTCTGTTTACAGATGAGAGTGATGAGCCCCAGCTCATTTGTTGCTACACTGGCTCTGCTTGTTACAGACAGGTCACAGGACCAAGGTGACTTTGGACTCACCATAGCTACACTGTTCATTCGCACTTCTGGAGAGTCCCTCGGTCAGCCCATTCTGAGCAGCAAGTCTACATGTTCCCAGGTTGCCTGAGGGAAAACAGTGAATCAAGCCTAGCTGGTACCTATACTGGTGACCTCAGTGATCACCCGCTCTCCCTAAACTGCTGATGAAGAATGCCTTATGAAGCAGTGGAGGCTACCTCAGTAAACATATTTAAGACAAAGTTGGATAGATTTTTGCATAGTAGGGGAATTAAGGGTTATGGGGAAAAGGCAGGTAGGGGGAAATGAGCCCATGGTCAGACAGTCTACTCCTGCTCCTATTTCTTATGTTCTTGTGATCTTACAATGGTGGCACCAATTTTGGACTGAAATATTCAGGAGGTTTAGTTCCACGCAAAAGCAATACCATTCCACAAACTGTGTGACTTCATGAGCACAGAGATCTACCTGGAGTTTTAGTGCTACTCTGCCTACTGGGGAATTACACAGAAGGCATACACCATGTTGTTTGATGGGTTTGGCTCACTGGTGCTGGGAGTCTCAAACTTATTCACCTGCATATTTACCTGCATTGCTCGTCAGCTTTAAAATAGTGGTGGTGGTGGTGGTTCTAATTGTTGTTGTTGTCCCTCTCGTGCCTTGTGCTGCATTGAGCAGCAAGCCTGTCATTTCTTTGGCATTTGTCTGTTTTTCACGAGTTGCTAGCTTGATGCTTAACCTAGCATGGATGGAAAGCATGCAAGGAGCCGGCCATATTCAAACCTGGGACCCCTCACCTCGAAGTCCGGCGTGGATACCGCTACATCACTGGCCAGCAGTTTAAAATGGCGGTAGTAATGTCAAAGTTGATTCATGCTCATTGAAAAGCACCACGAGCAGGTTTTCTCATATACAGTAACACACCTCAGACTTAGACACTATGGTTGTTGGAGGTGGGATTTTACACAATGGTGGCACCTTTTGCCATATTCCTAACCTAGGAAACAGCCCTTAAATGGGCATACCACAAAAGAAGCATCACCCTTTCAACCACTGGGGATTGTTGGCAAGAATGAGCACGTGCTACAACAATGGTACTGAGTGTATAGGAAACTGCTTTACGAAGGCAACCTCATGCAAAGGGCATTCATGGAAGGAGACTGAAAGAGAAAGTAAGGGCACATGCACCTTCATTAAAGGCCTGTGATTTAAGACCATATGACCATAAAATATAGGAGCAGAATTAGGACATTTGGCCCAACAAGTCTGCTCCAGCATTTCATCATGGCTGATCCATTTTCCCCTCTCAGCCCCAATTTCCTTCCTTCTCCCCATATCCCTTCAATACCCTGACTAAGCAAGAATCTATCAACCTCGGCCTTAAAATATCCAATGACTTGGCCTCCACAGCTGCCTGTGCCAACGAAGTCCACAGATTAACCACTCTCTGGCTAAAGAAATCCTTCCTCATCTCCATTCTAAAAGGACGCCCCTCTATTCTGAGGCTGTGCCCTCTGGTCTGAGACTCTCCCACCATAGGAAACATCCTCTCCCCATCCACTCTTTAAGGATTTTCAACATTTGATAGATTTCAATTAGGTCACCTCTCATACCATTGAATTCCAGTGAGTGCAGTCCCAGAGCCATCAAACATTCCTTTGAACGCTTTCCAATGTCAGCACATTCTTTCTTGGATAAGGGGCCCAAAACTGCTCGCAATACTCCAAGTGAGGCCTTACCAGAGCTTTATAACATTACATTCTTGCTTTTAGGTTCTAGTCCTCTTGAAATGAAACCTATTATCACATATGCATTCCTCACCACTGAGTCAACCTGTAAATTAACCTTTCAGGAATCTTGCACAAGGAGCCTAGCACTGTTGGTTTAAGGTAAAAGCAACATTTATCAACACTGGAAATTTTTTTCCTTTGCTGGTTGAGCATTTCTGCAATGCATGAATGAACAGCAAAGTGTCATTTATGCCATGTCTCAGCAGAGGTTCTCTGAGGCATGGTTTCTCAGTCAGAAGCTCTTGTGGCTGTCTGCTATTTGAGGTTTGTCTAGCAAAAATCAGAGGCACTACCAATTCTATTTTTTTTTCAGATCTTATTTAATATTGAATTAAAACTTAAACAAATCCAGATGCTGGAAATCTGAGGTAAAAACAGAAAATGCTATAAACACTCAGTAGGTCAGGCAGCATCTGTAGAAAGAGAAATAGAGTTGACATTTCAGGTCAAAGACTTGTTGAAGAAGCACTCTGTAGAGAGTTATCCAGCAGTCTATCAATGACAGCAGGAGAGCTATGTCTGTTCCTTTAAGAAATGTTCAGAGATGAGTCTGTTTGTTTAAATAATCTTCAGTGTTTTTAAAAGCTGGTCCTAATGAGCTTGAACAATACCAATTATGACTTTAGCCAATGTGGTTGAAAATATCACAAGACACAAATTTTGAGTACTGCACCACTGTTCACCCTCCAAGAGGACCACACCTTGTTGTGGATGTGTGTCTCAGTGACCCGGAGAGCTATGCTGGCTGGAGTCAAGGCTTTATGCTTTGGCTCTTGGAAGGGTCACCCTTGCCAAACAGGTCAAAGGGTTTAAAGTTCAGAGTAA
This sequence comes from Mobula hypostoma, assembly GCF_963921235.1. Taxonomy (NCBI): domain Eukaryota; kingdom Metazoa; phylum Chordata; class Chondrichthyes; order Myliobatiformes; family Myliobatidae; genus Mobula; species Mobula hypostoma. The sequence continues at coordinate 61,091,147 of NC_086107.1, forward strand.
AATTTATTATCAGAGTACATACATGTCACCACATACAACCTTGGGATTCTTTTTCCTGCAGACATACTCAGCAAATCTATAGAATAGTAACTGTAAACAGGATCAATGAAAGAGCAAGAGCACGGAAGACAACAAACTGTTGAAATGCAATTATAAATAAATAATGAGAGCATGAAATAACAAGATAAAGAGTCCTTAAGGTGAGATCATTTATTGTGGGAACACCTCAATAGATGAGTGTAATTATGCTATTTTGTTCAAGAGCTTGATGACTGAGCGGTAATAACTGTTCTTGAACCTGGTGGTGCGCGTCCTGAGGCATTTGTACCTTTTGCCTGATGGCAGTAACAAAAAAGAACAAGATCTGGTTGGTGAGGATCTTTGATGATAGATGTTGCTTTCCTACAACAGTGTTTTATGTAGGTGTGCTCAATGCTTGGGAGGGCTTTACCTGTGATTATACTCGGCTGAATCCACTATCCTTTGTCAGATTGAATCATAAACAAGAGAAAATCTGCAGATGCTGGAAATCCAAGCAACACACACAAAATGCTGGAGGAACTCAGCAGGCCAAGCAGCATCTATGGAAAAGAGTACAGTAGCTGTTTCGGGCAGAAATGTCAACTGTACTCTTTTCCATAGATGCTGCCTGGTCTGCCAAGTTCCTCCAGCACTTTGTGGGCATTCCCTGATCTCTTGTAGGATTTCCGTTCAAAGGTATTGGTGTTCCCATATCAGGCTGTAATGCAGCCAGTCAATGCACTATCCACTACAATTCCATAGAGTTCCAGACCACCAGTCCTTCAGGTTCGGGGGTTCAGCTCCAGACTAACAACCCTGACTGGTAAAACAAAATTGTTACGGAAACAACAATGAAGAATCCTTCTACATCTGCCTGCGACGGTGCACCGAGGACTTGCATGACTGACACTAGTGAAGAATAAGAGGAAGCTACTGACACGATGAAGAAAACTCTGAATACTGTCAGAGAAGGAGGCCTTCATTGCTGCCCTAAACACCAGTGGCGCAACAGCCATTAGGTAAGCAAGTATCACTGTTCACATCATTTGATCAAGTTGGTTGCTGGAAAACCAGCACGAGGTTACACAAACTTCTTTACTCGATAATGAGAATCATTAGGAAAGTTGCAGTGAGTAGTGAAGATGCCACTCAGGAGAAGCTGGGGAGAAAGGAATAGCATGTCATGCAGTTAACACTAGATAAAGCGGGGAAAGGAGGCTCATAAATACCTGATGTAGCACGGAGGGCTAAAGACAATCCTTATCTGCAATTTATTATATTTATTTGCAAAGACAATCTTCACGACTCACCTCTGCTGTCAGCCCTGCATCGTAAAGAGGAAGTGCTCAGTACATCCGGTGTTGATTTTGCAAACCTCTCAAGTGCCATGATTTTAAGGAGCTCTGTCAGCTAGCTGTCTCAGCCTTCTTGTTATGGAGAGAAAAGAGTTCCAACCTGTTCTGCTTGATTTAATTTTGGCGTTCTGATCTCATTCTTGTAAATCTATTTAGCCTGCTCCTCAGTGCTTCTCCCTGTAATATGGAGAGTTCGGATACATGCAATTCTGGTTTTCTGACCCAGTGAAGCATTCCAGATGGTACTTTTGTATAAGCGACAATTTGGCAACAAAATACAATCTTCAGGATTTTTTGCTGCACTGACTGGGGCCCTTAGGAGAGATGCCATTATTACACAGTTGCAGTAAGCATGTTATGACTGGAGTCCAAATCAATAGATTCAAATGCATCTCATTAAAAGATAAAGGAAGTATAACATCCCGTTGAAATACTGGTAATCTGTTCCTTTTATCAAGGAGGTACACCTTCACATCTCAAATGTTCTGTGTGTCAGGGATTATTTTCAACATTTTCTAAAAATTTAATAAAAGCAGCAGCATTTGAAATTTTAAGGGAATTATGAATTTTTTGATTTGTTTCTGAAGAAAGTTGTTTCCCACTCCACAGTCATCATGATGTTTTTCCAAATGCACCTCTATGATATAAAGGTTTTCCTACATTAAATGGTATTCGTAATGTCAGTTACTATTATAAAAAGCATCCTCCCACTGGTTTGTGGCAGTCTGTTCCCTTTGGTGGAGTGGTCAAGAACTGGCAATCAACAGGTACAAAATAAAAGGAAAGAGAATTAAGAGCAACTTGAGGAGAAACATTTATTTAACCCAGTATTTAGTTGGAATCTGACAATCAAGGCGGAGTTTACGAGGGTTAATGCCACCTAATGGATACTCCTTTGCTTGCATCTCCGGAAACAGCTCTATTTCCATCTTTAATGTCTCTATTTTTACCTTTCAGGATTCTTTTGAAGACCCTGACCTGGAGTTACACGCTGCCTACGGTTCTTTGTGGGAATGGGACCAGCTCTCGGGGGTTTCAGAACTGGCCGTTGTTGGGCAAGCCAAGGGCTTGGCCTAAGAGTTCTGCTCGCCTTTGGAGAACCGAGTTTTCATGGCTCTGGAGACGGGGGGCGGGAATCGGAAGTCGGTGTCCGAGCAGAAGACCGCTGTGTCGTGGGAGATGGAAGATCTAAGGCTGTGTGCCCAGAGGCCTGAAATCTATGGGCACAGAGCTCGGAAAAAGCGACACAATGGACTTTTAACATCGTACACTAGTGACTTGTTTGTTATGTCTCCGCTCTTGCTTATTAGGGAGAGAGAGAGAGAGCCTGTGGTATGTTGAATACCGGGTGAACAATGTAGTCTTTAGAGAACTGCAAGTCTGTCTTTGCTGTTGCCTTGCTCACACCTGAGTGCTCGGTGGCGGGTGCCGATGCTTTTTTTTGCTGGTGGGGGGAAGGAGGATTGTTGCTTTCTGCCACTTACTCACAGGAGAGAGGGGAGCTGGGGGGACGTTGGGGTTCTAACATTTAACTGTCATTCATTCTTTGGGGACACTCCTCTGTTTTTATGGATGGTTGCAAAGAAAAAGCATTTCAGGACGTACATTGTATATGTTTCTCTGACATTAAATATACCTTTGAAACCTTTGAATCTGGAATGTACTACCTACAAATAAGATGGAGGCAGGTTTCCTCGCCTCCTTCAAGAAGGAATTGGTTAAGTATATGGTGGAGAAAAATTTGCAAAGCTTTAGAGAAAGGGCGGTGACTGGAACTAAAGAGTTGCACGGATAGAGTTCCACTACTGTCATGATGGGCCAAATTGCCTCCTCCTGTATTGTAACTATTCTAAGATTCTTATTAATGCAAGACATGCACCACTTTGATATTTGTTTGACCAATCATTGAAATGAAAGTGAAGAATAACAGGTTAAGGAAAACCCAAAGGACAACTAAACTATGTAGAAATATAATGAGAACCCTCATTGTATGGTGAGGAGAGGGCAGGTTAACATGCATCTGGAAAACTTGTAACATAAGTTAACAATCACAGGACATTAGGACAGTTCCACAGGGGTTTTCACGCCTTGAAAGATGAAGCAGACAACTCTCACCAGTTACGTGGGAAGAACTGAGAAACGGGACTTGATCTTTTCAGAGCAGAGAAAAGTAAAAGGGATTTGAAAGATATTCAAAATTTTTAAGCATTTTGTTAATGTAAATAAGGAAAAGCTGTTTACATAGTAATAAGATTAGTAACTGGAGAAAACAGACCTCATATCAGGGGAGAAAGTAACAATCTTTTTACCAGAAAGATCATATAAATTTCTTACTATTGTGGTCTATCAATAATGTAGCTATGGCCACTTTATTATGTTGTACCAGCTTTCATCTCTGCTTAAAATACAGCAGCTGACACAAGAAGCAGAGGCAAAATAAGCTTCTTTTCTCCCCCACAGTAAATTGTTGTGATATGTCTTCAATAATTCAATAATTGAAAGGACATCCAAATTAACTTTCAAAAGAGAACTGCATAAACACTTGGTGGGGGGGGGGGGGTGGTGGTCTTTGCACATCAGGAAAGAGAAGGGGTGGGGATTAATTTGATTATTCCCTAAAATACATAACATAGCTACAAGGACTGAAAGGAACCTTTCAGTGCTGTGTCATTTCCTGAACCACAGGAGATTAGAATTAACAACATGTTAAGTAAATTTAAACATTTATTCCAGGACTCTTGTTTTTTAATTTTCATGAATGAAGGAATGGCTTCTAGAAGTGAAAGTGATCTGGGGAAGTATCATAATTGGGCACTGATATTAAGCTGGAGATATGAATCTGTGAGATGCATGTCCATCAAGAGTACACAGCTGACAGAGCTGTGATGATAAGTATTATAAGACCCACAAATATTATAAAAATCTACTCTATATTGATTTTTTTTTTAGCACTTGCTCGTTCAGCAAAGAAAGGACAATCTTGGGTAACTGATGCTTTGGTTGATTTGCTAGGGTAAGAGTGATTTGAGCTCATGTATATTTAATAGGATAATCATATATTGAAAACTAGAGACAGGGTAAATCTTTCTCATGATTTAATTCTACAAAATTTTTACTCACTTTGCAGGTTAAGGAGCATTTGCTGTGATTGTTCACTGCACATACAGAGTTTAATGGAGTAAGCAGAATTCATACAGAGACAATATAACATGCAGTTGGGCTGCATAGGTGGAAAGACAAGATCAATGCAGATCTCAGTGTAGATCTGACTACAGGAAGTATCCTGGAGATTAAACTGAATCATTAAGAAATAAATTGGTTTCTCATTGATCACCAGTATCCATACTTGTGGGGTAGACCCGGGGTCAAGTTACAGTAGTTTAATAGTTGGCAGAGCACAATGTGTCAGTGCTAATAATCCTGCAATACTGAATTTGCTGCAGTTCAATCTTCAATCTGTAACTGCATGGATTTCAGCGCCTTTATATTTAACCTTCAAACCTGCCAGTCTGATTAACCCAAAGAGGTTGATTGCAATGCAGGCAACATGACAGCTTTGTACTACCCGATCATTCTAATGATTTACGAGCCCATCCAGAGCTATGTGCATGGTTGATTAGCTGGTAGCATCAGCAGGGAACGAATGTACTGAACGTCTAGCTTCAGCTAAAGATAGCTGTGCTACTTAAAGGGGTGTTACGCAGCCATGGAGGAAGGGAATCTGAACTGGAGAGCCTTGAAGAACAGTACAACCTTAGGCATTGACAGTATTAGCATGTTGAGTGGGAGAGGAAAAGAAGATGGCTACACTTTTCTGCAGTGGACCTGGTGCCTCTCCTGACCCACTCAGGAACAGGAAGCTTGGTGGCAACTGTAGGAGTCAAGGCCCCAGCTGCAACAGAGCAAGAATTTCAATGACCTCAGAGAAATAATCAAAGTCAGGGTGCCAAGCGACCACACCACCCACTACTCTGCCAACATTCAACCTCTCAACAACCTCCATCACTCAGGATTCATACCCAATATTCATAAGCTCCATTGCAACCTTGCTCATGAGGGGCTGCTGCCGGTTTCCCCCACATCTTAGTTTGCACAAACTACCACCACATCCACTGGGAAAAGATATCTTTCACTGTTGCTTGCAGGTAGCTGTGGACACCTGTATGTGCCAAGAGTTGACAGAAATGCTCCAAGTACTTATAGCTAATCTCCGTAACAATTCTCAGAATGTGTATGGCTGAATCAACCATTAAAACTGAACCTTCCTTGGTAAGTCTCAGTTCCCTTTCAACGTACACTCTCTTCTGAGTTATAAACAGCACCTCTTCCTTTCTCCCTGCTCACTGCAGCCTTGCGTTTAGCCATGTTTCACTTTAGATGCACAACTACTACAACATGGCAGAGGCAGCAAGAAGGCAGTGGTGATGACGTGGCATGCCATCCTTCCCCTTGACTTTGCAGACGTGAGCTCAAGTACTACACATCATGTGGAATCTAGCAAAGTGGAACATTGGCATAGTCACGATGTGGATAAGGAATAGCTCTGGTACCAGCCCATTGGAGAGGGAAGTCCATGGAAGAAGATGGATGGAGATTTTGATGAGGTAGGAACTAAAAGTCATCTTTGGTGCATACAGTGAACTGCTTTATGTTCCTGCATGGGAGCCTATTTTCAAAGTCAAACAGCACATGAAGCCTAGCACTGCCCAAGCACAGAGCTTTGCTGAGATAATAAAAAACAGAAAATGCTGGAAGTACTCAGTAGGTCTACATCTGTGGGAAGAGAGACAGAGTTAACATTTCAGGTTGAAATCCCTTTGTCAGAAACAGTAAAGAGACAGAAGAATTTTGTTAGGTTGCAGGAGTGGGATGTTTCTGATTGGATAAAACCAGGATGACCATGGGGGTGAGCTGTAAACAAGGTTATCTGTCAATGAGTGCATGGGAGCATTCAAAGACTAAGAACAAAAGGATGTAGTAGTTGTGGAACACATAGCACGAAAACATGCATGACAAATCAGGCTGGGCATGTCCTCCATTCCCAGAGGAAATAAAGATGGAAAGAGGGGGAAAGCACAGATAAGCTGAGCCAATATCACAGATGGACAGCTGGCACAGATACAGCTCATGTTACCTGAGCTTTGATGAGAGCTTGGAGCCCATCTATAGCCAGATGGAAGAGATGGCCAGCTTCACAAATGTGTTTATGAACCTAACCATCCTGCATTGCCTGATGGCAGACATTACATTGTCCAGTGCAGAAGAAGCTTTTCCTCCAGTGGTCTGTAATTTGTTGATGAAGCTCAGATGGATTTGTCCAAGTTCAGCTTGCTGACAACGAACTTTCAGACTGCTGTCATCATAGCCATGAATACCAGTGTTCAAATGCCCATGCAGGTGCACCATTTTACCATAGTGGGATGATGTGCTCTACTGCTTGGCCCTCCAGACCCAAGGTATTGCAAGGCCATCCTCCAAGGATATATACTATCTCCTTCAACGAAAGTCAATGGCATTGCACCAGCTCCACTAGAGCCTCCCGTGTGGGACCAACAAAGAAACACAGACTAACAGGATGCAAGGGAACTTTGGGGTTATTTAATTTCTGTTCAGCTATCATCTTTGATCAGAATGTTTACTTGGGGTTTGCTTTTATTTTTGCATTATGGCCAAGGGAATGATGTGATGGTTGGGGCAGAGAAATGGTAAGACATGGAGCCTGGGATGGCTAGTATAGGGCGTCAGGAATGCATTGTGAAGTATTTGGGAGCCTTAATGAAACACAACTTCATCTCTTCAAACAGCAGCCCTTAGTGGACAGAAAGTTGTGAGGCAAGCAAGTATCTTCAGCTCCAGAGCAGAATGTACACTCGGTAGCTACTTCTTTAGGTATTTCTTGTGCTTAATAAAGCAGTCACTGTGTGGCTGTTTGTAGCCTTTAGCTGCTGTAGTCAATCCACCTCAAAGTTTGACATGTTGTGGATTCAGAATTGCTCTTCTGCATACCACTATTTAATATGTGTTTATTTGACTTCCAGTTGCCTTCCTGTCAGTTCAAACCAGTCTGGCCATTCTCCTCTGACCTCTCTCATTAACAGGACATTTTCCCCCACAGAACTGCCACTCATCGGATTTTTTTTTTGTTTCTCATACCATTCTCTGTAACCCCCAAAGACTGTTTTGTGTGAAAAATCCCAGGAGATCAGCAGTTTCTGAGATACTCAAACCACCCCATCTGGCACCAACAATTATTCCACTGTCAAAGTCTCTTCTTTCCCATTTTGATGTTTGCTCTGAACAACTGAACCTCTTGACATTGTCTGCATTGTGACGAGAATACACATAGATTAAGATGTTAGCTGGCATGTGCTGGCACCAGTGGGATCAGCAGTTGGTCTGCCACCTGTCTTCAGGAGAAAGAGAGATAAGGAAAACAATGGAGCAGCATTTGGAGATGTTAATGAAGGGATGGGAGAGTTTAACGGAAGGAGAGCTGTCAAGATCGGCTCCCCCTTTGAACCCTGACCTGTTTGAAGTGATGGACAGGCGATACCCCAGCAGGGGGATAAAAAGGGACAGGTTCGCTAAGGCAAGACACACACGACATCCCGAGGTAATGAGACCCTGGAAGCGGTGCCGTCTCCCACAAGTCGGTGGGAAGTTTTGGAAGGCTGGTCGCGAAACCAAGCCATAGACGCACAGGGTGGAAAGGCACGATCAGCGGGAACCTGGTGTGTGTCCGTCCTTGCCTGGGTGCCAGGTTCATCGCAGAGAAATGATCGTATCTGGAAACGGAGGCGTCACGGTCGGTGACCTCAGAAGACATCACAAAGGGCTCGCCCAAAAGCTGACTGGGAAGAATATCGAAGGTCTGTGTGGAAGCCGTTTGAATATTCATTCGTTTTGCTCTCTCTCTCCTTCCCCCCACTGACAATCTCCCACGGCAGTGATTACTGCGAACTGAACTGAATTCAATTGAACTGAACTTTGCGTCACTTTGAAACTGGTCATTTACCCCTAAACGACAATAGAGCTTGATTGATCCTGTTATCCTAATTCTGTGTACATGTGTGTTTATCATTGCTGAACTGTTGCATTTATTATCCTTTTGATTAGAGTACTGTGGTGCTTGTTTCTTTAATAAAACTTTCTTAGTTCTAGTAATCCAGACTCCAACTGAGTGATCCATTTCTGCTGGTTTGGCAACCCAGTTACGGGGTACGTAACATAAGTGGGGTTCTCGTCCGCGATTTTGAACGCTAAATTTGGGACGGAGTAAATTGATTGGGTTAAAATTCCCGAAAGAAAGAAAAGACAAACAGCAGAAATGGAGGTTGAGGAATTTATAAAGGCGCCGACCTTGGAGGCATTAGAGGATGCCAGGAAAGCGGAATTGGTAGCTGTGGCCAAATGGTTGAATCTTGCTAAGAGGAAGTCGACAATGAGGAGAGAGGAGATACACAGAGCTATCGTAGAGCACTATGTATCTAAAGGTGTGTTTCCCCAAGGGGAGCTGGAGGTGGTGTCTATTGAAAAACCTGCTGGAGACGTGGTACAGTACAGTTGAAAAACTGAGACTGGAGCACGAGTTCTGCGTACGGCAGTTAGAACACGAAGAGAAGCAGTTAGAAAGGCAGGAGAGAGAGTTAGAAGGGCGGGAGAAAGTGAAACAGTTAGAAAGGCAGGAGAAAGAGAAAGAGTTAGAAACGCGGGAGAGAGAGAGAGAGACAGTTGGAGCGAGAGGAGAAACAGAGGGAAAGGGAATTCGAGCTGGAGAAGTTAAAGATAAGGGCAGAGCAGGGGCCCATGCCGAACCAAGGTGAAGGGTTCCGGGCGACCCAGGAGGTTAGGCTGGTTCCCCCATTTGACGACACCGACGTGGATCGGTACTTTCTCCATTTCGAAAAATTTGCTACAAGTCAGGACTGGCCGAGGGATAAGTGGGCTGTTTTGCTTCAGAGTGTACTGAAAGGGAAAGCCCAACAAGCTTACTCAGCTTTGTCCGTAGAAGATGCCCAGAGGTATGAGGTGGTGAAAGAGGCCATCCTCAGGATTTATGAGTTGGTCCCGGAGGCATACCGGCAGAGGTTCCGGAATGCGAGGAAACAGTGGGACTGCACATATTTAGAGTTTGCCCGTGAGATGCAGACATATTGTGAGCGTTGGTGCGCCTTGAAGGGGGTAGAGGGGGATTATGACAGACTGCTACAGCTGATCCTGATTGAGCAGTTTAAAGGTTGTGTCCCTGAGGGTATGAGACCCTACCTAGATGAGAAAGAGGCAGCCACGTTAGCCGCAACTGCTAAGTTAGCGGATGAGTATGCGTTGACGCATAAAATGAAGTTTGTCCCAAGTAAAGGCTACCAGAAGGGTAGTCAGGACGGCGGGGAGAGTCCGCCAGAAAAGTCAGAAAGTAAGCCGGGGACTAGTGAGAAGGATAAGGTAGACCGGGATCAGTCTGGTAGGAAGTCTCCTGGGGTCGTCTGTTATAATTGCGGGAAAGTTGGACACTTTGCGTCCAGGTGCTTTGCCCCAAAGAAGGAGATGGGAAAAGGAAAAACGGCGATTTTGACTGGCTGTATCAAGCTGGTAAACGAACCGCTAGGAGAGGAAAGGTCTGCCAATGTTCAGGAAGGGTGCGAGAGGTTTATCTCGGCCGGATTGGTGTCAGTGAAGGAGGGAGTAAACCCAGATCCAGTGCGGATCTGGAGAGACACGGGAGCATGTCAGTCATTGATATTGAAGAGTGTATTAGAGTTTAGCTCAGAGATCCAGACTGGGGAGGTCAAGGTCAAAGGTATTGGGGAAGGGACAGAGGTAGTCCCTTTGCACCAGATACACCTACAAAGCAACCTGGTCTCTGGACTAGTCACGATCGGGGTGAGGCCCGAATTACCGATGAAAGGCGTGGAAGTCTTTCTCGGTAATGACCTCGCCGGGGGAATCGTGTTCCCAGCCGTGAGATTGACAGGTCAGCCTGCCAGCATTGAGGCCCCGCCCATGGACTCACAGGTTCATCACGGGACTGCCGAAGTAAATTTAGCTGAGATGTTTCTGCCAGCCTTGTACGAGAAGGGGGTAGAAAGTGAAAAGAAGGAGTGTAGTGAAACAAGAGGTAGTGAGGGAGCTGAGACAGACTTAGCATTAGCCAGGAAAGAATTTGTGCAGGCGCAGGTGCGAGACGAGGGGCTGATGGTTTTGGTGGAGACAGCTCTCTCTGACTCAGAATTAACAAGGGAACCAGTAGGCTATTGTGCGGAGGAGGAAGTGCTAAGGAAGAAAGGGACACCAAATACCGTACCCGCAGATGAGGAATGGGGGGTGGTGCAAAAGAGTTATGGGGATGAGATTTTTAACCTGGCCCACAAGGTACCCCCCAGTGGACATTTTGCGGTGCTGGAGGAAACAGTTGGTGGAATCATGAAAGAGGTTTACCGGCTGCCCAGGAGGAAGGATGTTATTGATCATGACAGACGCGAACTGAGACGGTTACAGGCTTTTGATATGCTAACAAACCTAGTCGGTGTTAGCGCAGAAATCAATGAAGCTAGGGTCCTCCTGATAAGAGAAAAAAACCATTTTGAAAAGATGAGTATGGTACCGACCAGATGGGAGAAGGCTATTGTTTTGGCCAGCTCTGCTGATAAGGTCTCTCCCTTAATCCCTGAACAAAGCGACTCTTTGGGAGAAGTAATTAAACGACTCGCACACGTGTGTTTGATTGTCCCGAGGTGATGCAAAGAACTGGGACCCTGGGTGGTGTTTGTTATGCTAGGTCAGCCTAGTGAGCAACAATCCTATAGAATGAGTAATTCAGTGACGAAAGGGCTGATGAACACAGAGGTGTGCATTGGCGATGTAATACGGCTGTCTGAAGCCAGCTTGATAGAGAACCTTGAAAAAAATGAGTTCGGCCACACGAAGGTCATTGACCTGGGAATTGTGGTGACACAGGGGCAGCTGGCAACAATGCAAGCTAAAGTGCGGGCTATCTCTGACATCCCAACTCCGACAGACAAGAGGGCCCTCAGAAGGCTCTTGGAGATGGTGGGGTACTGTAGGAAGTTTTGCAATAACTCTGCGGTTACTACCCCTCCCCCTCCTACTAAGCCCTTGCAAGAGGAAACTAAGTCGGAATGGGACGACCCTTGTTATTGTGGTCCGGGACGAAACCTAGTGAGAGGTTACATTGATCGCAATTCATCAGTGTTTTTGGCCACTATGAAGTTTGCTAAATTAGAGCCTGGTCTAAGGGATTATTAATAACACATATAAAAGGAACAGAAAATGTGATGGCTGACTGTCTGTCAGGCGTTGACAACTTCAAATTCGCTGTATTAGCCAAATAGCTGATAAACATGTATATTTGTGTGTATCAAATAATGTATTCATGTTTGTAATTTTTACCCCGGTAAAAACCCTTAAAGGTGGGAGGTGTGACGAGAATACACATAGATTAAGATGTTAGCTGGCCTGCGCTGGCACCAGTGGGATCAGCAGTTGGTCTGCCACCTGTCTTCAGGAGAAAGAGAGATAAGGAAAACAATGGAGTAGCATTTGGCGATGTTAATGAAGGGACGGGAGAGTTTAACGGAAGGAGAGCTGTCAAGGTCGGCTCCCCCTTTGAACCCTGACCCTGAAGTGATGGACAGGCGATACCCCAGCAGGGGGATAAAAAGGGACAAGTTCGCTAAGGCAAGCCACACACGACACCCCGAGGTAACGAGACCCTGGAAGCGGTGCGTCTCCCACAAGTCGGTGGGAAGTTTTGGAAGGCTGGTCGCGAAACCAAGCCATAGATGCACAGGGTGGAAAGGCGCGATCAGCGGGAACCTGGTGTGTGTCCGCCCTTGCCTGGGTGCCAGGTTCATCGCAGAGAAACGATCGTATCTGGAAACGGAGGGGTCAAGGTCGGTGACCTCAGAAGACATCACAAAGGGCTCGCCCAAAAGCTGACTGCGAAGAATATCGCAGGTCTGTGTGGAAGCCGTTTGAATATTCATTCGTTTTGCTCTCTCTCTCCTTCCCCCCACTGTCCATCTCCCACGGCAGTGATTACTGCGAACTGAACTGAACTAAATTGAACTGAACTTTGCGTCACTTTGAAACTGGTCATTTACCCCTAAACGACAATAGAGCTTGATTGATCCTGTTATCCTAATTCTGTGTACATGTGTGTTTATCATTGCTGAACTGTTGCATTTATTATCCTTTTGATTAGAGTACTGTGTTGCTTGTTTCTTTAATAAAACTTTCTTAGTTCTAGTAATCCAGACTCCAATTGAGTGATCCATTTCTGCTGGTTTGGCACCCAGTTACAGGGTACGTAACAGCATGCTTTTATGCATTGAGCTGCTGATTTGCTGACTACATATTTGCATTTACGAGCAGGTGTAGATGTGTAACAAATAAAGTGGCCACTGAGGATATAAAGATGATCACCAAAGGCATCTTGCAACAGTTTAAAGCACTGACTGACTGTCCTCAGCCCTAAGGTTGCAGTTGTGGCTAAAACACATCACAGATTTCAATCAAGCAGAAGCATTCTCTCCACATTCACCCTGTCAAACCCCTTGGACCTTAGATCCTTGGATACACAAAAATATGTCAGATTGGAGCATTTTGCGTTAGACTGATCCCAATTAAGTTCTGTTGGCAGTTTTGGGAAAGTAAGGTTGATAATTTGTGGTTAATTGCCAGTTGCATCTTAGCATGGTAAGTTTTACCATCAAAGTTGGGATTGCATGTAAGAAAAGACCATATGTGTCTTTGGGTTGTAAAAATACACATCTGGTTTGTTAATAGTCTTCAAGGAGGGAAATGTATCATCCTGATCTGACCTGTTTGTGATTCCATACCACACCAACTTGGCTGACTTTCAATCACCTTCTGCACTGACCAGGCAATTCATCTAGTTAAGACACAGTCCTTAAGGCAACTAGGCAAGCCACAGAGGACAACTGTCTGCCATGCAAATACTGTCATGTGATCTATCCCAGAACCCAACTCCTCTACCAAGTTGCCCCTTCTTTAAGTCCTCCAGCCAGAGCTGTCAGAGCACTTATTTCTCCAATATGCATAATGTAAACTCTAAGCCCTTTATATCCAAGAATGGGTCTGCTCATATAACTTCTGCCTCCTTTTCATTCTCTCCAAGCACAAATCTGTCATAATGTGATATATATCTCAGTTGACAGTTCTTCATTTTCTGGATGGCTTGTTAGAAATAACAGAAGCTAGACACGGACTGTAAAGCCAGTTCAAGCTAGTTGTATTAAGCAAAGCATTTTGTTAACCTATTTTAGCCTCTAAGCATAACAGTAACAGAACAGCTTGATCTTGATTTGACGTACTGCACAATTTTATCACGATACATCAATGAATGACTCACTCTGATGCATCTCTGGGCAACGGGCTCTGATTTCAAGATAAACAACAGTAATGGTATGATAAGCAAAATCAGATGGAACTGGTTCAAGGAAGCTTCATTTTGTTAAAATGAATGCCATTTTGCAATGCTGTAAGTGTAAAGATTATATTTTCACTAGATCACGGAGATATGCCTATAGAAGTGATTTAGATAGATAGATAGATAGACATACTTTATTGATCCTGAGGGAAATTGGGTTTCATTACAGTTGCACCAACCAAGAATAGAGTATAAATATAACAATATAAAACCATAAATAATTAAATAATAATATGTAAATTATGCCAGATGGAAATAAGTTCAGGACCAGCCTATTGGCTCAGAGTTTCTGACCCTCCAAGGGAGGAGTTGTAAAGTTTGATGGCCACAGGCAGGAATGGCTTCCTATGACGCTCAGTGCTGCATCTCGGTGGAATGAGTCTCTGGCTGAATGTACTCCTGTACCCATCCAGTACATTATGTAGTAAATGGGAGACATTGTCCAAGATGGCATGAAACTTGGACAGCGTCCTCTTTTCAGACACCATCGTCAGAGAGTGTAGTTCCATCCCCACAACATCACTGGCCTTACGAATGAGTTAGTTGATTCTGTCAGTGTCTGCTACCCTCAGCCTGCTGCCCCAGCACACAACAGCAAACATGATAGCACTGGCCACCACTGACTCATAGAACATCCTCAGCATCTTCCGACAGATGTTAAAGGACCTCAGTCTCCTCAGGAAATAGAGATTTTATCACTGAATTGTTTCCTTAATTTCAGGTGTTTTTGTTCTCTTTGCTAACTATCCAGGGAGATAGCATGGTTAGATGAAGTGGGAAACCCCAAAAATGCCAGGATTCCCAAGGTCACACTGAATTTAACAGCTGGAATGTGTACTTCATTTCACACCTGGCAACTAGTCAGATTGGAAGGCAGTGACTGTCAGACTGGAGAGGTTGTGGTAGAGTGAAAGGTCGGAGTTAGAGGGAGTGCCTGTAATCCTTGCATGAAGGGGTGTTTGAAGGATACTAATAGGATGAATATTGGGCCTTAGGCAAAATGATGGGACAGCACGTTCTGTGTGGATGCATAACGACTTGATATGGCAACTTCTCTGCACGTGATCGCAAGGAACTGCAGAGAGTTGTGGATGCAGCTTAGTACATTCCCGGAACCAGTCTCTCGTCTATGGTCTCAGCCCTAATGAAGTAGCCAGCATAATCAAAGACGACACCTACTGCAGAGATTTTCTTTTGTCTGCTCTCCCACTGGGCAGAAGATACAAAACCCTAAAAGCATGTGCCAACAGATGGGTACAATTTTGACCAAGCTGTTATCAGTCCTCATCGGAGGATCAGAGGCGGAAAGGTCCAGTAGTTTTAAATTCGTTTGTTTATCCTTTCAGAGGACCTGACCTGGGCCCAGCACATACGTGCAATTATGAAGAAAGCACGGAAGCTGCCTCTACCTCCTAAGAAATTTGCACCAGATTTGGCATGACATCTAAAACCTTGACAAACTTCTACGGATTAATATGTTCATGGCCTAATGTAGAAGGAGTCAATTTTAGAAAACCTAGTACATTTATTTTTCAACATAGTCCCCTCCTACATTTACACACTTAGTCCAGCAGTCGTGGAGCGGACGGATCCCTTCTTTGTAGAAGTGGTCCACAACATGGGTGATTGATAAGTTCATGGCCTAACATAGAAGGAGATGAGCTATTAACTTCAAACTTTCTGCATTATCACTCAAAGAGTTAAACCGCACGTGCATGTAACAAAAGCATCTTGGACCTCCAGGTGGTCCACAGCAGGGGTGATTAATAAGTTCGTGACCTAAGGTAGAAGGAGATGAGTTATATGGCTCTCGCTACATGCACGTGCAGTTCAACTCTTTGAGTGAAAATGCAGAAAGTTTGAAGCTAATTCCTTCTACCTTGGGCCACGAACTTATCAATCAGTACTGCTGTGGACCAGCTTCTGGAGGTCCAAGATGCTGACTTCTACAAAGAAGGGATCCGTATGCTCCACGACCACTGGACTAAGTGTATACATGTAGGAGGGGACTATGTTGAAAAATAAATGTGCTAGGTTTTCTAAAATTGACTCCTTCTATCTTAGGCCACGAACTTATCAGTCACCACTCGTATATTGACTGGCTGCAGCACAACCTGATATAGAATCACCAATGGCCTTGAGCAGAAATTCCTATAAAAAAGTAGTGGATACAGCCCAGTCCATCACTGGTGAAACCCTGCACGCCGTTGAGCAAGTCTACATGAAGCATTGCTGCAGGAATGCGGCATCCATCATCTGCGTCCCTTACCACCCAGACCATGCTTTCTTCTCACTGCTGCCATCAAGAAGAAGGTACAGGAGGCTCAGGGCTCACACCACCGGGTTCTGGAACAGTTATTATCCCTCAAGCATTAGGCTCTTGAACCAGAGGGGATAACTACACTCAACTTCAGTTGTCCCATCACAGAATTGTTCCCGGAACTTATGATCTCACTTTCAAGAATGCATTATCTCATGTTCTTGATATTCATTGCTTTTTTACTGTGCCTTGCCAAAGTGTTCAGCCCCCCCACAACTATTTTCACATTTTACTGTCTCATTTTCTAAATTTAAAATGGAGTACAGCATATTGAAATAGAATTTTTTTTGAGCTAATCTAAACAAAACATTCTGCATCCTGTCAAATCAAAAGAAAATATTTCAAAACATGTCAACAATTTATGAAAAATTAAAACCAAAATAAAATGAAAAAATTATTTATCCCCTTTGTAATTACTATGTGGACTTTCGTCAGGTGCGATATACCATTAGCTTACCACTCATCCAATTTGTTGATGTAAAAAATTGGAGGATCTCCTGTTTTCAATGATTTCCTAAGAATAAATAACCCCCTTCTCTGTAAGGTCCAATAGTATGGTAGATTTTCAACAGACCAAAGCAAAATGAAGACCAAAGAGTATTTAAGAGGAGTCATGGAAACGATAATAGAGAAGCACAGATCTGGGGCAGGATACAACTTTCACAGTTCAAAGTAAATTTATTATCAAAATATATAAATGTCACCATATACAAGACCGAGATTCATTTTCTTGCAGGCATACTCAATAAATCCATAATAGAATAATAATCATAATAGAATCAATGAAAGATGCACCAACTGAGTGTTCAACCAGTGTGCAAAAGACAACAAAAAGAAATAAATAATAATAAATATCGAGAACATGGGATAAAGAGTACTTGAAATTGAGTCCATGGGTTGTGGGAACAGTTCAGTGAAGGGGCAAGTGAAGCTGAGTGAAGTTATTCCCACTGGTTCAAGACCTAATGGTCGAAGGGTAATAACCTTCCTGAACCTGGTGTTGTGAGTCCTGAGGCTCCTGTATCTTCTTCCTGCAATTAGCAGTGAGAAGAGTGCACGTCTTGGGTTGTGGGGGACCCTGATGACGGATTCTCTCTCCTGCAACAATGCTCTGTGTAGATGTGCTCAATGGTGGAGAGGGCTTTACCCATGATGGACTGAGTTATATCCACTGCTTTTTGTAGGATTTTATGTTCAAGGGCATTACTGCTTCCATATCAGGTTGTGGCACAGCCAGTCAATATGCTCTCCACTAGACATCTATAGAAGTTTGTCATAGTTTTAGATGTCATGCAGAATCTTTGCAAATTCTAAGGAAGTAAAGGCACTGCTGTCCTTTCTTCATAATTGCACTTAAGTGCTGGGCCCAGGACAGGTCCTCTGAAATGATAACGTCGAGGAATTTAAAGTTGCTGACCCTCTCCACCTCTGACCCTCTGATGACGACTGGCTCGTGCACCTATAGTTTCATCCTCCTGAAATTAATATTCAGTACCTTGGTCTTGCTGACATTGAGTGAGAGGTTGTTGCTGTGGCACCACTCAGCCAGATTTCCAATCTCCTTTCTATACACTGATTCAGCTATGACAGTGGTGACATCAACAAGCTTGAAAATGGCCACACAGTCGCAAGTGTCAAGTGAGTAGAGCAGGGGGCTAAGCACAAGCCTTGTGGTGCACCTGTGCAAATAGAGATTGTGGGGGAGATGCTGTTGCCATTCCAAACTGACTGGGGTCTGCAAGTGAGGAAATCCAGGATTCAATTGCACAAGGGGGTATTGAGGCCAAAGTCCTGAAGCTTATGGATTAGTTTTGAGGGTGTGATTATATTGAATACCGAGCAGTGGTCAATAAAGAGCAACCTGATGTGTGCACCTTCGCTGTCCAGAAGTTCCAGGATTGAGTGAAGAACCAACGAAATGGCATCTGCTGTGGACCTGGTGTGCCAGTAGGCAACTTCGTGTGAGTCCACGTCACTTTTCACCAACCTCTGAAAATATTTTATCACTGTGGATATAAGTACTACTGGACAATAGACATTGAGGCAAGTTACCATGTTATTCTGAGGCACTGGTATAAGTAAAGCCTGCTTAAAGACCTCAGACTGCTGAAACGAGAGGTTAAAGATCTCAAGGAACACTCCAGCCAGTTGATCAACACAGGTCTTTAGTACCTGGTTTAATGTTTTTTGTGAGTTCACCCTCCGGAAGGAAGATTACACATTGACCTTAGAGACTGAAATCACAGTATCATCAGGAGCTGTCAGCGGATGTGATATTTCCTCCATGTTTTGATGGTCAAAGTGAGCATAGAAGGCATCTCAAATAAGGCCAACTCAAAGGCACTGAACATAGCTCCAGAACTCAGTGCGGTCCATTATGAATGGGTGGAGAAAACATGAAACCACGGCCACACTGCCTAGGCCAGGCTGCTCCTCTAAACTTAGCTGCCAGAAAAGAATGGCATTTATAAGAGAGGCTGCTGTGATGCCAACAGTCCCTCTCAGTGAGCTGCAGAAGTCAATGGCTGCAACTGGAGTTGAAGTTCATGGCTCCACAATCTCTAAAGCTTTGCACAAATAGGGTATTTTTAGCAGTGGCAAGGAAGAAGTCCTGGCTAAAAAAAAACGTATCCTTACCCATAAAGTCTTTGCAAAGCATCACTTAGAAGATGCTGTAAAGATGTAGAAGAAGGTCTAGTGGTTAGATAAGACTAAAGTGGAATATCTTAGCCTCAACTCTAAGTGGTACATGTGATGTAAATCCCATACACTTGGGGTGTATGGGGTGTCAGGGAGGGGTGGCACCTCTGGTGGGGGAACATGTCGCGTCCTTTTCAAGGCGGTTAATCCACCTTTGTTCCCCACCTGGCACTCAGCTCTAACCTCTGGCTCCCCGTAGCTGTTTGTATGCGACAGCGGCCACACCCTGGGCAACGGCTTCAACAAGCTGGCTAAACCAGGTGAGGGTAGCCGATGGGCCTCAAACCCTCAGTGAGATAGGGAGTTGCCTATCTCAGCATGTGAAGACAGACTCCGGCGGATTGAGTGGACATGACCAATGGAAGGTCCAACAGTCAAGAAAGTGGTCTCTGCAAGTGTCATGGAACGTGTAGAGCAGGACAAGACACAGAAGACGTTCTGGTCATCCACCACGCCTAGTCCCATCTCCAGCCGTCTCTACTCTATCTTGCAACTGGATCCAGATGGGAATTTGGAAGAGAGAGTGAGGCTGACGCTGCGCAACTCTCCCTCATTTAAATCCAAACCATGTGCTACTCTCGACACCATCATAATGGTGTTGAGGTCTTCATTGACGTTGATGATGGACAAACACACACGATACTGCGCGTCAGCCAGGTAACACCATCCATACTGTAACGTATGGTAACATCATGCTATGAGGATGCTTTTCAGCAGCAGTTGACAGGAAATCTGGTCAGGATTGATGGGAAGGTGAATGCTGCTAAATACAGAGAGATCCTGGATAAAGATAAAACTGCTAGCCTCTGCCCGGAAGCTTAAACTGGGGAAGAAGTTCGTCTTTCAGCAAGAAAACAACCCAAAGAACTCTACCAGAACAACCATGGAGAGGCTTCAAATGAACAAAATTGATGTCCTTCAGTGGCCTAGTCA
Organism: Mobula hypostoma; assembly: GCF_963921235.1. Lineage (NCBI taxonomy): Eukaryota > Metazoa > Chordata > Chondrichthyes > Myliobatiformes > Myliobatidae > Mobula > Mobula hypostoma. The sequence goes on from NC_086107.1 coordinate 61,110,945, forward strand.
GAGTCCTGATCTTAATCCAATCAAACATCTCTAGCAAGACCCCAAGATTGTTGTCCAATGTTGCCTCTCAACTAACTTGGCACAGCTTGAGTAATTTTGCAGGGAGGAATGGGCAAATCCTGCTCCATCATATTGGGCAAAGCTGATAGAGACTTATCCAAAAAGACTACTGGCTGTAATCACTGTGAGAAGTGATTCAACCAAGTACTGAGCAAAGTGCAATGGATAAATCTGAGCTGCTGACATTTCAGTTATTGAATATTTGGTTTTTCACGCTTACAGTTTTTCCCGTTTTTTTGGGCTGTAATGTAAAAAATAAGGAGCATGGTTGTCCACCTTGCTGGTGCAGTCTTTCATTGATTCTATTATGATTATTGGATTTATTAACTATGCCCACAAGAAAATTAATCTCAGGGTTGTGTATGGTGACGTATATGTACTTTGATAATAAATTTACTTTGAACTCTGAATGGACATACACACGATAAGGTGGAATCCTGTCCTCATCATCTACTTCATTATGATCTTGCACTGTATTGTTAATGTGCACTGCACTATATTGGGAGCTTTTACACCATTCTACATTGTTATTGCTTTACCTAATTCTGGCTCAGATCACCATGTAATGATTTGATCTGTATAACAGTATGCACGTCAAACTTTTTACTAAATCTTGGTATATGTGATGACAATAAACCAGAGCGTGGCATAATGGAGCGGTTGTTAGAGCTGTTACCATGCAGCTCCAGTGCCTCAGGTTCCATCCTGACCTCCAGCACGGTTGCAGTTTGCATGTTCCCCCTAGGACTGCATGGATGTTCCAGCTTCTCCTACTTCCCAAAGTTATATAATTTGGAAATAACTGGCCACTATAAATTACCCCCGGAATGTGGATAAATGATAAACTCTAGGGAGAGTTGATGAGTATGGTAGGAGAATAAATGGGATTAGTGAAGCGTTAGTGTATTTGGGTGCTTGATAGTCAGCATGGCCTTGTGGGTCACAGAGCCTGTCTCAGTGCCGTGTAACTGCACAACTCCATAGTTCCCATGAGAATAGCAGAAAAAAAAGGAAAGACTCATTTGAGAGACAGGAAGAAGCCCAACCCCTGCTCTTCCAGGGCATCCACGACAAAGACTTAAAATGTTCTTAACTACTGGAACTCTCATCTCTCATTTCCCTTCAAATGACTGGCTGCATAGCCCTGAGTGGCTGGGAGGCTGCTTCAGTAAACTTATGTTTCCCTCCCACAGATGCTGTCCGACCTGCTGATCATTCTCTGTTTATATTTGCCCAATGGTAAACTTAAGGGACAAATTCAGAGGAGCAGATCCTCTTTAAAAAGTAATCATTGACCCATTTCTCCAGACGACCCTCAGTTACCCCCAAACACATTGTGCTTAAGCCAGAAGCATGTACAGTTGAAACAGGTTGCAATTAGTTTTAATGTGATTACTGTTTTAACAACACTTTTGTAACTCTCAGAGCCAATCCAATCATCCTTGTTATGGGCATGGGAGCAAAGGTTAAAAATCTCAGTGCATTTGATATTGCATTGAGCCAACTCAAAAACAGTACCACATCTGCTGATCGAATGAAACTCAGGTTTATATCTCCAACTAACACCTTATATTCTGTCTGGGTAGCCTCCAACTTGATGGCATGACTATCGATTTCTCCTTCCAATAAACAAATATTCCCCACCCCCCCCCGCCACTTCCTCTATTCCCCAGCTATTACTTTCCCAGGGTCCCCTCCTCCTTCCCCTTCTCCTATGATCAACTCTCCTCTCCTATCAGCCTCCTTCTTCTCCAGCCTTTGTCCTTTCCCACCCATCTGGCTTCACCAATCACCTTCCAGTTAGCTCCCTTTGCCTCCCTCCACTTTTTTATTCTGGCATTTTCCCCCTTCCTTCTCGGTCCTGAAGAAGGGTCTCGGCCTGAAATATCACTGTCTATTCATTTCTATAGATGCAGCCTGACCTGCTGAGTTCCTCCAGCATTTTGTATGTGTTGCTATGGAATAAGGTTATTGGCTAACATCATTTCAAGGAACTTCAACGAGAAGGAACATTGGGCAAGATTTCCCTCTACACAGTGCAATACAAAGTCAATATTGCCTGAAAGATATTCCACACATTTGTTTTGCCTCTGATCCCTTGGGGAAAGTGGCCAATGCCCAGTCACCAATTCAGAATCAAAAGGAAGCTGTAGGATTAACTGGAGATTCCCTCCCATGTTTTTACAGAGGTGGCAGTGAAGACAAACCAAGATCAGGTCTGTATTCTGCCATTACACCCAAAGCAGCTATGCTGTGCTTAAGAGAATAAAGGAGAAAAAATATTACAGCCACTAAGCAATAAACTGACAAGATGAGACTAATTTTCAAACTGTTCAACACACTTAGTAAATAATTATCTTTATAAACTAACCCCTGGCTATTCAGCGATATTTCTTTGGGTAGTTTCTTCTAAAACAGTGAGAATTTAAAACGTATAACATTTTCCAGATCATTAATTGAATTAAGATTTTAAAAAGCATCAGTGGTTACCCTATATGATAAATTCTAATTTTTATACTAAATTGCAATCTAAGTCTGGGTGGTAGTCTTCTGTGACTTGTCCATTACAATAGACACCAGACAAGAATCCTTAAAGGAAAATCTTGCAGAAATTTTATGGCAAGCCTTTTAACAGTGTGGAGATGCAGAGGGATCTTGGGGTCCAAAGTCTATAGCAACGCACACAAAATGCTGGATGAACTCAACAGGCCAGGCAGCATCTATGGAAAAGTGTGAACAGTCGATGTTTCAGGCCGAGACCCTCCTTTAGAATGCTGCGTGGCCTGCTGAGTTCCTCCAGCATTTTGTGTGTGTTGCTTTGGATTTCCAGCATCTGCAGATTTTACAGTGTATGGATTTCAAAGTACACAGCTCTCAAAAAATGGTCAGACAGGTTGACAAGGTAGTAAAGAAGGCATATGGCATGCTTGCCCTTATGAGTTGAGGAATTGAGTTTGAGAGTCTGGAAGTTATGTTCCAACTTTCTAAAACTCTGGTTAATCCACATCTGGAGTACTTCATTCATTTCTAGTCACCCCATTATAGGAAGGATATTGAGGCTTTGAAGAGGGTGGCAGAAGTGGTTTATCAGGATGCTGCCTGAATTAGAGGGTATGTTCTATAAGGAGAGTTGGGACAAACTTGCGTTGTTTTCTCTGGAGCAGCAGAGACTGAGGGGAGACTTGACAGAAGTTTATAAGATATGAGAGACATAGACAGAGTCAGCAGTCATTATTATTTTCCTAGGGTTGAAATGTCTAGTACCAGAGAACACGCATTTAAAGTGAGAGGAAAAAAATTCAAAGGAAATTTGTGGGGCAATTTGTTTTTTTTTCACATAGAGAGTTGTGGGTGCCTGTAGTACGCTGCCTGGGGTGGTGATGGAGTCAAATATAATAGAGGCTTTTAAGGGGCTTTCAGATCAGCACATGAACATTCACGAAATGGAAAGATATGGACATTCTGTAGGCAGAAGGGATTAGATTACTTGGGTTTTTGAGTATTAATTTAATTAGTTGGGTACAACACTGAGGGCTGAAGGGCCTGTTCCTGTGCTGTACTATTCTATGTTCTATGAATTATTGTTTCTTTGAAATTAAGTTTTTTTTGCAATAATTCACCGAACAGTAATTGTGTGCACAGCAGAGTATTCATTTATGTCTGGAATTAGTCACGGAAGTTTCTTTCAGCTCATTAAATACACCCACTCATTCACCTTCCATCTCAGTGTACTTCTCAGTCCTTTCATCATGCCAGAAAACAGAAAACACTGTTTGATCCATTCTTCCTCAGGACCTCAAACTGCCCCTTTTTTTAATTGGTTGCTCCAGAATCAGCTCATAGCTCCAGCAGTTCAGTGCCATAAAACATTGAATCTGCTGATGCATAACCAAGTCTAACTAATGTGATAACATGATTTGCTTGAGCAAAATAGGACCCAACAAGGCTGATTATAGTCAAAATTTCAACTACTCTCAGTGAAGTGCAGGTAAAATGTCTTGACCTGAAACATCTTCTGCCCATTTTCCTCTACAAATATTGCCTGACCACTGAGTTTCTCCAGCGTTTTGTTAGTCCAGATTCCAGCATCTGAAATCTCATGTCTGCAAGTAAGGCACACGCTGAGTGGCAGGTGCCAACACCTTAATTACTCCTTTCTATTACTGGACTGCTTGTGGTGTTAGGTACCATTTCCCACCTATGGGATAATTTTTTTTTGAATTCCATACTCAAGCATGCTGTGAGTATCACTGAGTATTTAAAAACATTTTGTTGACTGCTAATATCACCAGGTGGAGGGAGGATCAACGTGAACTGCTCTGCATTGGGGATTTGGTGGTGCAGAGCGTCAGCAACTTTTAATTTCTGGGCATTAACATATCAGATGACCTGTCCTGGGCCCTCTATATGGATGCAATCACAAGTACTCTCGTGCTCTTACTTTCTTAGGAGGTTAAGACTTGCTACCAAACACAGCAACACACTTCCATTGATATCCATTTGACTGGTTACATCATGGTCCGGTATGGCAATCCCAATGGTCAGGAACACAAGAAACCGCAGAGAATAGTGGACTCTGTCCCAAGGAAATTTTCCTGCAAGGCTCCGGACATGTCCAGTAGAGTCAGGGGGAGGAGAAAGAGCAGCCTATGGTTGCTCAGTTTTCCTTTTTGAGAGGATATTCCCAGCTGACTCGTAAATTCAAAATAAATACATGGAACCTCATCCTTTCCCACTAGCGTGTGTAATTTCTCAAGTGTGCATGAGTTCTGTGCTACTAAGCGGAAACTGTAATGGGATCCAAATGACCTTGCAACTCCTGAATATTTCTGAGCACCAGTGACCGCAATGAGAACCTCAGAAAATAAAATCTCAAAAATTGTAACTGCTGATGACAGAGGCATATGAGCGTTGGTGCAATTATGTTGTCAGGATGCAGGATTTAAAATGGGGGCTTTAGAACTTCTTATGAATGGTTGCTCAAAATCAGCTGTCTCTGTACCACATCTAGCGCAGTGCATCAAGAAACAAGCAACATCTGAAAGGAGCACAACAGATGGATTAGGTTAGATGAATCAGGCACGGCTGGGAACAGCTGTACTGACACAGTCTTCAATTAACAGAGCTGTATGCCAGTGTCAACGCTGCTGTCGTACTGGCTGAAGGTCTTTAATGAGGAACAGCCATATTGTCACCTTAACCTCAATTAACAAGACTGCCGCAGTAGTACATGGTATCCAATTGGCATGCCAACCTTCATGTTGTAAAGTCTTTATTCGGATAGCAAGAAGCTTCTGGTTTCAGCAGATCATGTGACAGTGTGGCTCCAGCCAAGCACAGCTAAGCTGACATCTTGCTTTCAGCTGCCTCCACTGCTCTGCCATCAGAACCCACAGTTCCAGCCAAAAGCTTCCATTATGCACAAGCAGAACCAATTATTACTGAATTATGGACAATTTTGCAACTATATCTCAATCCAGAAGGTCTACATTAACTTATTTCAGATCATTTCAATCAATAAAGACAGAATATTTTGAACCTATTAGACTGGTTTAGAATTAAATTGAAATGCTGGATCTGTAACCTCAGTGATATATCCTGCTGTGCTCTAAATTGCAACTTTCAAGTCTGCTTTTAGATACTTTCTTGGTCAGTGGCATCAGTAAATCCCATGTGCAGTGTCAGGTTATTTTATGAACATATTTATGTCTGCTCATAGAGTTGGGGTGTAACAGTCAAATCCTATTATCACCCGAAGAGGAATTCATGTAATTTTAATCTCTCTGCAGTTTTGATATGAAATGATAATCTACCTCATTCTACAATAAGCATTAATAATAATATTCAATAACCTGAATATTTAACTCCACTCCAACAAGCTGGCTGCCCACCTTGGCAAACATCGCTCCCTCGCCTATACACGCTCGACAAAATACAGCAAACTGGGGAAAAGGAACATCCTCCCATTCACCAGGACTTCGTCAATGTTCTCCGTGTTATGTATTGCAGACTTCCCACCCTGCAAAAACTCATTTCAGGGAGGTAGCACCCCCGCAACCCCATATCCACCAACCGCCCCCCCACCACCCCGTCGACCTCCAAGGGTGTATGTAATACTTTGTTTAGTGATTTTATCTAATCTGTAAACCAAGTTGGGTATATGCAGAAAATGTGACATTAAAATATGTACTTATATTATATTATCATGTTTATTCTGTTACAACTTTAAGCAAGTCTACAGGGAGTTTGGCGTCATCACGTAGGACATCAATAGAGTAGCTCCTTAGCAGCCAGCCAGCCAGTTTAAATAACATTAGCTACGCTAATGAATGAATGACACCTGTTAAACTCACCTCAACATGTCTTTTACATTTTAACTCACCATGGGCAATAGAAAAGTCACTGTTGCAAACAGTGCAGCGAGCAACACTGTCGTTATTTTTGAGGTCCACTGTAAAGCCTGCCACAGAGAAAATTGATAGGTCTACTTAGCAGGGGTCCCCAACATTTTTTGCACCGCAGACTGGTTTAATATTGACAATATTCTTGCAGACCGGCCGACCAGGGGGCGGGGGTGTTAATCACGACCGGAATATAGGTGATAAGTCAATTATAAATCAATAGCATCATAGCATTTTAAGTAACGTTTGGTTATAAAACACACAGCACATATTTTCACCGTATGAACATATAAAATCATTGCAACACACCAATATTGCTGAATCAGTGGGAGCCCTGGGCTTCTTTTCCTGCAACAAGATGGTCCTATCGAGGGGTGATGGGAGACAGTGATACTCGAACGGGGTTCCTTATGTCCAGTCTATTCCGCAATTTAGTTTTCGTTGCATTCATTGCAGAGATATGTTGGAAATGGAAGCAACGTTTTCAGTGCTTTCATGGCTATCTCAGGATATTTAGCCTTGACTTTGATCCAGAACGCCGGCAGAGGTGTTATGTCAAGCATACTTTTCAGCCCGCCGTCATTTGCAAGCTCGAGAAGTTGATCTTCTTCCCACGCTGACATGGATGACGCGTGCATAATGACGTTATGTGCATTCAAGCTCAACAGTGTGCGTGACAGGGAATGAGGAAAGGTGCAGCTGACTCATATTGCCAAATCATATTGTTTCCTCGCGGCTCGGTGGTTGGGGGCCACTCTTAGCACGAAGAGAGACCAATCAGGATGCTTGCTCTCCCTCTCCCTCTCCCACTCTTTCTCAAAAAGATCTATTTGCGGGATATTGTATATAATTTCCGGGCATCAGGGAGCCACTATCGATATGCGGGAGACTCCCGGAACTTCCGGGAGAGGTGCGATATCTGGTATTGTAACTCCAAAACAAAACAAAATCAAAAGATAAACATGGAGCCAGAAATAAAGTGTCCTTAGTTTGCTTTACCTTTGTGAGGTGCACAAATATGAAGTAGCAGTAAAATAACGTAACGACAGATGCTATTCCCGTACTTTTACATAAAACCCGTAATGAATTATGGAAACAACAAACAATGCTTAATCAAACAAAATATTTACAATATTACTCTAATATAAAATACACAACACTCCAAAGCACCTGAAAAGTCGTGGGTTCACACTCAGTTTCTAGCACAGTGAGTTCAACACCCCACAATGACACTCCCATGTAACAGTGAAAAGCAACAAGCTTTCTAAATCAATAAATGGGTTAGTGGAGGATAAATGTAGAAAATGGGTGCTTGATGGTTAGTGCAGATACAATGACCCCAGAGGTCTGTTCTGGTGTTGAGTCAATCAATGCCCCTATGACATTAAAAATGTTAATACATTGAAGTGGGTGTGTAAGCAATCTACTAACATTGATATGGAGGTTCAGTTTATCTGGAGAGATGAGAGGGTTTGGAACTGTTCTCTTTATTGCAGAGGCAGTTACTGAAAGGTTCAATGGTGTGTGAATTTTCATAGAGTTGGCACAGATAGAAGCTGTTTCCCTTGGCAAATGAACAGCTACCTAAAGGATACACTTTTGAAAAGATTTTGTCAGTAAAATACATGGAGAAGATAAGCTTATATTACTCAGCAGATTTTTATGATCCACAAAGCACCATCTGAATCAAAGCTAATTGAAGCATGTAGTTCCAAAGCAGGTACATATAAAAGGAAATAATTGCACAGCCGTTGAGAAAGAGCAGAAGCATGGGACTAAATGGTAGCTCTTTCTCACATTAGAGTTGGCAAGCAGGGCTAGATGGACTCATTCTGTGCTGTATGATTTATTAGTCAGAGACCTGTAGCAATTGAATAGATGTATGTGTCCATTCCTTGGCAGTGCAGCTAAATCTTCCACTATCTCAAACTGAATCCTGGTAGACAGACACGCAGCATGAATGTGAATTCATCCACATCCTCAGCTGTAATTGTGGTACCATTAAGTCAGGAAGAAGGCACTCCACTCACATCTTCAATTGACTTTTTCACGCAATACCATGAAGTTGATGTCTGCTGCTGTGTTTGCTTCTTCTACTATCAGTCTCAACCGTCACTCGTCCTGTAAGCTCTAAAAAAATTCTGGAAAACGCTGAAAGGGAAACATTTCACGCTAAAACTCTGACCGGCTAATAAGGGTATATCTTCAGTTTTGTAACATTTTAAGATATGTTTCAGGCACAAATAACAATGCCCTTCATTTGGATTTGCTTTTAGGATTGCATTTATGTAAAGTTATCTTCATCCATATTTTGTTTTAAATATTGACATATTGACTGCAATTATGTGCTGGGGTTCTACTGATTCTTGCCTTAACTCCAGCTGACCACCTCCACTGCCCAACAGTTCATTCCTGGCTGTGTCAGAACACTGCTGCTTACTGGATTTTCCAGGCTGCTACAAAAGTAGGTTCTTCTTTACTGGTATTTTCAGTGGCCAGTGTATTTCCACAAATCTATGGGCTTCCATCTAACTAAAGGTTTTCCACTTCTGTGGGCAAATAAGGATCGGAGGTGCATTCCATAGTGAAGCTGCACATGCCTGTTCCATTAAGAGCTCTAGCTGCACTGCAGGAAAATACCATTCAATATCACAATGAACAATATCACTGAGACTGGTTCCCAAGGATAGTTGGACCAGTTTTGCTTTTGTCTTAAGATTGTTCTTTAGAATTCTAAGAGGATCTTGCCAGGTTAGGGACAGAAAGTACTTTCACTTGTAGGAAGAGCAAAACTTGAGGCTATCAAAAGAAGAAAATAAGGACAAAGAAATCAAACTAGCAATTCATGAGTAACTACACAGAGGTGCCTTCATTGTGTTGCCAGGGTTTTAATTTGACATTCTTTTTTGCTCAGACATCATGGGCTGAAGGATCTATTCCTGCATGAACTGTTTGATGTTTTATTTATCCAGAGAGTAGTGAGAGTGATGTGGGATTCATTAACATGGGGAAAAGTTGAGCCGAATATAATTAATGCACTTGGGAATAGGCCAGATATTGTGTTTCGCATCTTCAAAACATTTAACAAATTTGAAGGAAGACACAAGAGTCCAAAATGTGTGTTAAACTTCAACTTTACTTGAAGTGAGGCTTGCACATATCACATATGCTATACATGTATTTATACATATAACTTGTAATGAATTACTTAAACAACGAATACTTAATCAACAACATATTCACAAGATTACTTAAATATTAAATACACAACGTTCCTCCCTGTTTTGCTATAAACTCCAATTCAATAGAGAATTCATCTCAACTATTTACACAGTATACTAACAATACAGACATGCACAACATAGTAAATTTTAAATTGTCCCATTCAGGCCCAAGACATTTAATCACACTGGAAGATTCTGTACTCTTGTGGGATAACGTGTTTTCTGATGGGGGGTGGGGGGGTCACTCTGCTTGGCAAGTTAGACTTGTGACTGTGAAAAAATCTCGGGTTCTGGGACCTCCTCCATGGTGGTTGTCAAAGTTGGCTCTAGAACTGCAGAAAATGCTTCTGACAGCAGTAGCCACCTTTCTTCCTCTTCCTTTTACTTTTTCTAGTTTGTACATCTTGACCTTGGGAAGAAACAGTGAGTTCACTGGAATATTCTCTTATTAATCCTTCTATTTCTCTCTTTATGATCTGATCTGCCCTCTTGGTTTCCTCATCCACAACATCATCTGACAACTCCTCTGTTTTCATATCTCCACTAATACATTTCTTTTTGATCTTCCATTCATCCAGCTGAGCTATTGAGTTTGCTTCTACTTTTACAAGCAGCTTTTTGTCTCCCGCTTGAAGTTTGTGCAATAACTAATGCATGCAGAGTTTTCTATACTCGCAAAAACTGAATGCTTGCAACTTTCCTGAAGCTCTTTGAACTCTCTTCCAGCTTAAAACCAAGCCGCATTTTGTAAGTAATTGCCTGATTAACATATCAGAAGTTTTCTCAGATATGTTGCCTGCAAGAACCGTTGTGGTCAGACCACTGCTTTTGTCATTTCCACAATTCCTCGGAGCAGCATGGTCTTTCCAATATGCTTTCCAACCAGAGGCACAGCGGTTAGAACCAACACCTGTTTGCCCTCTGTAGGGGAACAGTTCATGATGTATAGAATGGAGGAAGTTGTGGCAACATCCAGTACCTTTCTGAATTCACTTTCAGAATGCTCATTGTAGGGGATGTGGCATGCAAACTGTGGATGGATCTTCAATCAAGTTATAGTTGTCGTTGCCAGCCACAGCCCCACAATGGTGGTCCTCCTGTTTTTACCACATTCAAGCTCATTGTAGCTTGTTGATTGTTGTATTTCACTGTTATGAATGTCATTCCCACAGGAACCATAGAACACTACAGCACAGAAATCAGGCCATTCGGCCCTTCTAGTCTGTGCCGAAACTTTATTCCACTAATCCCATTGACCTGCACCCAGTCCATAACCCTCCAGACCTCTCCCATCCATGTATCTATCCAATCTGTTCTTAAAACTTAAAAGTGAGCCCGTATTTATCACATCAGATGGCAGCTTGTTCCACATTCCCACCACTCCCTGAGTGAAGAACTTCCCCCTAATGATCCCCCTAAATCTTTCCCCTTTCACTCTAATGCCATGTCCTCTTGTGTTTACCTCTCCTAATCTAAGTGGAAAGAGCCTACTTGCATTTACTCTGTTTATGCTCCTCATTATTTTGTAAACCTTTTCTCCAGTATATCTATATACTGTTATCTTTTCTCCAGTTTAATATCTTTGAAATGCTGTCCAAACTCAATTTGCGGAATGACTGAAACAGTCAAATCAGTGTCCAATTCCATACTAATTAATTTGTTGTTCACTTCTGGTTTAAGGATATTGCTCGTCTATTGTTGATTTTTACCCTGTAAATTTCAAGGCTACACAGTCCTGCGTCATCCTCATCATTATCAGATTTTTCATCAACAGCCTGCAATTAGTGCTCTTTTTGAAACTGCAACTTGAACTTCCTGGTTTTTCTCTTCCCTGTGCAGCCCTTTTATTTATGTCTGCCTAATATGCTCTTTGATTTGTCCTATTACTTTTGCATTTTGTACAAGTTCTGCCTTTAAATCAAGATTAGTCTGGTGTAGATGAGTTCCTGCCACAACAGTAACACAATTTATTCGACCAGGCTGGTATCTGCTAAAATGCTTCAATTTTGCTCCATCTCACTTTAATTCCTGACTGGATCTCAGTTGTGTTTCTGTCTGCAGTTTCCATTGAAACAGTGATTTCAACTGCTCTTTTAAGTTGTGCTTCAGTTAGGAACCATTTTTGAATGTTTTCTTGTAAGATTCCACAAACTATACAATCTCTCAGTGCATCATTAAGCCCATCATTACTGACAATACTCAGACAATCTCTTCAATTCAGCCACAAACACTAAAATGGACCCCTTCCTTTTTATTCTACTTATGAAATCTAAAGAATTCTGCAATGAACAGTAGCTTGAGTTCTAAATGCTCCTACATTACTTTGACAATATCAACAAAGCTCATTTCTGCTGGTTTGGTTGGAACAGTTAAACTTCCAAGCAAACTGTATGCCTTTAAATCCAATGCATTCAGCAAAATTGGTATTCATTTGTCATTCACGTATTTATACATATAACTGGTAATTAATTATTTAAACAAAGAATGCTATTCAACAGAATATTTACAAGATTACTCTAATATTCCTGAAACGTTAAGTACACAACAGGTTATGCTGTCAATAAGCCTCAAATGGGAGATAAATACTGGTAATGCACAGGTTGGGCTGAAAGGTCTGTTTATATGTTGGATATTCTTTGGAGTTCTTTAAGCTCACTACAGCACTAAAGTACAATGCAAATTTTTAAAAATATATTAATTCTTCTTTGCAATATTGTTAGTAAATGGAATTATGGTCAGCCCTGATCTGTAGACCTATTTGTTTAATTAATGAGTCATCATTTAAAGAAGATGACATTTATTTTGTACTTTGTGAGTTGCAGTGGTGATATTTTAGGAATGTAAAATATTCAAGTAAAAAATAATCATAGAAGAGGAATTCTTTACAGTTAAGGTATAGCCACAATCTATGGGCAGGAATAAGACACAGTGAATACTGTTCATGAACTACTTGCTAATTTTCTGCTTTTCTTAGTGATTTATGTAAGATGTTTCTATTGTTCTATCAAGTTGTTAACAGCAGGGTATTTATAAAGCTATGAAATTTGCATAGCCAGGCCTTTCCTAACGATGATTGTGAGCAAGCCATAGCTCCAGCAATGGAAAATCTAACTATTTGATATTTAATGACACTGCCATTGTAGAGCTTCCTACACCCCTCCCCCCCACACACACAACCATCAATATCCAAGGTTCATTATTGAACAGGAAGTCAACCAGACAAGCATATCAGCAACGCTATGGCTACAAGAGCAGGTGAAAGGCTGAACAACACACCTCTTAACTTCCCAAATTTTTTCTACCACCTATCGTACATGATTAAGTGTGAATGTGCACAGAAACAATCACTCAAGAAGCTCAACGTCATTCAGGACAAAGATGCACACTTAATTGGCATACGACCTCCTGCCCTAAGCATTAGTTTACTCCATTACTGTATCATGGGCCTAGAAGCACTGTGCGATTACCTCAAGTTCTCTCAGCTTTTTTGAACTCTGTGTTGAGGTTAATGTTAAGGCTCAGCTTACAAACTGATGTTGAATGATTCACAGGAATATCAGATTTCCACATTCACATACACACTGCAGTTGCTGGCCTAGTTAGCTCCTTAAGGTTGTTATAGCCGAGGGTGGCAGTGGGGATAAGCTCCTATGACCTATTAAATACTCCCATTAGTGTGCATCTCATACAGCTTCTGACAATCAAGTCCAGCTCCTGACCTTCACGTGTGGCTTAGCTACTAAGCTCGATGGAATTGTTTCTACTGTCAGGAGAAGGGGCAAATGTGGGTTATTGGCACATTAAAACCAGTCATTTTGGGCAGATCGAGCTTGCCAATCTGGTTGGCAGCTCATCCAGGAGAAGAAAAACTCTGATCTCAAACCTCTGGTGCCACGTGGCTGTACCCACTCATAGGGAAGGCTTTGGGAGTAAACCTTAAGGAAAAATTTGGAGCTGGAATTCCTAAGGCAGTACTACGGTGAGTTCAATGCTGAATGGCGACTCCTGCGATGCCACTGGTGCCAAATTGTACCAGTGTTTGCCAATCCTTTGGATTCATCAGCTGTGTGAAGAAGTTACATGGGCAACAGCTTGCTCTCCATATAATACTGGCCTGGCTTGCGACCCGTGTAGATACATAGTCAACGCTGACCAGCAGAGGGCCTCACTGTTAGCATTTCCCAAACCTGCAACTTCTATCACTAAGTAAGACAGCAGATGTTTAGGAACACAACCACATGCTGATTTCCACAAGTTGTATCCTGATTTGGAACAGCATCAATGATCTTTCTTCTTGGTTGGAATTCTGGAATTCCCTCCTCTGAAGAACTGCTACCATTCAACCACCAATAAACACTGGCCTTGCACTCCTTTAATTAATATAACAAAAATGAGGGAGAGCTGACAGAGGGGAAATTGAGAAAGAAAAACGGAGGAAGAAAAGGAAGAAAATGTGAAGTAAAGAACATAGAAAGGGAATAACAGAAGTGCAATCCAAAAGAACGATAAGTCAGACGTGATAAGAGAAAACTATTGAGATTCATTTAGAGAGAGTATAAATACGAAACACATAGCATGGAACAGGAAGGAAAAGATGATCAATGAAAGGAGACAGAAGTGAATTAATGGGGAACAACTTAAACTAAGGATGAAGCAGTATTTCACAGTGACTTTATTAATATCAATGAAGGGACTAAGTGGAATTTGTTTGTCTGTAATTGAGAAATTCTTGCCTTGGGTGCGTTATGTTGTGATGCAGAATTGAAATGTATAAATCGATAAACAGGATGGGAATGTACACCGTTCTGTGTGCAAACACCACAACAACCTTGGAGACATCAATACCCCGGGTATTTGCATTAACAGTTTACTCCTTCAGAATTTGACTAGCAAGTGTGGTTGGAGGGATAACTGTCAGTAGAGGAGCTTGCAGAACATTTCCAAGCCTCTTCAGTTCTTCCTATCAGTTTACCAGCATTTAGTATACTGCTGTATCAGGGACTCATTCAGTTCCACAATTGTGATAATATTATCAAATACATTTAGACCTGGGGATATAAGACACATTTCTCCCCTTTCTCATCAAATACTGTAAATTAATTTATTTCAAACATATTATTTCACACACAATAGAGCACAGTCTTACTGACTGCTAAACTAAATGTCATGCCAGGTGGTTATAAGTCAGCCATATTTATCTGAAGCCATATACAGTGTAGATAAAGATGGCAGACACCTTATAGGTACCAGTGAACTATATAGTGGTTTGCAATAATCTGATAGCCACTTGGTCATCATTATGCAAAACTGTCACCAGGTTCGGATATGGTCCAAGTGTGGAGTGAGAGACACTGAAGCAGCTCGATAGTTCACAGACTTTAATGTGAACAGTGTTAAAGGGAAAAGAAAACAATAAACACTAGGCCAAACAGGGCTGTTAACTAAAACTCTCAAATGGAAAACGAAGCCTAGACTGCGGCTGAAAAGAACAACTAAGAATAGAACAAATATCACTAGTCTTCAGAGCCAGTTGACTCGACAGTCCAATTTCTCAGGCAAGGCAGAATGAAAGCAGGCAGCGAAGCATTGCTGTTTCCAATTCTTGACAAATACTACAATGGAATGAATGGAGTTAAATACTATCACAATGAAATAATAATTTGCCGATACGTGCATATTCACAAGCGCAGTTGCTGTATCTACTGCACTGCCGAATCCGTGATTGTGACACCAAACTGTCTTTCTGAACTTCCAGATTTATATAGTAACCTAAATTAGCAGTCCCAAGTTGCTCATGGTGGGAGTCAAACTCACGTTAGTGGATCAGTGGTTGAGGTTTCTGAATGCTTATTTATTGAACTACCATGCCATTTATCCAGCTTCTTTCTTTGTCCATCTTGCCAAGCACCTTTCTGTAGTCAAGGTGCATAATAACGTCTTTGCTCAAAGAATTTCCCAGTGTGAATCCAGGAAAGAAATACCAAGAAATACTTCTGTTAGTGTACCATCTCACTGATACACTCTGAGGGCATGAAGATCTGGTCAAGGGAAGTGGCTGAGTGTAGCCCAGCTTACCAAAAAATAATAACAGGAGGCTAATTCATCATGTGGACTTAATCTGAATTGTTTATGTTTATAAAGATGTATAAACCTTAAACATTCAGAAACTTTTAACAAACTTAAAATAAAACTTCTATAAAACCTTTTCAAAATGGTCTACTAACCAGCCATTGGAAAGATGTTGACTTTAAGAAAGGTTTTTTTTAAAATTATAAGACATAAATTTCTTTTTTAAATTAACAATCTGTTAAAAATTGGCACCTGAGTCTTTTGTACCCACTCTTTTTCCATTAACGTCTGCAGAGAAAGACTTTTCTTTACTTTCTTATCCCTCTAGTAGAATACTTGGGTTAATTATCTCCAAAAACACTGGGCAATTGGTTGAAGTTCTCTGCCACATTGAATTCAAAGTTGAAGTGCATTTTGTATGCTGGGTTCCATATTCAAACATATAAACACTGGAGTCCCGAAGCTGCTGTCAGTTTTGTGTGATAATGACTTGGAAGACAAATAACTTTGCTTTCATTAGTACATAAAGCTGTAGGCCATGATTGGCCCTTTAGTGCACAGTTAGCACAGTTGCCTCTCATCTGCAGATGCCAGATTCAATCCTGACCTCGGGTGCTGCCTATGCAGAGCGTGCATATTCTCTCAACACTTCCAGATGCTCCAGTTTCTTCCTACATCCTGTGTACTGATCAATTATTCAGCTACATTTAGAATGGGCTGGGCAGCAAAAGAATTAAAAAGGGGGTGGTGGTGGATGAGAGACAGAAAAGGTTCATACACAAGATGCTGGAGGAACTCAGCAAGCCAAGACAGCATCTATGGAAAAGAGTACAGTTGACATTTCAGGTTGAGACCCTTCAGCAGGACTGGTGAAAAAAAGATGAGGAGTAGAGTCAAAATGTTGGTGGAGGGACAGAGATCATAGAGGGGGAGCAGTGAGAGAGGGTTTCCCGTCGAAGGGAAGATTTAAACTTCTTCAGGGTAGGCATCCCTGGAGAGACTTCGCAGTGTAGTAATCCAATCACAAACAAGAGAAAATCTGCAGATGCTGGAAATCCGAGCAACATGCATAAAATCCTGGAGGAACTCAGCAGGCCAGGCAGCATCTATGGAAAAGAGTACAGTCGAAGTTTTTGGCCAAGACCCTTTAGCAGGACTGGAGAATAAAAGATGAGGAGCCAGAGTTAAAAGGTGGAGAAAGAATAGTTTGCAGGGTTTAAAGAGTAGTAAGGCAGAGGGGAATGGGACTGCTCTATTGGGAGCCAATGTAATTAAGCGGATAAATGATCTCCTGTATCATAATGACTATGTTAAGTAATATATTGTTCTCAAAGTAATTTTTATCTGGAGCTTCTACTAGCTCTGTCAATTCTCCAGTCTGTCACAGTCCTGACCGTTAATTCCCCATTTTCTCTTAATTTCCTTTGATTGTGCCACAGTTCTGACCATTAATTCCCCATATTCTCCGAATTTCCTTTGATGGCGACACACCTGGTTTTCATCAAGACCTGCAGCATAAGAATCCTGGCTTTGGACCCACTAATTGCCAGATCGTTGGTTTTGCCAGTGTGGTGATTAACGTTTCCCGGCCGCTTAGGACTGTGTGTTCTAAGTTTTGTTTCAGTACCAAGATTTACCTGTGAAACTCAGCCACTCCGTGTCACGATAAGTCATCTAAAGTTTTACTTCAGCACCGAGATTAGATTATGAAGACACGCAGTCCTCTTTTATTGTCATTTAGTAATGCATGCATTAAGAAATGATACAATATTTCAATATTTCCTCTGGTGTGATATCACAAAACACCTGTATACCTGTATTTTCCTGTATAATTCCGTCTCTCCGTGCTAAGAAAAGTTTTGTCTACCACTTTCCTTTCTACGCTCTGTGTCAAGATAAGTTCTGCCTGCCTCCTGCTTTCCTCCACTCCCTCCTGTTTGCTACTCAACGCTCACACCCGCGTCTGCATCCTAACTCAATCTCTGTGCCTGTGTCCTGCGTTTGGGTTCATCTCGTTCGTTGCAACACGGTCACTGCCCTCAGTCTGCACAGCCGTCTCAATGGGCTGAAAGGCCGAATTCTGCTCCTATGTCTTAAGGCCTTAGTTACTTTAACTGCTTGAGAGTCACTTTGTCTGATCATTGCATCATTGTTTACCAGTATTTTGTATCATCAGAAGGATTTTATTCCAGTTTGGTTGTTGAATTAAAGATCTCATGTTTATTTCTACATTATAATCTTTCTTTGATCCATCCAGAAATACAATGCATTTATTTTTTACAGCAATCAATTCATGGGATCACTGATGTGACCTTTTAAACACCTGACCTTGCTGCTGATTTCATTCCCGTAATTAGAGAGGGGCTCTTTGCCTTTGATTGACAGATTCCAAATTTTCATCAGCAAAGCAGCAGGATTTTGGGAATTTGGACACTATTAATTCCCAAGAACAACATGGTTTCAAGGGGATAATATGTTGTAATAAATAAGCCCATGAATGGAAGACTCAGACCTCTGGCACTTGCAATTCACATTCATGACTTGAATGAAGACATCTGTATTCAGTTTTGCTTCTGATACTAAGCTTGCAGGAAATTAATCTGAGAGAAGGATGCAAAGAGATTATAAAGGTGTTATATGGATGAGCAAGTTGGCTAGAATATAATGTGCACAAATGTGTGGTTATTGAATTATTAAATTTGAGAAGAATGGGGTTGATAGGGATATTGGGTCAGCCATGTTGGAGTGTCTAGAGCAGACTCAATGGGCCAAATGGCCTAATTCTGCTCTTATGTCTTATGACAGGGGTCCTATTTTGCACCGCGGACCGGTTTAATATTGACAATATTCTTGTGGACCTGCCGACCGGGGGGTGGGGGGGGGGGGGTGTTCAAATAGGGTTAAACTCATCTCAGCATGTCTTTTACTGTTAGGGTTGCCAACTTTCTCACTCCCAAATAAGGGACAAAATTAGCAGTCAAATGCGGGAAACTTGTCCCTGAGAAAGACTACCATGACCATGAAGCCTTGCGCAGGCACCTGTGTGCGCACGCACGTACGTGCCGATTTTTTTCTCCACGATCCAGTTTTGGCTTAATCTTTCCGACTACACTGTACATACATTATTTTTACTTTATATAGCCTGAGTATTTATCATATCATTCCTACTTTTACTATATGTTAGTGTTATTTTAGGTTTTATGTGTTATTTCGTATGATTTGGTAGGTTATTTTCTGGGTCTGGGAACGCTCAAAAATTTTTCCCATGTAAGTTAATGGTAATTGCTTCTTTGCTTTACGCCATTTTGGCATGAAAGGTTTCATAGGAACGCTCTACCTTAGCGGGGGAAATACGAGACAAGGGCGGTCCCGTATGGGACAAACCAATTTAGCCCAATATACGGGATGTCCCAGCTAATATGGAACAGTTGGCAACCCTATGTTCAAGTTCAACAGTACGTGACAGGGAATGAGGAAAAGGTGCAGCTGACTCATATCGTTTCCTTGCAGCCCAGTAGCACATGCTTTGCGGCCTGGTGGTTGGGGACCGCTGTCTTATGGTCTTATTCACTTGGGAAGCATGAAATAGCAAAAAAAGATCTGTTTTAATAGGAAGCCACAATAAAATGCTTGTGCTGAGAGAAAAATGTAATAAGTTCTTATGCAACTACAACAATCAATCAGTAAGCATACACCATATTGCCTTAATAATAAGAGAGCTGCATAATAGTATAGAGATATCTTATTACAATTTAACCGAGCTTTGGTAAGATGGGAGCTGGCGTACAGTGCATTGGTTTAGCCTCCTTACTTTCTTCCAAGGTTTACCAGATCAATTAGCAATGATCATGGACTCTTCCATGGTGAAGGGCTGCGCTGAATGAGTTTGTTTGTTGGAATTTAGAGAATGAAAATATAAAATTCCAAGGAACTGGACAGGGTAGATGCTGAAAATCTTGTTTCCCTTGACTTGATGGTTTAGAACCGGATGGTCTTAGGATATGGGATGAATACTTTGAACTGGATAAGAGGATTGTGCATGCTTGGATACTGAATGTAATCAAAGAGGAGATCAATCAATGTGAGGGGAGATCAGGGAAATCAAGGAATATGGGGATTGGGAGTGATAGAAGCTCAGCCATGATTCCGCGGAATGGCAGAGCAGCCTTGATGGGTTGTCTTGATTATTCCTGCTTCCTATGTTCTTCCATTGTCTGAGCATGACAGGAGGAAAGGGCATTAAGGATGTTCAATCTTGGGAGGCTCAAATGAGTGCAGTTAGTAGGATCACTGTAATTCTTCATGTAAAAGTAAGACTGGGGTAAAAAGTGGGCTTGAACAGAGCACATGTAGCTCTGTATCTTACAAAGATGCATCAGTTACTTTTATTGATTTAAAGGTGTTCTTCTACAAACTGATTTACAAAAGAAAGATACAATTTTATAAATGGCTTTTAAGCAGACTGAGTTAATATAAATCTTGAATAATTTGAATTCTTTCTCTTTACTTCCCAATTTGTTTACTTAAATATCTATTGCTATATGTTAGTGAAAAGTGTTTTGTCTCCAACTAAGAGTTAAGTGTAACTCTCGCTTTGGTTAGCAGCTTAATATAGATAATAGCCCCCCTGGCCCGGCCAAACTTAAGAAATCTTGTTTGCGTGGATGCTGCACAATGTGTCCCCTGTTACAAATCAATACCTCGAAATAACAAACAGTACACAATATGTGATTAAATGATTGAGCTTTATAATTCTTAATTTGTCTATATGGCTAGTAAAGAAAACAAAAAAAGCAAAAGGGCCCATTCTCATGAAACAGCTGCCGTGGGCCCTGCAGTCGCCCCGTGTTTCTGCAGAGTCCTCTTACTACATGTAAGCTTCAAGTCAGGCTCTGGGTCTACCTGCACCTCTTGTCCCAGAGGCACCAGGTGGTTCCGATGGAGAATCTCGACAGGCCCATTCCCATCCCTTGGTTTCACCTGGAAAACTGGTAGGTTTGACATCTTACTCTACACCACATGGGGCGTAGCTGCCCAGCAGTCAGCCAACTTGTGCTTTCCAGGTAGCCCCAAACAGATCCACGGTGCACATAGGTAACACTCATATGCTTGAATTAGGGATTAGGGGGCAGCACAGTAGTGTCACAGTTAGCTCAACACTTTACAGTGCTAGCGAGCTGGGTTCAATTACCACGGGAGCCTGTAAGGAGTTTCTACATTCCCCCCATAACTGAATGCTCCAGTTGCCTCTGACAGTTGAAAGATGTATTGGTTGGTAGGTTAATTGGTCACTGTCAATTGTCTCATAATTAGGCTTGGGAAAGGTTGGCGGTTGCTGGCCTGGAGTCAGTGTTCCCTCTAAGGTGTGCGTGTGTGCGCGCGCACATTTCTTTTGCTATTAGGGCACAAAGGAGTTTAAACTGCGCACAAAAGGTTGTCACCTGCTACCCCATTGGCATGTTAAGTATATTTCATGATCGTACACAATCACATTTCCTCTTCCTGTTCCTGATGCGGATGGTGTTGACAACGTGGAGTTTGCGGTGATTTGTCTGCAGATTTTAGAACTGGCTTATTTATACAGTTTTTATCGAAGAAATTATTGATTCACTATGTCGAATTCCAAACTAGCAAAGGACTTGAAGCACCAAAGAACTGCCTAGTTCATTTAAAGCAGAATGGCTTAATGAAACAGTAGAAATTGCTACATCAAAAGCTCATGAGGTCAGGAATGTGCAGCTATGAGAAATATTTGTGTAGAGTATAAAAATTGGTGTTTACACAATGAACAGCAAACTGGACTTGGTAGTTTAACACAAAATAATCTGCAGATGCTGGGGGTCAAAGCAACACTCACAACACGCTGGAGGAACTCAGCAGGTCGGGCAGCATCCATGGAAATGATCAGTCAACATTGACTGACCATTTCCATGGATGCTGCCCAACCTGCTGAGTTCCTCTAGCATGTTGTAAGTGGACTTGGTAGTTTATTATCCTCAGAATAGCTTCAGGTTTACTTCCACTTAAAAATTCACTGCAAACATGCTGTTGTCATTGGGCAAAAAATTGCACAGCTCAAGATTTTTGCAGACACTGGTCATAACAAATTAGAGGGAACATTGGTCAGGATGGCCTATTCTGCACTGTATCTCAATAGATAAATAAAAATAAACAATGGCTGATGAAAGTTTAGGGAGCTGGTACAAAAGAGGAAATGTGTCCAGCCGTGATCAGACAGATGAGACTTGAGAGACCTGGTAGCTTTTCCCTGCTCCTATTCTCTTGTGTTCTACCCATTACCCTTTGGAGCCCTCTATCAACACCACTTTCACTTTAAATTCGCAAACACAAGGAATTCTGCAGATGCTGGAAATTCAAGCAACACACATCAAAGTTGCTGGTGAACGCAGCAGGCCAGGCAGCATCTCTAGGAAGAGGTACAGTCCTGACGAAGGGTCTCGGCCTGAAACGTCGACTGTACCTCTTCCTAGAGGTGCTGCCTGGCCTGCTGCGTTCACCAGCAACTTTGATGTGTGTTGCTTGACTTTAAACTCTCTGGTTTTGCCCTGGGTCATGCTCTGTACTCAGCAGGACCACCAGTGAAGCACCCATGGCAAAGATAACAATAAACATAAAAT
Source organism: Mobula hypostoma (assembly GCF_963921235.1). Classification (NCBI taxonomy): domain Eukaryota; kingdom Metazoa; phylum Chordata; class Chondrichthyes; order Myliobatiformes; family Myliobatidae; genus Mobula; species Mobula hypostoma. Next base: position 61,133,337 of record NC_086107.1, read on the forward strand.
CTTCCTCAGTGTTCATCCAAACTGCTGAGAGTAGTTACTGCACGCACCCAATCTCTGTAAGAATGCAAGTTTTTTTGAAGGAAGAATCAAAGTTCAAGTTGTTTTCCCCTTTAAGTATTAAAGGCTGCTGTGTCTGAGGCTCTGCCTCAAACCTCATTTCAATTACATGCATCACTTTCAGTGAGGAGATTCCAAATGGGCATTACACAGTACTACATGGTATGTAATCCATTCTAGCTATTTGTGCTCTTTTGCAAGTCAGTCACGTATATGTAAATGCCAGCAAGAGTGTTTCATGAAGCTCTTTGTTTTATGAAGCAAGTCACGCATTATAATCTTAATCTATTTTTTAAATAATGGGTAATTTTAGGGATATTCATAAAAGAAAGATTGAGGCAATAGGCTTCAACCCTCTTTTGAATTTTATATTCCTCAGTATTCATTCAAGACTAACTGAATGGTGTAGTATTTTGTCCAAATGAAATTCATAAGATACTGCCATTATCAGTCATTCAAGCATAATTTTAACTATTGGCTTCGAAGGTTTGCATTTTAAGTCTTGAATGATGAAGGACAATTAAAAATACATTTCCAACAATACAGTTAAGGCCAATTTTGAAACTGTAGAGCAATATACTTAAATAAAAGCTATTCTATGTTTTTTGTGCTTTATTTTCTATAAACCTGGTGATGAAAGTAAATATTTTTATTCATGCTATACAATTTATGATGATATTGTTCCATGCCAATTAAATTGCAATTGATTTTAAATTGGTTCTGGTTAACTGATCTGTATGAATTGGTCATCCAGAAAACCAGTGACTTAACATTCTAGTCACTGTTGAATAATGATGCATCTGTGATCATCTTTACAATAGAGTCTCTGTTGATTACCTGAACAAGTGTAAACTAAACAGTCACAGCTTTGTAAAAATGATAATGATAATGATAATGATAAATGATAATCAGATGTCAAATCATCACACTTGATCTTAATGTTACTACTTTTACTATACATTTCCCTATGGCTGTAATTTTGTATATCTTTTACATGTCCCAATTGTCATAAGAGTTCTTTAAAACTAAATTGTGGCAATAATCTGTTGCCACGTCTATTTAAGCTGAATCTGCTCAGTGTGGGGTTTAAGCAAAAGATTCAATGGTGGTTATTCAATTCTGCCTCCCTTCCCTGCCCAGGAGATAGAGGACCAAAGATATTATGAGCTGGTTCATATTGTCCAGGTTAATAATATCTGTATTTTACGTAAATCAACTGCTTATTAATTTGCAGTTATATGATCCTTTTTATGAACTTGAGTCTAAAGCATTTACAGATAATTAAGTTCTTTTGAAATTTAATTATTATTTTAAGGTAGAAAGTAGGACAGATGCTTTACACCTAGAGAGGTGCTAATCACAATGATAATCACCAGGTTTTCTGTCTTGCTCGTATTGGTAGGGGAAGCACAGTGCTACAACTGTGGGGCAGAAACCCAAATTTAATCTTGACCTTTGGTGCTTTCTGTGTGGAGTTTGCATGTTGTTCCTGTGACTATGGTGGGGTGTCTCACAGATCTTCCAGTTTCTTCTCATGTCCTGAAGTTGTCTGATAGGTGAACTCAATTACTCCTTAGTGTTAGTAAGTGACAAACAGGGTATAGGGGAGCTGGTGGGCATGCTGCATGCTTAAGAGCGGAACATAATAGCTTGGATTGTTCTGATGGGAGCTGACAAGGAACTGATGGGCCAAATAGCCTCTCTTTCTGTTAGAATAAGTTTTTTAAAAAAAGTTCTTACAGGTCACTGTAAGAACTTCTTGTTTGTCCTTAAATATTACCATGAAATTTTTTACATAAGCCAAAGAGATGAGATAGATCAGATATGATCAAACAATCCTGTTCATTCATCTCATCTGAACAATCAATAATTTTATCTAATAGTCTAACTGCACGGAGTAAAGGTTTTCCCAAAACAACACACAAGCATGTGGTATATTTAGGAATCTCTGTTGGACATTCAAGATTGCCCTGAACATTCTGTTCAACAGGACTGCCTCAGCTCCACCTGATCAGAAAACTGGAAACTTGATTTTGGTCAAGGACTATGAAGTTAGTTTTATTGATTTGGAGTGTTAGAAGAAGAGTAGAAATATAGAGCCCCCACAATTTTGGTCTCTCTATCTCCACCCACCTATTACCCAGAGCACTTCCCCTTCTATCACTTCCCTCCCTTTATCCTTAATCCTTCCCTCAAACCATCACTTTTCATCCCATCTAACTCCATCTCCTTTCCCTCCCCTACACTAACCCCTTTCCTTCTTATCCCTCCCTGCCTCTAACCCCCCTGCTCAAAATCTCAATTCAAATCACTCCTCTTCATCTCTCCAACCTCCACACACTCTTCCTCTACCCCTTTCTCTTTTACATCTTACTCTACCCCACCACTCTCCACCTTCCCCCTTCCTTATGTTCATCTTTATCCACCTTCTCCCCCTCCCTCATGTCTTCCCGTTCACTCTTCCTCTCCCTCCCCTCCTCCACTCCTTCCCATTTCCCATCCTGTTACGCAAACCCTCCACACTCAATGTGTTGCTGCAAATATGCTTGGTTTGGGGCAGGGAAGGGCTTGCTCTGGCTTGTAGTGAGTGTGAACTCTACTTACAGAAGTGCGCAGTGAAGTAGGACAGCAGGAAATATTTAAAACACAATAAACCAAGTACTGCAACAATGCGTTTTGATTTTCAATGCGTGAAGTGCTGGTCTTGCCCATCAATTTCTCTCTTATTGTCCTATCCCAGGCTACCAGCTACCTCAGCTGCCATCCACAACATTGAGTAAAACCACGGGAGATCTTCACTTCCAGTCTGGTAATTGAAATGAAGGGATTGTGAGACCTGACTATTCAATCTTAGCAAAATGCATTTCATTATATGATACTTACAACTAATCAATAAAACATTAACATTTGGATTATTTTGTAGACAGAACAGGCGCACCATCTAAAAAACTTCGCTCAATGCTATCACATTTTGTTACATAGCAATAGAAAGATAAAAATGAACCTGAGCAGACTAATCAATCTTCCAAGCCGACACTGTCATTAAGTATAAGTATGGCTGATTACCCATCTCAATATCATGTTCTGCTCTGTCCCCACATCCTTATTCCTTTTGCTGTATTCTTCTATGCCAGTGTTTTCAAAAATAAATTCTCATACCAAAAATATGGGTGGTGGGGCAGATATACGTCTCTACTCAAAGAGGTGTAAGGCGCTTTGTCTCACCGCTCACTTGCAGGCCACCTTTGGACAAGGTGTAGCATCTGCCTAGCCTCCCATTCAGAGCCCTGTGAAGCCATGAGAGCAGGTGGTGGATGGTTGTATGAGCAGCCAGTGCGTATCACAAGTCCTGGTTATGTGATCACAGACGTCAGTGGACAATCTCTGAAGAGTATTAACAGGTAGTGTCTTCACCCGTCTTGTAAAGACACTACCCAAAAGAAGACAATGGCAAATCACCTTTAGAAAAATTTGCCCAGAACTGTCATAGTCATGAGACCATGATTGCGTACGTCATACAACGCAACACATGGTGACGATGATGAGGCCTAAAATAGAAATTATATAAAATTAAAGTTCCACAGTGAATAGTAACCACATGAGAACATTTCCTGGTCCACTTTTGGAACTAATAAGATTGTGGAGGTAGTTATATGAATAAAATATCTTTCTTAATATTACAAGCACATAAGCAGCAATGCCTTCCCTCCCTCTTTTTCAAATCCATTCAGTGTCATTATAGTCTTTCAGTTTTCTTGCTCTTTTGCTCTTATTGGAGAAGCTGCAATGTCCTACTCATTCTTCAAACTCTAAGGGTAAATAAACTAAAGCATAAGCTTATCAAAATCACTTGAGGATGCGGGCCCAAATCCAAGAGAATGTTCTAGTCTATTTATTCCTTACCCTCCCACCTCTTTCCATTTGCTTAACCACACTCTTCAATACCACAGACAATTAACTATGTTTCACTTGTATTCTTTGTCAAACTAAGTTGCAATTCCTCTTTAGTTTCAATATATCTTTTGTTATAATTACGACTTGAAATCTGTCCATGGAAAGACATGGAGTGGCACGGTAGCACAGCTGTTGGTGTAACACAACTACAGCACCAATGACCCAAGTTCAATTCCACCGCTGTCTGTAAGGAATTCCTATGTTCTTCCCATGACTGTGTGGGTTACCTCTGGTGATCCTGTTTCCTCCCACATTCCAAAGACGTACAGATTGGTAGGTCAATTCATCACATGGGTGTAATTGGGTAGTTGGGCAGGCAGGGGCTTTATTGTGCTGTATCTCCAAATAAAATAAAGTGAAAATGCGACTTGTTGCTAAAAAGAAAAGAAAGTGCAACTGGCAGTAGTTCAAAATGAAATTATGCAAAGAAAGCAAGAATTAATATCTTTGACAGAGTTCAGAGTAAACTGATCTCTTAAGCTGATTTGAATACATGAGGGGGTTTTTGAGACATGCCTCCTCCTACCATCCCGATTGCTTTAATTCTGTTTTCTTTGTGTACTGATAAGTTTAATGGGGGGAGGGATGCTGCAGAGACAAAGAAAGTTCTAGAAATACTCAGCAGGGCAGACAGCAACTGAGGGTGTGAAATGCAATTAAAGTTTTGCTAAATTTCAGAAGAAAGAGAAGGGATATCATTAAAACATAATGTTCTGGCAGATCTTGGCAAACTGATTGGTAGCAATATGTTTCCCTGACTTTAGAGACCAGGATGAGGTAGCACAGCATCAAGAAACGGAGCTAGCATTTAGGACTGAGGTGAGAAGAAATTTCTTTACACAGAGGGCAGTGGGGATGTAGAATTGTCTACCATAGGTCATGGAATATATTCAAGGAAGAGGTAGATAGCTTTCCAGAAATAAAAGGCATCAAGGGGTATGATGAAAGCATGGAGACAGTAGATTAAGATAGATGAGCCGTGATGGTGGAAAAGGCTCAAAGGGCCAAATTTGCATATTTTCATTCCTACTTTCTATATTTCTATGTTTCAGGTTGATTGGTCTTTCTTTGCCTGCCAGGTGAGTGGTGGTAGAGAACACGAGACATCGGAGGGTATATAAGCATTCAGCTGAAGGGATAATGAGAATGAGCCAGATCTCAGAGCTCAGCTGCAGCAAACTCAAATGAGGAACTCAGTAGGTCAAGCAGCATCTCTGGAGACAAAGTGATATTTAATGTTTCACATTAAGACCTAAAAGTATAAAGGTAGAGGTATCGTATATAAGTGTAGAACTTGTACAGTGTCCTCCAAGAGGACCACAACCTTGCCATAGGATTTGGAGGCTGGTGTGCCTCAATAGCCCGGAGACCTATGTTGGCTGCAATCAGGTCCTAGTGCTTTGGCTCTTGGTAGGGTCACCCATGCCCAGCAGATCAAAGGGTAGAGAGCAGACTGAGAGTGGTCCACTGGTCCTCCAGTTTCAGGGGTTCAGCTTAGAGCTAACAATCCTGACTGGTCAAAAAATAATTGTCCTGAAAACAGCAATGAAGAATTCATCTGAACAGACAGAAATGGAGGACCTTCATTGCTGCTCTAGATGCCTACAGCGCAACAGGCAGTAATTCAGTTATATAGTATATATATATAGTATGCGACTATGGGACTGAGAGTATAGAGAGGATGTAGCCACAGTAAAGAAGTGAGAGGGAAGGGCTGGAGGAGATAGGCTGAATGAGCTGAGGCAGGTGATGATAGGCAGGTGTAATCAGATGGGAAGAGTCAGGAGACAAGGCTGGTGGGTGAAAGGGTAGAGACAACATCTGACCTTTTTTTCTCTCTTGTCTTTCTCCACCTGTCTCCATATTCTAACTCTTCTTCTCCCCCCCCCCACCTGATCATCATCCGCCCATCATTTTTCTTCTCAACTCGCTCCATTTGTTGCCTGTCAGCCTCTGCCTCACCTCTCCCTGTCGCCTCTTTATGTTGGCTGTCTCCGCTCTATGCTCTTGGTCCTAATGTAGGGTCTTAACACAAAATATCAACCTTCCTTTTGCCTACTTGACCTGCTGAATTGCTCAGAAGTTTGATTCTATTTTGCTCCAACTACAGTCACATGAGCCTCCTGGTGGTTCACCTGATCTTTTGAACATTGTCTCCACCTGAAATGTCAATCCACCCTTTCAGGTGTTGATGAATCTATTTAGTCCAGCATTTTCAATTTTATGAAGATAGTGGTGTCTTGGAGGGACTCTCAGTGAGAAGCAAGTGGAATCAAATTGACTCTGACCCCTTCTGCAAAGTGCAGCTTTGAAACTAATGGTACCAAAATTATAAATTTACATAATGGAACTTCTTTTTTGTGGAAATGTTCTGGTAATTCTGTAACAAACCTTTTACTAGATTTGAAATTTTGTTTTCAGTTTTAGATAAGCCAACTGTACAACTGAGTTTATCTTGGATCAAATTGTTTTTGACTTTGGATCAATACAAATTGTGTAAAGGTAGATCACGTGTGAAATCAACCATTTCCATAGGAGGTGTTTCACACTGCAAGATCATTTGCATCTGATGGAAAACACAGGCTAAGAAATACCAATATTCTACAAACGAGAAGGGTGGGGTTTCTAAAGACTTCATCTTTTACCATTTTAAAGATCAAAGTTCAACATAAATTTACTATTGAAGTATGCTTATTTTACCATATACTTGAGATTCATTTTCTTGCAGGCAGCTACAGGGAAAAAAATTATAGAATTTATGAAAACTATATACCAACAAGCAAAAACTAGCAACAATCAATGTGCAAAAGAATGCAAACCATTCAAATAAAAGAAATACCAAGAACATGGGTTGTAAAGAGTCTGAAAAAGTGAGTCTGTAGGTCATAGAAGAATTTCAGAGGAGTAGTGATTGAAGTTAACCACATCAGTTCAGGAGCCTAAAATCCATTCCTGAACCTGTTGGTCTGGGATCTAGGGCTTATGTACCTTCTGCTCTATTGTAGTAGTGAGAAGGGTGCATGGCCTTGGATGGTGGAGGTCTCCAATAATGGATGCTGCTTTCCTGCAGTAGCACTCCATGTAAATGTAATTCAATGGTGGGAAGGGCTTTGCTTGTGATGGGCTGGGTGGCACCCACCACTTCCATTCCTGGGCATTTCCTGCCAGGACTTGATGCAACCAGCTAGTATACTCTCCACTGTGCAACTACAGCAGTTTATAAATGTTTTCGGTGACATACCAAAGCTATGCAATCTTCTAGTAAGTAGAGGTGGTCTTTGTGATGTCACTTATATGCTGGTCCCAGGACAGCTCCTTTTAGGCCAAGAAATTTAAAGCTCCTAACCCTCTGCACCTCATGATAATGAAGACTGGGTTAACATTCATATCCTGGTTCATGAAACTGGACACGTAAAATAAAACACAGCACTCTCAGCATTTTTCAGACTTTCTACAAAGCAGTCTCTGGGTTATCCTCAAATAGAACTTGAATTAGAATCTAAATATTTCACAAAATCCTAATATTTTCCCAAACCACCACAATCTCACAAAGTTAACACTGGGCAAAGTAATTATTCAGCTGCTGTATGAGCTATTCATGATATTATTAATAAATAATTTGTACCACTGGTTGCTAAGAGCATTAAACAACAGAAAATTTTGCAGGGTCTATATTTATTATTGACCTTTACACAATACATGGATTAAACAATGAGAAAAAAATCACATATATTTGAGATGGATATTTATTCATTATTAAACATAATATACATACACACTATGAGCAGCTGCAGCTTCACAGCTCCACAGGGCAGGTTCAGTCCTGACCTCTGGTGTTGTCTCCGTGGAGTTTGTAAATTCTCCCTCCTACTGTGCTGGTTTCCTCTGTGGTCCGGTTTTCTCCTACATCCCAGAGGCATGTGGGTTGGTAAGTTTAATGTAGATGAATGGCAGAACCCAACTAAAGAGTGGGAATGTGAGGACATTAAGACAGAATTAGTGCTGGATGATTGTTAATGCGTCAAAATGGACTCAGTGTGTGAATGGGCCTGTTTCCATGCTGAGTGGCTCTAAGATGCTCTAAGAACTTAGAAATTCATTTACTTCTTCATGATGGCATTCAAACATCAGTTTTGCCACCATACAGCTTATTGTAATTGTTCCATAAATATATCCCAATCTTCCAACATGAGGTTCCCAAAATTATGTTGTGGATTTTCGTAGAACATGAAACATTGCAGCACAGTGCACGCCCTGCGGCCCAACATTTTAACCTTCTCTAAGATCAATCAAACCCTTTCCTCCTACATGTCCCTCCACTTTTCTGTCAGCCATGTGCCTATCTAAGAATTTTTAAAAATGCCTCTAATTTATCTTCCTTCACCACCACCCCTGGCTGGGCGTTCCATGCAACAATATCTCTCTGTTTAAAGAACTTACCTCACACCCTGCCATACTTTCCTCCAATCACCTAAAAATTAAGTCCCCTTGTATTAGCCATTTATGCCCTGGGAAAAAGTCTCTGAAGATCCATTCGATCTACGCGTCTTATCACCTTGCATACCGCTATCAAATCGCCTCTATCCTCCTTTACTCCAAAGAAAAACCTTAGCTTACTCAGCCTATCTTTAGAAGATATTCCCTCTAATCTAGGAAGCATCCTGGTAAATCTCTTCAGCACCCTCTCTAAAGCTTCCTTCTCATAATGAGGCGACCGGAACTGAGCACAATATTCCAAGTGTGGTCTAACCAGGGTTTTATTGGGCTGAAATATTACTCACGGTTCTTGAACTCAATCTCCTGACTTCCTTCTTAGCTTGTCGCACCAGACAGTCAGCCATTCTTATCTGGTGCGAAGTGTCAGGATTGGTCTCCTTTCGGATTAACTGGATCACGATATGAATGTTCCTGACTCGACACTTATTTTTTAAGAGGCCGAGTGGCTAGCTCGACGCTCAACCCAGCACGGATGGAAAGCGTGCTCGGGGGGTGGCCCGACTTGGATTCGAACTCGGGAGCCTTTGCTGCGAAGTCGGGCGCTGATGCCACTGCGCCACCAACCGGCCATCTCCTGACTGATGAAGGCCAACACACCATACGCTTTCTTATCAATACTATCTACTTGGTGGCAACTTTGAGGGATCTATGGTGTAGAGTCCAAGATCCCTCTGTTTTTCCACACTGCCAAGAATCCTGCTGTTGATGCCATATTCTGCTTTCAAATTCGACCTTCCAAAGTGAATCACTTCACACTTTTCCAGGTTGGACTCCATCTGCCACTTCTCTGCCCAGCTTTGCATCCTGTCAATGTCCCACTACAACAACCCTCTACACTATCCGCTCCACAAATCTTTGTGTCATCTGCAAACTTACTAACCCACCTTTTCACTTCCTCATCCAAGTATTTTTTAAGAATCACAAAGTGCAGGGGTCCCAGATTAGATCCATGCTGAACGCCACAAGTTACTGACCTCCAGGGAGAATACTCTCCATCTACCCTCTGTTTTCTATGAACAAGCCAATCTGTATCTACACAGCTAAGTTTACCTGGATCACATGCCTACCTGACATTCGGAATGAGCCTATCATGAGGTCCGTCATCAAACACCTGACTAAAAATCTATATACATCACATCCACTGATCTGCTTTCATCAATGTACTTTGTCACTTCCTCAAAGAATTCAGACTTGTGAGTCACACTCACTATCCCTAATTAGACTATGTTTCTCCAAGTACTAGTAATCCCTGTTTCTATGAAACTTCATCAACAATTTGCTCACCACTGAAATAGGACTCCGTGATATATAATTCCCAGGGTTATCTTTACTCCATTTCTTGAACAAAGGAATAACATTTGCCAACTTTCAATCTTCTGATACTACTCCTGTGGCAGGTGAGGGTGCAAAGGTCATTGCCTGGCATTCTTGCCTAGACCTTGGCTAGGTCTGAAGGTAGATAAATCACCTCAAATAGATGGACTACAACCAAAGGTGCTGAAGCAGTAGCTGAAGGGAATTTGGATGCATTAGTAGTGATTTTTCAAGAATCCATAGATTCTGAAATGGTTCTGGAGGACTGCAAAATCACAGTTGTCACTCCACTGTTTCACAAGCATGGGAGGTAAAAGACAGGAAATTGTAGGCCAGTTAGACTGACTTCAATGTTTGGCAAGATGCTAGAGTCACGTGGCCAAGTGGTTAAGGTATTGGACTAGCAACCTGAAGGTCGTGAGTTTGAGCCCCAGCCGAGGGAATGTGTTGTGTTCTTGAGCAAGGCACTTAATCACACATTACTCTGTGATGACACTGGTGCCAGGCTGTATGGGTCCTAATGCCCTTCCCTTGGACAACATTGGTGTCGTGGCGAGGGGAGACTTGCAGCATGGGCAACTGCTGGTCTTCCATAAAACCTTGCCCAGGCCTGCGCCCTGGAGAGTGAAGACTTTCCAGGCGCAGATCCATGGTCTCACAAGACTAATGGATAGTCCATTATTAAGGCTGTGTATAAGGGTGCTTGGCATCAACAACAGGCCAAAGTTAGCATGTTTTTCTTTAGGGGAAGTCTTGCCTGGCAAATCTGTTGGAATCCTTTGAGGAAATAACTGGCAGGATAGACAAAGGAAAGCCAGTAGATGTTGGACTTTCAGAAGGGCTTTGACAAGACGCCTCACAAGAAGTTGCTAAGCAAGATAAGATCCTATGGCATAGGAAAGATGCTGGAATAAACTAAAGATTGGCTGACTGGCAGAAGAGAAATATTAGGAATAAAGGAGGCCATTTATGGTTCACTGCCTGTGATTAGTAGTATTTCACATTGGTCACCGAAGGGTCTGCTATATTTCATGTTATATGTTAATAATGTGGACGATGAAATTGTTGGTTTTGTGGAAAAGTTTGTGGATTATATTAAGATAGGTGGAGGGGAAGATACTGTTGAGGAAGCAACTGTCAGCGGAAAGACTTGGATAGAATAGAAGGATGGGAAAAGAAGTGGTAGATGGAGTATTGTGTTGGGAAGTGTATGGACATGCACTTTGGTAGAAGGAATAAAGGCATAAAATATATTCTAAATGGAGAGTGAATTCAGAGATCAGAGGGGAAACAGTACTTGGGAGTTCTAGTGTAGAATTCCTTCAAGATTAATTCACAGGTAGAGTCTCTAGCAATAAGGCAAATGCAATGTTAACATTCATTTCCAGATAACGAGAATATAAAAACAATGACGTAATGCTGAGACTTTATAAATCATTGTCAGCCCACATTTGGAGTATTGTGAGTAGTTTTGGGGCCCATATCCAAGAGAGGATGTGGTGACATTGAAGAGAATCCAGAGGGAGTTTATGAAAATGAGCCCAGATGAAAGGATTAATGTTGGAACATTGGAGTTTAGAAGAATCGTGAGGGGGGGGGGAGGTGGTAGTGGTTGATCTTGTCCAGCTCTACTGAATATTGAGATAGAATGGACATGGAGAAAATGCTGCCAATAGTCTGAGAGTCTTGGACTGGCAGGTACAGGCTCAGAGTAGAAGGAAGTCCCTTTAAAACAGAGATAAGGAGGTATTTCTTAAGCTAGAGGGTGGTGAAACTGTGAAATGCATCACCACAGACAGCTGTGGGATCAAGTCATTTGGTATATTAAAATTATAAGACAGAGGATTAAATAAGCTGATTCAGCACATAGAGTCTGCACCGGCATTCCATCATGGCTGACTTATCATCTGTCTCAAGCTCATTCTCCTACCTTCTCCCTATGACTTTTGATGGCATGACTAATCAACCTATCAGCCTCCACTTTAAATATACACAATGATTTGGCCTCCACAGCTGTCTGTGGCAAAGAATTCCACTGACTCACCACACCCTGGCTAAAGAAATTCTTCCGCATCTCTGTTGTAAATGGATGTCCCTCTGTTCTAAGGATGTGCCCACTGGTCGTGCCCACTGTAGGAAACATCCTCTCCAAATCCACTCTATCTGGCCTTTCAATATTCAATAGTGTTGTGTATTTAATAAATCAGTAATATTTCAGTAATATTATAAAATATTGTTTGATTAAGCATTCTTATTGTTTACATAATTCATTACAGGTTATATGTAGAAGTATGTAAATGGCATACATCATTACGGCACCATGTCATATTTAAACATCAAAAAAGATAAAGCTAAAGTAACACAGAGTGGACATATTTATCCCAGCTCCTGTATTTTTCTTTCAATTAGTTTCATGTTTTGGAGTTACAAAAAAAGACAGTGGCAACGAGCAAGTTTTAAAATGAACCTGAGAAGGCTACCGACCTATTGAAGCACAGCGAGACATTTCAGTTTAGAAAAAAAAGCACAGCATGTCTTTTCTTCGCAAGGGGAGAAAGACGGACAAGATTTTTAAAAAGGCAGAAATTCAATGGGTTGATAAACAGTGAGTACCAGGTGACAATAATCATAAATAAAAAGTGCAGAGATGGCTGGCTTCATTAGAAAGATAGATGCATTCAATTGCTCAAAAATAACTGGGTGATGTATGCTAAACAAATTGAGCAGTATTTTGAAGAAAATAAAATAGCCAGACCAATGCAGGCTTAAAGGAGAAATGTGCAGAAATTGCAAAAAAGTAGGACACATACAAAAAGCATGTCAGGCAGACAAAAATAAATGGAACGCACAGGGAAGAGAAAAAGATAAAAAGTCAAGCTCCAGTTTCTAAAAGAATGCTAATCTGCATGCTGTTAATGAAAAGCCCAATAATGACGAGAGTGACAGCCTTGAGATTTGATTGTGAAAACTAACAAGAGACAAGTGATATGGCTTCCACCAGCAGTGAACAGCAAATTAATTGAAATGGAAATGGACTCTAACTCAGCTGTTTCAGTCAATTCACAAAAAGAGATTGAATGGCATTTCAAAGATACTGAACTGAAGTCTGCAGATATCCAACTGAGAATGTATACTAGAGAGAAGGTAACTCCTCTGGGAATGATATTCATAACAATGAAACACAACAACCAACAAGCCACATTTTGCTTACATGTGGTAAAAAGAGGAAGGCCAGAAATGTGGGACAGTGATTGGCTAAGACAACAACTTGATTGGAGATCCATCCACCACTTGCATGCTCTATCCCCTGCATTAGAGTCAACTGAAAGCAAATGAAGCAAATGAGCGTAGAAGAATGAGGGGAGATTTGATAGAGGTATATAAAATTATGATGGGTATAGATAGAGTGAATGCAAGCAGGCTTTTCCCACTGAGGCAAGGGGAGAAAAAAACCAGAGGACATGGGTTAAGGGTGAGGGGGGAAAAGTTTAAAGGGAACATTAGGGGGGACTTCTTCACACAGAGAGTGGTGGGAGTATGGAATGAGCTGCCAGACGAGGTGGTAAATGCGGGTTCTTTTTTAACATTTAAGAATAAATTGGACAGATACATGGATGGGAGGTGGTCCGTATGGAGGGATATGGTCCATGTGCAGGTCAGTGGGACTAGGCAGAAAATGGTTCGGCACAGCCAAGAAGGGCCAAAGGGCCTGTTTCTGTGCTGTAGTTCTATGGTTTCTATGGAAGAAAGATTTTATATAAGATACAACAGCAATGTTCAAGGATTGCAATGGAAAACTCAAACATACTGTATCAAGGGTAAAATAGTGTTAAATGATAATATCATACCCAAGTTTTAAAAAGTCTGTCTGGTTCCTTATACCATTGTGATAAAGTAACCAGTGAACTAGATTGCATGCAGAGTGAAATCAAATCAAATCCTCCTTGTGTGTTAACCCTTTAATTCCCAGAATCATTCTTCTGAACCTTCTTTTGATTCTCTCCAATGCCACCACATCTTTGCTTAGATAAGGGTCACAAAACTGCTCACAATATTCCAAGTGCTGTCTGATCAATGCCTTATCTAAGCATCACATCACATCAACATCACATCCTTGCTCTAGTCCTCTTGAAGTGAATGCTAACATTGCATTTGCCTTCCTTATTATTGACTTAACCTGCAAGTTAAACTTCAGGGTATCCTACACATGGACACCCAAGTTCCATTACACTTCTGATTATGAATTTGCCACCCCATTGAGAAAATAGTCCATGTCTTTATTCCTTCCTTCAGAGTGCATGACTATATACTTTTCTCCACCATAGTTCAGCTGCCAATTCTTTACCAATCCTTCCAATCTGTCCAAGTCCTTCTGCATACTCCCTGTTTCCTTAGCACTATCTGGAGCTCTACTTATCTTTGTATCATCTGCAAACTTGGCAACAAAGCCATCAATTCCATCATTCAAATCATTGACATATAACTTGAAAAGAAATGGTCACAATACTGACCCCTGTGTAACACCACTAAACACTGGCAGCCAACCAGAAAATGCCCCTTTATTCCCACTCTTTTCCTTATGCCATTCAGCTCATCTTCTATCTGCGCTAATATTGTTGTACCGTAGGCTCTTATCTTGTTAAATAAGCCTCATAAACGGTAACTTGTCAAAGGCATTCTGAAAATCCAAGAAAACAATATCCACTAACTTCACTGATTCTCCTCTGTCTATCCTGCCTGTTATTTCTGCAAAGAATTCCAAGAGATTTGGCAGGTAAGATTGCCGCTTCAGGAAACCAAGCTGACTTTGGCCTACCTTACCAAGTGCCACCAAGTACTTCGAAACCTCATCCTTAATAAAGGACGTTAACTTCTTCCCAACCACTAAAGTCAGGCTAACTGCTGTATAATTTAGTTTCTTCAGCCTCTCTCCCTTCTTAAGGAGTGGAGTGACATTTGTAATTTTCCGGTCCTTTGGAATGATTCCGAAACCTAAAGATTCTTGAAAGATCATTACTAATACCTCCACAATCTCTTCAGCTACCTCTTTCATAAACCTGGTGTGTAGTTCATCTGGTCCATGTGAAGCCAGAATTGCAAGTATGTGGTGGCCCTTTAAAAGGCATGATTTCATGGGATGCGTGGCTTATGACCGTTAGTTCTTCTCTGAGAAAAGGTGAGCTGTTGATTTCCCTCTGAGTATCGAGGAGCCAGGGAATTGGCATGATTCATAGATTAATGGAGTGGTAAGAGTACAGAAACAGGCAAGCCAGTCCAACTCATTCATGGCAACCAAACTGCCGACCTAAGCTAGTCTCATTTGGCTCATATCCCTCTCAACCTTCATAATTAATATACCTGTCTTTTAAAAAATGCAATTGTTCCTACCTCTACCACTTCCTTTTACGTCTTGTTCCATGTGTCTACCACCTTCTGTATGGAAAAAGTTACCCCAACTCCCATTTAAATTTTTCCCTATCACCTTAAACATATGCCTCTAGTTTTAGACCCAGCTTAAGCACCAGCCTATCCATTGTCTCCTTATCCTGATCATGTCTGACAAGCCTGACAGAGTTCTTTGAGGAGGTGACCAGGCATATAGATGAGGGTAGTACAGTGGATGTGATCTATATGGATTCTAGTAAGGCATTTGACAAGGTTCCACACGGTAGGCTTATTCAGAAAGTCAGAAGGCATGGGATCCGGGGAAGTTTGGCCAGGTGGATTCAGAATTAGCTTGCCTGCAGAAAGCAGAGGGTCATGGTGGAGAGAGTACATTCAGATTGGAGGATTGTGACTAGTGGTGTCCCACAAGGGTCTGTTCTGGGACCTCTACTTTTCGTGATTTTTATTAACGACCTGGATGTGGGGGTAGAAGGGTGGGTTGGCAAGTTTGCAGATGACACAAAGGTTGCTGGTGTTGTAGATAGTGTAGAGGATTGTCAAAGATTGCAGAGAGACATTGATAGGATGCAGAATTGGGCTGAGAAGTGGCAGATGGAGTTCAACCCGGAGAAGTGTGAGGTGGTACACTTTGGAAGGACAAACTCCAAGTCAGAGTACAAAGTAAATGGCAGGATATTTGGTAGTGTGGAGGAGCAGAGGGATCTGGGGGTACATGTCCACAGATCCCTGAAGGTTGCCTCACAGGTAGATAGAGTAGTTAGGAAAGCTTATGGAGTGTTAGCTTTCATAAGTCGAGGGATACAGTTTAAGAGTCAGGGGGTAATGATGCAGCTCTATAAAACTCTGGTTAGGCCACACTTGGAGTACTGTGTCCAGTTCTGGTCGCCTCACTATAGGAAGGATGTGGAAGCATTGGAAAGGGTACAGAGGAGATTTACCAGGATGCTGCCTGGTTTAGAGAGTATGCATTATGATCAGAGATTAAGGGAGCTAGGGCTTTACTCTTGGGAGAGAAGGAGGATGAGAGGAGACGTGATAGAGGTGTACAAGATATTAAGAGGAATGGATAGAGCGGACAGCCAGAGCCTCTTCCCCAGGGAACCACTGCTCAGCACAAGAAGAAATGGCTTTAAGGTAAGGGGTGGGAAGTTCAAGGGGGATATTAGAGGAAGGTTTTTTACTCAGAGAGCGGTTGGTGTGTGGAATGAACTGCCTGAGTCAGCGGTGGAGGCAGATACACTAGTGAAATTTAAGAGACTGCTAGGCAGGTATATGGAGGAATTTAAGGTGGGAGGTTATATGGGAGGTAGGATTTAAGGGTTGGCACAACATTGTGGGCTGAAGGGCCTGGACTGTGCTGTACTATTCTATGTTCCATGTTCTATAAATCAAACCCTTCTGCCCCAATAACAGACTTGTGAATCTTTTCTGCACCCTTTTCAGTTTGAAGACATGATTCTTATAGCTTGGCATCACAATATTCCTTTGTTCCAGATCAAATGCACTTTTAGCAATTTAATTGTTATTATAATATGGAAACAAGAACAAATTTTGAAACCTTATTTGCAATGCCATCAGTTTTCTACATGTAACAATATCACTGCTTTTCAGTACTATTCTAAAACTTACGCTCACTTTGCTTTGTCACAGCAAAACTTAGGCATTATTCGGTATGCAATTATATTCTTCAATTTGACATCACAGAGACATACATCTCATTATAAATGAGTTATCCTCACATTGCTGGAAAATTCTCATGCTCACTGAAGACTGATCGTGCAGGAAGTGCACTGCCATTGCGATAGTGTTGTAATATTGGTGGGATGGTGAAGAAATCCTGGTCATTTCATTACTTTCTTTCTTTTTTAATCTTTTTATTAGTTTTCAAGTTCATAAACATAATAACAATAATGATATAAAGAGATTGGAATTACATTACTGGTAATAAACACATACAAGAGAAACTACAAATAGTAGAAGTGTAATAGACTTCCAAACTCTTAATATAATTAATCATGAAGAGAAAAGAAATAAAAAGAAAAGGATATCACAAAGAAAAATCCCAAAAAAACAAACAGAACAAAACAGGGCTGAACCAATCTATTAGATCAAATATATTCATTAATGCCGTCAACTCCGCTCCTCTATTCATATATTCTGAGTTAATAAAAAGGATTCGGAAAAGGTCAAACTGCATCATATGAAAATGTTGAATAAATGGCTTCCAAGTCTCTTCAAATTTAACCGAAGGATCAAAAATGACACTCCTGATTTTTTCTAAATTTAAACATGATATAGTTTGAGAAAACCATTGAAATGTAGTTGGGGGATTGGTCTCTTTCCAATTCAATAAAATGGACCTTCTGGCCATTAATGTAACAAATGCGATCATAGACAAGCTGAAGAGGATAAAGAGCTATGTTCCATCATTGGCAAACCAAAAATTGCCGTAATAGGATGGGGTTGTAAATCAAAACACGAAACTGTTGAAATGATATCAAAGATATCTTTCCAAAATTTTTCTAAGAGAGGGCAGGACCAGAACATATGAACCAAAGAAGCCACCTCAGAGTGACATCCGTCACAAATAGGATTTATATGGGAGTCAAAATGAGCTAATTTATCTTTAGACATGTAGGCCCCCATTACTTACACAGTACTTCATCAGTCATTATAAAGAAACTGAATAAAGGAGGGTGCACTACAATTGTCAATGTGGGTTCGGTGCTAAGACCCACATTTCTACACTGACCTGAACTACAGGGAAAACTTCAAGTCTGTAAAATCCCAAAGTGCTAAGAAAGGTAACAAAATGTCTTGCCAGAACAAAGCAGGATTTCATTTATTTTTAGTTTGGTCAGTAGCATTGATAGCTCCCCGCCAGATGTTTATAAATTCAAATTCTACTCCAATCCAACAAGCAAGGCATAAGATCTTAAGGCTTTAGCTCTTCTAGGCTTCACTCAGAGAAAGCAAAGGAAAGAAAAACTCAAGTTTTTTTTCCTTCTCCTCTTTATATCTGCTCAGCTAGGACAGTCGCGATGACAGGAAGGATAGTGAAATGCTCCTCTTGCGGGATGTGGGAAAGTAGGTAGACCTCCAATGTTCCTGACAACTACAACTGCAAGAAGTGCAGCCAGCTGCAGCTTCTAACAAACCATGTTAAGGAGTTGGAGCTGGAAGTGCATGAACTCTGGAACATTTGGGAGGCTGAATAGGTGACAGATAAGATATATAGAAAGATAGTTACATGCAGGAAACTGGGGTGATAGTCAGGAAGGGGAAAGGAGTTAAGGAGCCATTGCAGAGTACCCCAGTGGTCATCCCCCTCGCCAACAGGTATTTCACTTTGAATACTGTCAGGTGGATGACTTAACAGAGGAAAGTCGCAGTACTCAGGTCTCTGGCACTGAGTGTGACTGAGAAGGGAAGGGTGGGAGAAGGGGAACACTGTGGTGATAGGGAATTCATTAGTTAGGGGAATGGATAGGAGGTTTTGGTGGAGAAGAGCGAGATTCTTGGATAGAAGGTTGCCTTTCGGATGCCAGGGTCAGGGATGTCTCGGATCGAGTCCTCAGCATTCTTGAGTGGGAGGATGAGTTGTCAGAAGTTGTGGCCCATGTAGGTACCAATGACATGGGTAAGATGAGTGACAAGGTTCTGCACATGGAGTTCAGGGAGTTAGGTGCTAAGTTAAAGGGCAGGACCTCCAGGGTTGTGATCTCAGGATTGTTACAGGTGCCACGTGCTAGTGTGGCCAGAACTAGGAAAATTATAGAGTATAGTACATGGCTAAGGAGTTGGTGTAGGAGGGAGGGCATAAAATTTGGATCATTGGGCTCTCTTGCAGAGAAGGTGGGACAAGTACAGAAGGGATAGTTTGCACCATAACTGGAGGGGGACTAATATCCTAGTGGGAAGGTTTGTTAATGCTGCACGATGGGGTTTTAACGAGTCGCTGGGGGATGGGAACCAGAGTCCCAGAACAGTTAGGGGAGAGGTTGTGGAGGCAGATGATGGTGAGGCTTCAGACAAAATTAGGAATCAAAAGGTTGGGCATAGTGTGACTCGCGTCCAGAGCCACCTATATTTAAATGCAAGAAATATCATAGGAAAGGCAGATAATAGTGCTAAAGATAAGGAGCTGGTTTACAAACAGAGGCAATGTGTAGTGAGGAGAGGCGGTTGATACGGAAAAATGCAGTCACCAGGATGAGTTGCAATGTAAAAGGTGGACAAAATTGAAAGGGTGAATACAGGACTGGAGGTGTTGTATCTGAATGTGTGCAGTATACAGAATAAGGTAGATGAACTTGCAGCATAGATGCAGGTTGGCAGGTATGATGTTGTAGGCATCACTGAATCGTGGTAGAAAGATTATAGCTGGGAGCTTAATGTCCAAGGACACACAATGTATCAAAAGGATAGGCAGAGGAGGCGGTGTTGCTCTGTTAGTAAAAAATGAAATCAAATAGTTAGAAAGAGGTGACATAGGGTTGGAAGGTATTGAATCATTGTGGATAGAGCTAAGGAACTGGAAGGGTAAAAAGACCCTGATGGAATTTGTATACAGACCACTAAGCAGTCGTAAGTATGTGGTCTTCATATTGCAATGGGAGATAGAAAATGCATGCCGAAAGGGCAAAGTTACAATAGTCATGCGGGACTTCAATATGCAGGGAGATTAGAAAAATCAGGATTACAGAAGGTGGAATTTCTATTGCCTATGAGATAGCTTTTTAGAGCAGCACATTGCTGAGTTCACCAAAGGAACAACTATTGTGGATTGGGTGTTGTGCAATGAACTGGATTGATTAGAGAGCTTAAGGCAAAAGAACTCATAAGGGAAGTGATCATAATATGATCAAATTCATCCTGAAATTTGAGAAGGAGAAGCTAAAGTCAATTGTATCAGTATTACAGTGAAGTAAAGGGAATTACAGAGGCATGAGAGAAGAGTTGGCCAGAATTGATAGGAAAGGAACACTGGCAGGGATGATGACAGAGCAACAATGGCTAGAATTTCTGAAAGCAATTTGGAAGGCGCAGGAAATATACATCCCAAAGCAGAAGAAGTATTCTAAAGAAAAGGTGACACAACCATGGCTAAGAAATGAAGTGAAAGCCAACATAAAAGTAAAGGAAGGGCATAAAATAGGACAAGAAAAATAGTGGGAAGTTTGAGGATTGGGAAGCTTTTAAAAGCTAACAGAAGACAACTAAAAATGTCATTGAGAAGGTAAAGATGGAATACAAAAGTCAGCTTGCCTATAATTCTCAAGAGTATACCAAAAGTGTCTTCAGATGTATAAAGTGTAAAAGAGAGGAGTGAGTGGATATTCGACCACTGGAAAATGATGGGTAGTAATGGGGGGAAAAATAGCGGAAAAACTGAATAAGTATTTTGTATCAGTCTTCACTGTGGAGTGCACTAGCAGTATTTTCCAGGTGTTAGGGGGCATGAAGTGTGTGTAGTTACCATAACTAGAGAGAAGGTTGTTGGGAAACTGAAATATCTGAAGGTAGGTAAGTCACTTAGACCAGATGGTGAACACCCCAAAGTTCTGAAAGAGGTGGCTGAAGAGATCTTGGCGACATTAGCAATGATCTTTCAAGAATAACTAGATTCTGGAATGGTTCTGGAGATGGGAAAATTGCAAATGTCACTCCACTCTTCAAGAAGGGAGGGAAGCAGAAGAAGGGAGACTATAGGCCGGTTAGTCTGACCTTAGTGGTTGGGAAGATGTTGGAGTCGATTATTAAGGACGACGTCTCAAGGTACTTGAAGGCACGTGATAAAATAAGCCATAGTCATCGTGGTTCCCTCAAGCAAAATTATTGCCTGACAAATCTACTGGAATTCTTAGAAGAGGTAACAAGTAGGATAGACAAAGGAAAATCAGTTGATGTTGAGCACCTAGATTTCAAAAGGCCTTTGACAAGGTGCCACACTTGAGGCTGCTTAACAAGCTACAAATCTAGGGTATTACAGGAAGGATTCTAGGGTGGACAAAGCAGTGGCTGATTGGCAGGAGGCAAAGAGTGGGAATGAAAGGAGCCTTGGCTGACTGGCTGCTGGTGACTAGGGTGTCCCACAGGAGTCAGTGTTGGGACCGATTCTTTTTACATTATATGTCAATGATTTGGATGATGGAATTAGTGGCTTTGTTGCAAAGTTTGCAGACAACATGGAGATAAGTGGAGGGGCAGGTAGTTTTGAGGAACTAGAGAGGCTACTGAAGGACTTAGATTAGGAGAATGGCCAAAGAAGTGGCAGATGGAATACAGAATTGGGAAGTGTAAGGTCATCCACTTTTGTAGAAGAAATGAAAGGGTTGTCTATTTTCTAAATGGAGACAAAATACAAAAAAACTGAGGTACAAAGGGTCTTGTGAGTCTTTGCGCAGGATTCCTGAAAGGTTAATTTACAGGTTGAGTCTGTGGTGACGTAGGTAAATGTAATGTTAGCATTCATTTCAAGAGGACTAAAATATAAAAGCAAGGATGTAATGTTGAAAGGTTATAAAGCACTGGTGGGGCCTGACTGAGTTTTGTGAGCAGGTTTAGAAAAGATGTGTTGAAACAGGTGGGTGTTCAAAGAAGGTTCATGAAAATGATTCCAGGATTAGATGGCTTGTCATATCAAGACCGTTTGATGGCTCAGGGTCTGGATTCACCAGAATTCAGAAGAATGAGGATGACCTCATTGAAACCTATTGAATGGTGATAGGTCTTAATAGACTGGATGTGGAGAGGATGTTTCCTATGATGGGAGAGTCTAAGACCAGATGACACAGCCTCAAAATAGAGAGCATTATTTTAGAACGGAGATGAGGAGGAATTCCTTTTGCCAGAGAGTAGTGAATTTGTGCAACTCTTTGCCCTAGGCAGCTGTGGAGGCCAAGTCTTTACGTATATTTAAGGCAGAGGTTGACAGATTCTTGATTGGTCAGGGCATGATGGGATATGTAGGGGAGGCAGGAGATTAGGGCTGAGATGAAAATTGGATCAGCTACGATGAAATGGTGCAGCAGACTTGATGGCCTCATTCTGCCCCTGCACCTTATGGTCTTATGGTGTAAGATTCACAGCAATGCTGCCACGTTATTGAAGATATTGTTGTTATGTAGTTAATATTTCAGTAGTATTTGAGACGGTGTTTGGGAAGGTGTAGCGACAGCTGTGTAGGGACGGGGTTCATATTTTAGAGATGGAAAAAACAACCAGAAGACAGCAGAAGAGAGCCGGGAGAAATGCAGCCATGGTTGCCACCACAACTACATATACATGTCCCACCTGCAATGAGCTTGTGGGTCCAGGAAAGGACTGTATACTCATCAAAGATCTCACCGTTAAAGAAGTGGACGTCGTCATCAGATTTCGATGGACAACCGAAGAGAGATTAGAAGAGAGAGTATTTGAGTAATGTTGTAAATATATTGTTTCATTATGCATTCTTGTTCATTTAAATAATTAAGTATGGGTTATCTGTAAAAATAAGGGTATTACATATGTCATGATGCTACCACGTGATACATGCGTGCCTCACTTAAAGTAAACATGAAGTTAGATATGTTATTACGGACAACCTTGTTTTTATTTTCATTAGTTTTTATGTTTTGGATTTATAAATCACAACAGTGGTGACAAAGATTTTTTTTTAAATGAACCTCAGAGGACTACATACTTGCTAAAACACAGCAAGACATTTGAGTTTTAAAATAGCATTGCGAGGTGGTTGAATTTTAAAAAAAGCACAGCATATTTTTTTCCTTTGGAGAACTACATTTTCTTCACAAAAAGAAACAGGATTGTGTTTATAAGAAGGCAGAAAATGGAAGAATTCATGGGTTCATAAACAGTGAGTACAGGGTGATAATAATCAAAAAGTGGCCGAAATGGCTGGCTATATCAGAAAGATTGATGCATTCCATTACACAACTGATAATTGGATTTTGTATACTGAGTGGATTGAGCAGTATTTTAAAGCGAATGGAATAGCCAATGAGAAATGAGTGCCAATTTTGCTGCGTGCATTGAGCTTAAAGACATACAATTTGCTTTGAAGTTTAACTGCTCCAAGCAAACCAGTCAAAATGAGCTTTGCTGATATTGTGAAAGTAATGAAGGAATATCTGGAACTGAAATCATTGTTGATTGCAGAATACTTTAGGTTTCATAGATGGAATCAAAAGGAAGTGGGGTGTATTTCAGTGTACATAGCTGAATTGAAGAAGTTGTCTGAGTATTGTCAGTTCAGTGCTGGGCTTAACAATGCACTGAGAGATCGTTTAATTTGTGGAATTTTACAAGAGAGCATTCAAAAAGGATGCCTAAATGAAGCACAACTTACATTTAAAAGGGCAGTTGAAATAATTGTATCAATGGAAACAGCAGACAGAGATGCAATTGAGTTGCAATCAGGAATGAAAGTGAGCGTGAACAGAATTGCAATGTCTCAACAGAAACTGGCCCTGCCCTTGCTGTGGTAGGGACTCACATACAGAAGACAAATGCAGAATTAAAGACAAAACTTGTAGAAAATGCAATGAAGTAGGACACATAGAACATGTTAGCTGGGCAAAAATCATTAGACTGCATACAACAGAAAAGAAAAGATAAAAAGTCAAGTTGTTGCTCCCGAAAGAGCACTACTCTGCAGGCTGTTGATGAAACATCTGAGAGGGATACAGGAATAAGTAGCCTTGAGAATTACAATGTGAAAACTAAAAATAGACAAGCACGATGGCTTATACCAGCAGTGAAGGGCAAATTAATTAAAATGGATTTGGACACTGGCTCATTCAACAAATTGAGTTTGAATGTCATATCAGAGATACTGAACTGAAGCTTGCAGATACCCACCTAAGAACTTATAATAGGGAAAAGATAACTCCTCTGTGAATGACATACATAATGTTGAAATACAACAACCAACAAGCTGCATTGGGCTGATTGGCTGAGACAACTACAACTTGATTGGTGATCCATCCACCAATTGCATGCCATATCCCCTGCAATAGAGTCAGCTGAAATCAAATTAAGAAATAAAGTGGATGAATCAATAACTGTCTCCACGCTGAACACCATGAACCATCGTGCAACACAGGGCAAACAAGTGTTGGTGCCAACCTCTGCTGGCCCTCCTCTTTTCTACACATACAACCCCAATCTCTTTGTAAGGCATATTGGAACAACAAAGGACCATGCTTCTCAGAGGAAGCATGGAAGTGATGAAAGTAGTGGTCCAACTACAACAGTTTTTACAGGTAACATAAAAAAAAACTCCCATATTTGCAAAATGTGGCTTGGTTTTAAGCTGGAAGAGAGCTCAAGGAGCTTCAGGAAGTTGTAAGCATTTGGCTTCTCTGAATATAGAGAGCCAGAATCTACTCTGCACACATTAAGGTTATTGCATGAGGTTCAAGTGGCAGACAAAAGGCTGCTTGTAACAGTATGTGCAAAAACCCAGAGCCCACCTGGATGAATGGAAGGCCAAAAAGAAGGGAATCGATGGAGATATGAAAACAGAGATAATATTCTGGATGAGGAAATTAAGAGGAGAGATCAGATCATCAAGGGAGGAATAGAAGGACTAATAAGAAAATTCTCCAGTGAACTAAAGGCACCTTTGGAAGAGCAAGATTCCCTTCTAGAAAGAAGAAAAAGGAGAAGAGGAGGATAACTTAAGTGCTATGGAAATGGAATGAGATAAATGAGACACAATTTCTTGAGAAATTAGCAAATTGGGGTATATTCACAAGAAGGAAAGGGAAGGTGAGAAAAAGACAGTCAAGAAGTTGAAAAGCAGAGAAGCAAGGATCGAGTAGATCTGGAGAAAAAAATGAAAAGAAGGAGAAGAAACGTGTCCAGAGTTGTTGGAACCATTATGTGCAGTCTCAGAGTCAACTCCTACAACCACTATGGAGGAGGCCCCAGAACCTGAGATTGTTTTCAGAGCCACAAGTCTCACCTGCCATGCAGAGTGACTCCCCCTTGTCAGGAAGGACTTATCCCACAAGAGTAAGAAATCCTCCATAGCGATTAAATCTTTAGGTCTGAATGGAACAATTTTAAAATTTACTATGCTGTGAATGTATATTTAGTAAATGTATTATGTAGTATTCTGCGTATATAATTGAGATACATTCTATATTTAGTTGGAGTTTATAGCTAAGTAGGGAATGTATTGCATTTAGTATTTCAGTAATATAGTAATTATATTGTTTGAATACACATTCTTGTTTGTTTAAATAATTCATTTTAGGTTTTTTTGTAAAATAAGTGCATTGCATACATCATGATTCTACCACGTGATACGTGAGTGTCTCGCCTAAAGTAAACAGAAAGTTAGATACATTATTACAGACTCCCTTACTTTTATGTTGATTCGTTTTTATGTTTTGGATTTGCAATATGAACTGTTGTCCTATAGATGGGCAGGTTAAACTGCTCCCTGGTCATTTCCCTGAGAAAGATGCAAAGACCCCATGATGCTATTTGAAAGAACAGAGGCATTTTCCCCAGACTTTTGGCCATTATTTATCCCTCAGCTCCAGCCTTTCTTAACATTACCCCATCACTAGGTGCTCGTTCTGTGCAAATTTGTAGATGTATTTGTCATTACCAAAGTATTTCATTCGATACAATGCATTTTGGGACTCCCTGAGATTATGAAAACTGCAATATAATACAAATATTTATTTCTTATGTCTCTATGTTCTGCTGATTGATTGAAGTCCCAGATATCACTGTGGTCAGCTTGCAAAGATGCACAAATACAGAAGTCTTCAACAATTAAAAATATTACAATAACTATGCAATCACAGAGGATACAGCTGGCAAGACAACACCAGCCTTTCATAAACAGTAAATTTCATGAAGTCACCCGCTCTGACTCTGATAAATGTACATCCCACTTAACTACAGGTATATAAACAGACTGCCTTTATCATAAAATAACAAGGACAGAGAATCTCAATACATCACTTCTAAAGAGAGTAGAGAAGAATACTTTTAAAATGACAGCTGGGTTGAATTGTTCTCCAATCTTGACAACTTACTTACAAACGTTTCGTCACCGTATGAGGAGACATCGTCAGTGCGCTATTGATTGTGTTGTGTCCTCTGAATGCTTGGGTTTCATATACTTTTCAATCAGCTGACTGGACATCATTTCGGAAGCTCCATTGTGAAGTGGGGAGGAAATCTTGTTGCTGATTGGCTGTGTAGAGAACTTCATGCATTGTGGCCTGGAATTTTGCCTGCACTGGCTCATAAATAGGATTGAATCTACGTGTTTGTTTACAGAATTGTTTGCTTGCAAGTTGCGTGTGTTTGTTTGCTCCGTGACCTTCACTGATGCCTGGTCACGTTTGTGCCCCTCTCCATCTTCATGGCTAAAGGCAAGGGAGACTCGGTCATGCTGCTTTACAGCCTCAGTGAAAGTCGTGGTGCAAGTGAACACATGGCATGCAAGAGAGGCACCACAATCAACAGCACACTGACGGTGTCTCCTCGCATGGTGATAAACGTTTCCAAGTAAGTTGCCAAGATCGGGGAACAACTCAATCCAACCATCAACCACCCGAGCTACTCATCTTCCGAATTAGTTCCAAAAATTGCAGTGCCAGTTAGGGGTTGATGTGATGGAGAATGCATGGTAGATGACCACAGGAAGGAACATTAAAAATGTGACATAATGCTTGCTTAGGGAAGAATCTTTTATAAAAATCACCTTCATCAAGAGTTAAAGTTATGGCAGCTGCACCTCCCTCATTTTATATGGTCAAATAGAGGAATCAAAACTAATCTTGCAGGAGTCCTGGAAAATTCCAGAAGAATTTATTTCATGTTGAAACTGTTAATCTGTCGTGAAGTAGTATACTATAATGAAATGCTGCTCATAAATTGTGCACAGTCTTAGAAATCTTCACCCTAATTTCTAGCTGCTTTACCCAATTCATCTCAGTTTCTCAGGCGAATTATCAGGTCAACCACTTTAGGGCTGAGAAAGACAGATCAAAGAATTTCTTTAATGGTGAGAGACAGGAGCAGGCATTGGAGGAGCAAAGCAATTTAGATGTCCATGCGCAAGCATTGCTAAAAGCTACAACACAGACACAAAAATAAATCAAAGAATTCCAAAACCGAGGAAGAAATAATAGATCCGCTTGATCAGAGAGCCATTACTGAATATTATATTTGATCTAAGGTACTGAACATCAGGTAGGATATATGGCTTTCTTTGGAAGGCTGACTGTAATTTTGTACAAATTATTTTTCAAACCTTAAAGACACAATGCACAACATATAGTCTACAGTCCACAGCAGGCCAGGAAGAGAGGTCTACCAGGTCCTCCTACACTCACAATGCCCACATCCCCACAAGGTCTGTTCTTGGCCTGTTTCCACCATTAATGTTGCCTAAGGTACTTATGCAGTACTTAAGGTATGATTAGCTGCAGACCCACAATATATCCAACGCCCACTACAATCTAACCAGTTCTCAGTCCAACCAATCTAGCCTGGATCTCTGAGCAAGGTGAAAACCAAGCATGTGACCGGGAATCCAGAAATCAGAGACTCAAGAACCACACAAATTCCAGGCTGAGCTTTTGAAAGCAGGTCACTTCCTTTTGCATTTCTAGACCTGAATGTATCGTATGAGTCTGCCACTATAAATGGAAGGTGATAAATGATTGCTTAGCACAGCACCTGCATTAATTCTGCAGGAGGGACCCTGAGCTTCCTCATATTTACCACTTTCATTCACCATCTTACACCCACTGTTAACTCTTTTGAGCCTTCTGCACTGTTACAACGAAGCCCAACGCAAAATGAAGGATTCCTGATCTTCCTTCTGGGCACATTACAGCCTTCCAAACTCGGAAGTGAATTTGGGCAGCATATTCTCTTTTTCCATCTGTATCAGAACTGGCCATTTCTGCCAGGCCTCCATTTATGATTTTTGGTCAGTTTCTCACTCGCCATTAGTACACCCTAGCTTACTGGGCATGTTCCGCAGCATTTTAGCTATTAGAAACACATAACACAGAGAAAAAGCAGCTCTATTTGATTCTAACTACCTCATCTAGAATCAGAATCAGACTTAATGTCACCAGCATATTTCTTGAAATTTGTTAACTTTGCAGCAGCAGTACAATGAAATACATGATTAATAAATACAGAGTAAAAAACTGAGTTACAGTAAATATATATATTTGTCTATTAAATAGTTAAGTTAATATAAGTAGTGCAAAGTAATAGAAATAAAGAAATAGTGAGGTAGTGCTCATGGGTTTAATGTCTATTAAGAAATCAGATGGCAGAGGGAAAGAAGCTGTTCCTGAATCATTGAGTGTGTGCCTTCAGGCTTCTGTACTTCCTTCCTAATGGCAACAGTGTGGTGGGGGTCCTTAACAATGGACGCCGCCTTCCTAAGGCAGAGTTCCTTGAAGAAGTCTTGGATACTACGGAGGCTGGTACCCATGATAGAGCTGACTAATTTTACAAGTTTCTGTAACTTATTCCAATCCTGTGCAGTAGTTCCCACCCCCATATCAGACAGTGATGCAGCTGGTCAGAATACCCTCCATGGTACATTTGAAGTTTTCAAGTGTTTTAGTCAACAAACCAAATCTCCTCAAACTTCTAATGAAAAATATTCAGCCGATCTCACCCTATCAGAGATATTTACACTGTTCTTCTCATTCTTCCCCACCTTTCTAAGATTGAAGATTTATTTGTTTTCTATCTTTCCAGATTGGGTGAATGGTCTTGGACCTGAAACGTTAACCCTGATCTTCTTCCCACAGGTGCAGCCTGACATACTGACTGCTTCCACTACGTTGTGCTTTTAATTTCAGATTTCCAGCATCTGTAATTTTAAAAAAATCATTTACTGCTATGCAAATGTCTGTCCCTGTAGAAGAACAGGGTACAGTACTAGTAAGTAGTCTAGAACTGTGTAATATTGGGATGCAATGTTTATGGGCAAAAGCCTGTCTCTATATAACAAAGGGTACAGTATTGGTGAGAAGTCCATCATTATATGAAGGTAGAAGATTGAGAGGAGATTTGATAGAGGTGTACAAAATGATGAGGGGTATAGGTAGGGTAAATGCAAACAGGCTTTTTTCACTGATGATGGGTAGGACTACAACTAGAGGTCATGGGTTAAGGGAGAAAGGTGAAATGTTTAAGAGGAACATGAGGGGAAACTTCTTCACTCAGAGGGTCATGAGAGTGTGGTATGAGCTTCCAGCACAAGTGGTGCATGCAAGCTCGATTTCAACGTTTAAGAGAAGTTTGGGTAGGGACATGGAGAGTAGGGATATGCAGGTCGATGGGAGTAGACAGTTTAAATGGTTTTGTCATGGACTAGATGGGCCGAAGGGCCTGGTTCTGTCCTGTACTTCTTTCTATATAATGCTGGGGTACAATATTAGGCAGCACAGTTTGGTCTCTCTCTGGCACTAAATATAATTTGTAGGCATAATGGATTGAAAGATTGAACAATCATTTCTCCCTGGCTTTCCTCCTAGATTTTAGCCTTGTTAGCAACAGGGCTAAATGAGATTGGGGCTGTTGAGGGGATGGTGAAATGGAGAGAGGCCAGTAAATGGAATAACAAGAGGGTGGTGAGATGGAACTACTTTACAAGGTGGTATTGACAAGATGGACTGAATAGTGTTGTGCAACAGCAAGAACTGTGGCACTTGTGCCCTTAAACGTCACGAAAGGTATCAATATCATATTATACAAATATTAAAATGAATAGCATCTCATAACTCACTCTTTGATATATTTTGGGTTGTTAATCTGTAAAACCATAGTGCCTCAAAAGGTTAAATCTCAAACATAGGATGCGAAAATTCATTGTATTCTCTTTGGTTTACAAAGTGACAGGTGATCTCATTTAAGATGGGACTGGGCAGAACAAGTAAACAGAAATTATTTTCTGTAATGGGGAAGTCCAGGAGATTGGAGGTTACCAGCAACCAAATCAGTAGAGATTAAGTGCAAACTACATTCCAGTCTAATCATTAATAAAGAAAGTATCAAGAATCCTGTTTTTCATAAATGTGCATGTCATGGATGTCTCTTTTGATCTTATATCCCTAGAAGTCAAGGCTATGCCCTCTCAAAATGACAAAAATGTGTAATACCTTCAAATGTCCCATTCAGTAATTGTAGTCTTTTCTTCTAAATAGTTCCCCAAGATGAAATAACACTTCTGAGTAAAAACTACTCATAACAATTGGATAAAAAATGCATTTTATAAAACTAACATTCTGAGTGTTCAAAATACAGTGGATCTGTTTTTTTTATCTGTGCTTTTAGATTACTAGTATCTCCCTGTGACTGTGATTTTTATACTCCTTCAATGGAGAGATTAGGAAAGCCATTACGATATGCAAATTAATATCCACTGCAGCTTCATTTGAATATTATCCTGCCAAGATAGTATTCACAGTACTCTGTAGCTTGTGGCTCCTTATAGAATTTTAAAACTTATAGAAGCACCAGCTGCGTATCCAATTTGGATGAATAAGCTACAACTTTGTCAAATCTAAACTGGAATTCTCAGCAAATTAAGAGTAGGCTATTCTGATCATTGAATTGAACCCCTTGCATCATTTGAATAGACATACAGTAGCTGGTCCTTAACTCAACTCAATTCCCTCTTTCTGTGCAGTGTGAGCATAACATTTGCTCAGTGCTCCCTAGCCCACAGATTTTTAGTTATCTCAGCAACTTTGAACTTTTACTGTGCTCATAGACTGTTCTTCATTAAGTTATGGTATTGTGGCACTGTTGTAACTATATGTTATAATTACGTGGTTTTGTTAGTTTTTTTCAGTCTTGGTCTGTCCTGTGTTTTGCGATATCACACCAGAGGAAATATTGTATCATTTCTTAATGCATGCATTAGTAAATGACAATAAAAGAGGACTGCATGTCTTCATAATCTAAAAAAAAGAACTACAACCTTCTGACATGGGGAATGTAAAATATCCACAATCCATGTATGGGAAAAGTATATCAGCCTGACTGTAGTCCAAAACAAAATTGTTCCAGTTTTATAATTTTGCCATCTTATTCTGAATGCCTAGTGCCAGCTGGTGGTGTAGTGGCATCAGAGCTGGGCTTCGGGGCGAGAAGTCCCGAGTTCGATTCCAGCCAGCACCCTTGCACGCTCTCCATCCATGCTGGGTTAAGAGCTGGTGATCTCTTAAAAAAAAACTCACTCGGCAGAAGGCAATGGCAAACCACTTTGGTAATTTGTCTCTTACACAATTTCCCAATACATCCGAGCGGCGTGGAAGGAAATCACCCGCTAACCGGAAAATTCCAGGTGCGACATACCTTTAGGGCTTCATAGAGAGAGCACAGAAATGGACTCTGGTTCAATGAGTTTCTCGCTGACCATCAACCACCCACTTGAACTTTTCCTACATCAATCCATTTTTTAAAATTCTCCCCCACATTCCCGTCAACTCTCCCCAAATGCCATCACTCACCTACACATTCAGGGCAATTTATAGTCATAAGCATCATTATGTGCTGTGTCCTATGATGGTCATGATCATGGCCTTTTGATATGACTGTCATTTGTAGATTTTTCTACAGTGGTTTGCCATTACCTTCTTCTGGATGGTGTCTTTACATGATGGGTGACCCCAGCCATTATCAATCACTTCAGAGATACGCTGCCTGGCATTTGTTGTTGCATAACTAGCACTTGTGATATACACCTACTGCTTATATGACCGTCCACCTCCTGCTCCCATGGCTTAGACCATAAGTCCATAATACCATAAGATACAGGAGCAGATTAGGCCATTAGCCCCATTGTGTCTGCTCCACTATTTCATCATGGTTGATCCAATTTTCCTCTCAGCCCCAATCTCCTGCCTTCTCCCAGTATCCCATCGTGCCCCGACCAATCAGAAATCTACCAACCTCTGCCTTAAATAGACATAAAGACTTGACCTCCATAGCTGGCTGTGGCAAAGAATTCCACAAATTCACAACAACCTGGCCAAAGAAATTCCTCCTCATCTTCATCCTAAAAGGATGTCCCTCTGTTCTAAGGTTGTGTCTTCTGGTCTTAGACTATCCCATCATAAGAAATATTCTCTCTACATCCACTCTATCAAGGCTTTTCACCATTTGATAGGATTCAATGAGGTTACTCCTCATTCTTCTGAATTTTGGTGAGTACAGGCCCAAAGCAATCAAATGCACTTCATATGACAAGCCATTCACTCCTGGAATCATTTTCGTGAACTTCCTTTGAACTTTCTCCACTGTCAGCACATCCAGATAAGAGGTCCAAAACTGCTCACAATACTCAGACAGGCCTCCCCGTGCTTTATAAAACCTCAACATTGCATCCTTGTTTTTAATATTGTAATTCTCTTGAAATGAAAGCCGATATTGCACTTTCCTTCTTTTTCACCAATTCAATCTTCAAATTAACCTTTAGGAAATCCTGTACAAGGACTCCTCAGTCCCTTTGCACCTCATATTTTTGTATTTTCTCTCCATCTAGAAAATAGTCAACTCTTTTATTCCTTCTGCCAAAGTGCATGACCGTACCTTCCTGACACTGTATTCTATCTGCCATTTCTTTGCCCATTATCCTAATCTGTCGGCCTTTCTGTAGACTCTCTACTTCCGGAAAAAGCGACGATATGGACTTTTCATGTCGTAAACCAG
Source organism: Mobula hypostoma (assembly GCF_963921235.1). NCBI lineage: Eukaryota > Metazoa > Chordata > Chondrichthyes > Myliobatiformes > Myliobatidae > Mobula > Mobula hypostoma. Next base: position 61,166,292 of record NC_086107.1, read on the forward strand.
CGGGTTGTTGTTATGTCTCCTGCTTACTGTGAAAATGGGGGACACCTCCCTCTCCCTTGTCAGGGAGAGAGAGAACCTGTGGTTTGTCGAACGTTGGATGAAATGCGAAGCTTTTGAGGTAACTTTGGCCTGTGTCTTTGCTATTGCTTAGCATATGCTTGGGATCGGTGATGGCACTGACGCACTATTTTTTGCTGGTGGGGGGAGGGTGGATTGTTGCTCGCTGCCGCTTACGTGCAGGAGGAGAGGACTTGGGAGGTGGAGACTTTGGGGTTCTCACGTCTAACTGTTGTTCATTCTTTGGGGCACTTCTCTGTTATTATGGATGTTTATGAACAAAAAGCCTTTCAGGATGTATATTGTATACATTTCTCTGACATTAAATTCGACCTTTGAACCTTTGAAATATCTGCCTCTCCACCTTTCTTCATAACGTCTACAAACTTTGCAACAAAACCATCAATTCTATCATCCAAATCAATGACATATAATGTAAAAAGTATCAGTTCCAACACAGACCCCTGTAGAACACCAGCAGGCGCCGGCAGCCAACCCAGAAAGCTCCCCTTCATTCCTATTCTCTGCCTCCTGCCAATCAGCTGCTGCTTTATCCCTGCTGGAATCTTTCCTGTAACACCCTAGGTTCGTAGTTTGTTAAGCAGCCTCATGTGTGGCACCCTGTTAAAGGCCAAGTACACAATATCAGCTGATTCTCCTTTGTCTATCCTGCATCGTAGGATAGACAAAGAATTCCAACAGATCTGTCAGGCAACATTTTCCCTTGAGGAAACCATGCTGACTATGGTCTATTTTATCATGTGCCTCCAATGACCCTGAGACCACATCTTTAATAATCATCTCCAATATCTTCCCAGCTACTGAGGTCAGACTAATTGGCCTACAGTATCCTTTCTTCTGCCTCTTTCCCTTCTTGAAGAGTGGAAAGATATTTGCAATTTTCAAGTCTTCTGGAACCATTGCAGAATCTAGTAATTCTTGAAAGATCGTTATTAATGCTTCCATGATCTCTTCAGCCACCTCTTACAGAACCCTCGGGTGAACACAATTTGGTCCAGGTGAGTTATCTGCCTTCAGCCCTTCAGTTTCTCAAGAACCTTCTTTCTATTGATGATAATCCCAGTCTGGCAAAAGAATAAATCAAGGAAGGTAGTGCACCCGTGGCTGACAAGGGAAATTAGGGATAGTATCAATTCCAAAGAAGAAACATACAAATTAGCCAGAGAAAGTGGCTCACCTGAGGACTGGGAGAAATTCAGAGTTCAGCAGAGGAGGGCAAAGGGCTTAATTAGGAAGAGGAAAGAAGATTATGAGAGAAAACTGGCAGGGAACATAAAAACTGACTGTAAAAGCTTTTATAGATATGTGAAAAGAAAAAGATTGGTTAAGACAAACAGAAACAGGTGAATTGATTATGGGGAGCAAGGACATGGCAGACCAATTGAATAATTACTTTGGTTCTGTCTTCACTAAGGAGGACATAAATAATCTTCCGGAAATAGTAGGGGACAGAGGGTCCAGTGAGATGGGGGAACTGAGGGAAATACATGTTAGTAGGGAAGTGGTGTTAGGTAAATTGAAGGGATTAAAGGCGGATAAATCCCCAGGGCCAGATGGTCTGCATCCCAGAGTGCTTAAAGAAGTAGCCCAAGAAATAGTGGATGCATTAGTGATAATTTTTCAAAACTCTTTAGATTCTAGACTTGTTCCTGAGGATTGGAGGGTGGCTAATGTAACCCCACTTTTTAAAAAAGGAGGGAGAGAGAAACCAGGGAATTATAGACCGGTTCGCCTAACATCGGTGGTGGGGAAACTGTTAGAGTCAGTTATCAAAGATGTGATAACAGCACATTTGGAAAGTGGTGAAATCATCGGACAAAGTCAGCATGGATTTGTGAAAGGAAAATCATGTCTGACGAATCTCATAGAATTTTCTGAGGATGTAACTAGTAGAGTGGATAGGGGAGAACCAGTGGATGTGGTGATTTTCAAAAGGCTTTTGACAAGGTCCCACACAGGAGATTAGTGTGCAAACTTAAAGCACACGGTATTGGGGGTAAGGTATTGATGTGGATAGAGAATTGGTTGGCAGACAGGAAGCAAAGAGTGGGAATAAACGGGACCTTTTCAGAATGGCTGGCAGTGACTAGTGGGGTACCGCAAAGCTCAGTGCTGGGACCCCAGTTGTTTACAATATATATTAATGACTTGGATGAGGGAATTAAATTCAGCATCTCCAAGTTTGCGGATGACATGAAGCTAGACGGCAGTGTTAGCAGTGAGGAGGATGCTAAGAGGATGCAGGGTGACTTGGATAGGTTAGGTGAGTGGGCAAGTTGATGGCAGATGCAATTTAATGTGGATAAATGTGAAGTTATCCACTTTGGTGGCAAAAACAGGAAAACACATTATTATCTGAATGGTGGCCGATTAGGAAAAGGGGAGGTGCAATGATACCTTGGTGTCATTATACACCAGTCATTGAAAGTGGGCATGCAGGTACAGCAGGCAGTGAAGAAGGCGAATGGTATGCTGGCATTTATAGCAAGAGGATTCGAGTACAGGAGCAGGGAGGTACCACTGCAGTTGTACAAGGCCTTGGTGAGACCACACCTGGAGTAATGTGTGCAGTTTTGGTCCCCTAATCTGAGGAAAGACATCCTTGCCATAGAGGGAGTACAAAGAAGGTTCACCAGATTGATTCCTGGGATGGCAGGACTTTCATATGATGAAAGACTGGATGAACTAGGCTTATACTTGTTGGAATTTAGAAGATTGAGAGGGGATCTGATTGAAACGTATAAAATCCTCAAGGGATTGGACAGGCTAGATGCAGGGAGATTGTTCCCAATGTCGGGGAAGTCCAGAATGAGGGGTCCCAGTTTGAGGATAAAGGGGAAGCCTTTTAGGACCGAGATTAGGAAAAACTTCTTCACACAGAGAGTGGTGAATCTGTGGAATTCTCTGCCACAGGAAACAGTTGAGGCCAGTTCATTGGCTATACTTAAGAGGGAGTTAGATATGGCCCTTGTGGCTAAAGGGATCAGGGGGTATGGAGGGATGGCTCGTGCAGGGTTCTGAGTTGGATGATCAGCCATGGTCATACTGAATGGCGGTGCAGGCTTGAAGGGCCGAATGGCCTACTCCTGCACCTATTTTCTATGTTTCTATAACTTCACACACTTCATGACCCCTGACACCTGGAACTTCCACCATACTGCCAGTGCCTTCCACAATGAAGACTGATGCAAACTACTTAATCAGTTCATCGGCTATTTCCTTGTCCCCCATAACTACCTCTCCAGCATCATTTTCCAATGGTCCAATATCCACTCTCGCCTCTCCTTTACACTTTATGTGTCTGAGGAAACTTTTGGTATCCTCTTTAATATTACTGGCTGCTTACTTTGGTATTCCATCGTTACCTTCTCAATGACTTTTTTAGTTGTCTTCTATTGATTTTAAAAGCTTCCCAATCATCTAACACCCACTAAATTTTGCTCCCTTTGGCTTTTATGTTGGCTTTATTCTTTTGTTAGCCATGGTTGTGTCATCTTTCCTTTAGAATACTTCTTCCTCTTTGAGATGTATATATCCTGAGCCTTCTGAATTGCTTCTAGAAATTCCAACCATTGCTGCTCTGCCGTCATTCCTGCCAGTGTTCTTTCCCAATCAATTCTGGCCAACTCCTCTCTCATGCTTCTGTAATTCCCTTTACTCCACTGTAATACTGATACATCTGATTTCAGTTTCTCCTCAAATTTCAGGGTAAATTTGATCATATTATGATCACCTCCGCTAAGAGTTCTTTTACCTTAAGCTCTCTAATCAATTTCAGTTTATTGCACAACACCCAATCCAGAATAGCTGATAGCCTATTGGGCTCAACCACAAGCTGCTCTATAAAGCTATCTCGTGGGTATTCTTGAAATTCTCCCTCCTGAAATCCAGCACCAACATGATTTTCCCAATCTATCTGCATATTGAAATCCCCCAAGGCTATTGCAATATTGCCCTTTTGGCATGCATTTTCTATCCCCCATTTTAATTTGTAGACCGCATCCTTCCTATTGTTTATGGGTCCACATACAACTCCTATCAGGGCCTTTTTACCCTTGCAGTTCCTTAGCTCTATCCACAATGACTCAGCACCTTCTGACCCTATGTCACCTCTTTCTGATGATCTGATTTCATTTTTTACCAACAGAGAAATGCCACCCCCTCTGTCTTCCTGCCTGTCCTTTTGATATAATTGGCATCTTTGGACATTAAGCTCTCAGCAATAATCCTCTTTCAGCCATGATTCAGTGATGCCTACAACATCATACCTGCCAATCTGCAACTGTGCTACAAGTTCATCTACCTTATCCGTATGCTGTGCGCATTCAAATATAACACCTTCAGTCCTGTGTCCTCCTTGCTTGATTTTGTCGGCCTTTTACATTGCAGTTCATCCTATTGACTGTAATTTTGCCCTATCAACAGCCTCTCCTCACTATACATTGCCTCTGTTTGTAAACTAGCTACCTCATCTTCAGAACTATTATCTGCCTTTCCTATGATGTGTTTTGCAATGAAATATACGCAGCTTAGGACACTAGTTGTACCATGCTCAACCTTTTGATTCCTAACTGTCTCTGAGGTCTTAGCAACATCTGCCTCCACAAACTCTCCACTAATTGTTCTGGTATTCTGTTTCCGGTCCCACTGCACCCTAGTTTAAACCCCAGTGCACAGCATTAACAAACTTTCCCACAAAGAGATTAGTCCCCTTCCAGTTAAGGTGCAAACGGTCCTGTTTGTACAGGTCCCAACTTCCCTGCAAGAGAGCCTAATGATCCCAAAATCTCATGCCCTCCCTCCTACACCAACCGCTTAACCACATGTTAAACTATATAATCTTCTTAGTTCTGGCCTCCCTAGCACATGGCACAAATGGCAATCCTGAGGTCACAACCATGGAGGTCTTGTCATTTAACTTAGCACC